>NC_056746.1:1547573142-1547697899 GCF_019279795.1 Protopterus annectens | reverse complement strand
TATATCTGTGTATGCGTACATATATTTCTACATGTGTACTGATATGTATTTCCGTATCTGTGTATGCACATGAGTACATATGTGGTCGACTTGCGGTGATAGTGGCAGCATACGGCTACGCCGTGTGCTGTAGAACCGGCGTGCGTTGAGGTGTTGGGGTTCCATGCTCTGCTGGCTATTGGGTGTGCAGTGTTTGGGCGGTGCCTTTGTTGGAGTCACACATACGTCCGCACATACGGTACACATTACGGGCGGACAAGTTTGTGTGGCGTCCATTTTACTGTGTGTGCAGGTCAGGAGGTGTCAGTCCATGGGGCCTACACTGTCAACGTATGTGCTATGCGTTCCCTCTTTGCCAGGGCGTAGGCATATTGGGTGCGCCTCTGTCTACCTACTGGGGCTGGCTCAGTGTGTCCATGGCGCTGAACGCCCTGTGCCTGTGCTTGCCCTGGCAGTTGTGGCGGGCTTGGTGGCCCTCCGGCATTATGTCCCTGCAGCAGCTGTTTCCGCAGAATCATATTGTGTAGCATACAACATACTATGAATATGTGGGCACTTGTGCCTGGAGAGTACTGCAAGGCTCCACCGGATGTATCCAAGCACCGGAACCGTGATGTCAACATCCCGAACACACGCTCTATGATTATTCTCGTTTGTGCGTGTGCCTCATTATGGCGTTCTTGCATGTGTGTGTGTGCATTTCTGATGGGTGTCATCAACCACGGCTCCAGTGCGTAGCCAGCATCCCCCACAAGGTGACCTTGTGTGATGTCCCCGCTGGCGAATACCTGATACAGCTGTGAGGCATGCCAGATATGGGAGTCGTGGTAGCTTCCAGGGCTGCCAGCACACACATCCATAATAATGCCCTGCGCATTGCACACGACCTGGCAATTGATGGAGGGTATCCCTTGCGGTTTATGTAGCGTCTACCCTGCTCCCCGGGTGGTGACTTAATTTCTATGTGAGTACAGTCTATCGCACCCAGGACCTCCGGGTATTGTGCCACACGGTGGAAGCGGCGCATATTGCTAGCCAACTCCTCCTGAGATGTGGGGTAATTTATGTGCTCATGGGCATGTGGTAACATGGCATCCAGGAACTGGTGTAGTACCCTGGATGCTGATGCCTGTGAGATGCCCATTATGTCCCCGGTTGGCCTTTGAAAGGTACCTGTAGCCAGTATTCGCAAGCTCACACATACCTTTGTGTCCACTGGGATGGGCTCCCCTCTGTTGTCTCTTGTTCTCAGGCGCCGGCACAGCTCCACTATTTGCTGTAACGTGTCCCTGTCCACCCTGTAGCGCTCTACTATCTCCAGGTCTCGCAGCCCCTGGTAGGTCACCCTTGGTCTGAACACTCTCCTTCTCCTGTGAGGCCTATGGTCGTTGTCGGCACCACCCTCCGCAACTCCGTCTGTCTCTGCCACATACCTATGCATCACGGCCGCGGCACCCAGCATATACATATTAAAAGTTCCCGTCTGTTTACACCCTACGGTGCGGCGTTTGGGAAATCGCTGTGTGTTGTGTGCATTCACATTTAATACTGTTGTGCTGTATACCCGGTGATGTCATTGGGTGTGTCTGTGCGGCCGTATCCACAGATTATTTCCGTGGTTTTACGCTTGCAACTGCAACGGTACTGCCTGTAGTGTTACATTACAGTTGCCTGCATTGCCTTCGCCTGGCATCTTACATTACTGCATCCTGCAGGCACATGGCATATGATGCATTTTATCTGCAGCTGCAGTTATGCTACCTCTGTACTTGGCTGTGCTATTTCGGTTCTTTGCTCTTTGCATTTCTACTACATCCCCTACTATCTTTGCACTCATATGCCTCTCCTTTCCCGTTATGCAGGAGTCTGCATGCAGAGTTATCAGCTGCCGGCGTTTGCCCTTCCTGCATTGATTGGTGTTAATTGCTCATTACGGATCCATTTACACTGCTTCCGCATTTCCTCGTATTCTCCGCATTACCTTCCTATATCCGTGGTTGTTGCCGGTGAGGCCGTCACATGACTGGTTTAGGGAACGTAGTCATCCTCGTGCACATGCATTTGTACGCGCATTCTGTACTCTCAGCGCATCTATTTCCTAACACGCCAGTCCTGATTCTGTGATGTGCATTGTACAGCCCAGATTTGCTGACCTCCAATATCCTTCCTCCTACAGTGGCACACCCCTCTGTGGTTGACATGTATCTCGTGTAGGCCACTCCTCGGTGTAGTACCGCTCGCTTGCTCCATCCTTACGCCGCCGTTTTTGCGATTCACTATTATCTGCCTCATTTGCATGGAATTGACTACTATTACATGGTTCCGGCTGCGGACACCGCCACCACTCCTTGACAACCATTGCGCTGGGGTTGCAGCTTTACATACATACTATGGTGTGTGGTGGCTGTGCAGCTGATTTGTGTTCTACTGCTCTTTTAGGACATTGTCATATTATTTCATTGCTTTACAACTTCTGTGCACATATCCCGGGTCTGCTGTTCTTTCTACATACGTGCCATTTATGTCATTTTTACATTTTGTGCATATTTTCTTTGGACATTCTCGGTGCCTTTCCACATTGGCATATTGCACCTATATGATACCTGACTTTGACAGCCTTCCGTTACTCCTCCGGTATGTTTGGGTAAATGTAAACCGTTTTTGGTTTACATTGCCGTGCTTACGCTACGCCTGCGCCACTTCGTGGATCGCTATTTGCCCTCATTTGCATGGTGCAATACCGCACACAGTGTGTTTTGCATACCTACGCTGGGGGCGGGGACGGTCCGGCGCACGCCGGTAGTGCACGTGGAATTCATTCATACCTGAATCGCTAAGCAGCCATATTTGGCGTTATAACGCCGACGCTATGCTGGCGCCTGGCGCAAGGTTCATGAATCCCGGGGGATGTCTTTTTAACATTTCTGTTTCTTGAAATTTTCTTTTTTATTGTCCATTTTGATCTCAGGTTTATCAAATTTAATAGAAAGATCCTGAATACTGCCCTTTATACACTGTAGTTCTTTTTCACTGAGATGTCTTGACCGTTCACTTTTCTGAGTGACTCATTCAGTCACAACAGTCAATAAAACTTCTGACAGGAAAAAAAAATCAAAGAAAAAACAAAAAACTTGATTTTTCTTTCAAATAGTTGTCCAGTTTTGTTTAAAAAACTCAAAATGTATAAGAAAATAAGATTTTGTTAAGTCTGTATAAGAAAATCCTGTCATAAAAAAAAGAAAAGAAAGCAGAGGTAAGACTTTGTGCTGTTAGCAGTTTGCCACCCCGTTATGTCAACATTTTTCACAGCTAACAGTATGTAGAGGAGGGTTTTTGGATCATCTGCATTAGGGAGCATTAGGGACTGGGTAGAGTGCTAATTCAGACCAGAGGAGGACAGCAGAGGAACTTACCCCTGTGGCCCCCCTTTTTGCACTTACTGCAAATACATGAGCAACAAAGACTACTTATTTTGTCCAATATTCAGGAAAGCAATCAATAGCACTTGTTCTAGTAATTGCAGCTCTATGTTTGTGATATAATGTGCACATTGTAACAGCTGCACTTGTTTTTACATAGGGAAAACTGTGAACAAATTCAGAATCAGGGTAACACACCACCTGTCTGACATCAGACTCCAGATCCTCAAAATTAACTAGCGAAGCACTGCTGTGATTTCCCAGACCATGGAGATTTCCACTTCCATATCCTGGACAATCTCAGTATGGGTCCACTCAAAAGAAAACAAAATTGCAATCCTTGAAAAAATGGAGTTAAGCTGGCAGATCAGGCTGGACACCCACCACCACCCAGGTCTAAACTGAAGCACTTCCACTAAAAATGTGCTTGTCCTCAGGAAACTAAACCATAAATCATACAGCTAAAACACCTAACCCAGGATTTGGACATAAACTGTTAATTACCCCCAAATGCTGTCAGGCAAGTAATTACATTTGTAAATCACTGCATCTACATTAGTGTGTTTTATCTGGTGAACTAGTGACATGGAAAACAAGCCACATTAATTATTATTATTATTATTATTATTATGTATAAAAATCTAAAAAGTAACTCTCATGGGTTTGAAAGTGTTTTTTACCTCATGATTTGCACAAACTTAAACAGCAACTTTCACTTATTTGAAATGTGTTTTTATTTTTCTACTTCTGAATTGGGACTTCAGCTTTCCTTTTGGTGCTAAGAGTGAGAAAAGGTGGCCAAACTCTAGCCTCCTAGGTTGATTGACAGCCCACACACATACTGATTGCATCAGCCTCTTACATCATCTAAGCCCACACTGGGCTCCATGGCACCACCCCCTCTCTCAGGAGATTGGTTAACTGCCTTTCCACCTGATCCCTTCCAGCTTCCAGACCTTTTTCAAGCCAGGCACAGAGCTATGTAGCCCTCTTTTGCACTCATTTTACCACCTGGAACTTGAAGTTAGGAATAATCTGAACAGAAGAGCCCTCACTTCACCACCTGGAATCTGGAGAGTAGAACAATCTGAACAGAAGAGCCCTTGGTAACTCCTAGATGCAGGATGAAGCTTGACAGTGAAGATTCCAGTCTGAAGTACCACAAAGCCATGCTCTAGGACCAAGGTAATTCCACCTGTGACAGCAGCTATCCCACAGCAACCAGATATAGATACTGTAGCCACTGGGCCAGGCCCGCATTTAAAAAAAATTCTATAGTCTGCAATACAATGAAAATTGTTGTTCTGGGCCACCACTCCACACTGTTATATTCTTTACACCACAGGCACAATTTGCTTATGCTCAAAAAAGATCTGAGATTATTATGCTTATTAACATTTTTTGCATAATCTGCAGTTCACTGCTTGATGGATTTTGATTCCATGGACACAGAAAGCCTACACAAAAAGTTCTGAGGTCACAAACTTACTTTTTTCCTCCTACTTGTGCACATCCATGAGCTCTGTAAAAATAAGCACTGTGACATCAATGATGATATCCACCAACATGGAAGGAGACTCCTAGGCCATTCAGGGGATACTGTGTGGAGAAATGAAATACAGACAGACCTCACCAACATGATCAATGCTGTTGGAGGGTTCAACCACTTCCATGAAACTTGTAGATGTTGCTGCTCAGTCATGACTCTCCATGCAGCCAGTAGAGTTACATGTTATGAGAGGTCGTGGGATGCCACTAGTGGTGGACTACCACTGACCCCCTGATGACATCACAATACTTTTGGCCTCAATGCATAGAGAAAGAGGGGAGCAATGAATTCCTCTTGGTGGAATTGAAGCAGGTGCTCCAGGGTGGACATGTATGTATCTCTGTTCAGTACAGGGATGAAATGTTTGATAATCACTGCATTTTGCTTAAGCATGCACATTCGTGTATTTCTGTGTTTGATTTACAGCAGCAGAGTTGAGCTGTGAACAAACTTCCAAACAAAGTGAGGATAATGAACTTAAGCATAATTACATGTATTGATAGATCTGAGTTACAGACAGAGCAGTGAAAACTGCAGTTGTAATGTGTATTGCATTCATATTCATTGGTCTAGCTACTTCAGGCCTACAGCAGGGAACAGCAGGTAAGAGTCTCTATACTGTTGCTGTGGACACTTACCTTGTTGGTACCTCCACCTCACATAATGGCACTGCTGTTTACCATTACATCATTGTTTTCATAACCTTGAACACTCCAGGTGCTTCCAGTGGAGGGGAAAGCCACACATTATCAAGTGAAGAAAGACCAGATACATTGCAGTGACATTTTTAGAGCTTTCAACAATGTTTTGCCTATGTGATGACTGACATCTTGGTCAATATTTGCCATTACAGGCCCTTCTGGTATACAGTTGCAATGTATATAATGTCAGTATTTGCAGCCCATATTACTATGTTGTATAAGTAATGATGCCAGTATTAGTTTTGATAGCAATACGACTGTGTTGCCTTTCTGTTTACTTTCTCACTGCAGTATCCACAGTACAAACCATGACATTTACACAGCAGGAGTCATGAAGCGTACACATGACTTGTGTGTGTATATATATATATGTCACGCATTCAATCTTTTTTCACCTGGTATATGTTGTGAATGATGTCATCCTTAATGTTTTTTTTCTCTACACTAGTTGAAGTTCAGCACAGTGCATCAACAACAACATCCCGTGAGTGCTTGCTAGATGTGTTGCTAAGTTTTTATGCATCACATATTTCATGCATGTTGGCCATGTTAATAGATTATGTAGTTATGGTATATACAATCTGTGAAACACACATACATTAGACTGCAAGTGAATTCAGTATTATTTGTGACATTGCAGTGAAATATATATTCTAATTGTATTTTATACTCATCATGTGCTGTAGGCACATTGCCCTAATATGTGCCTTTGTATCTTGTAGCACATCAACTGTATTTATCATCCAGCAGCTCATCCAGAAAACATGATGTCGTTCCTGATGCGTCTCAGCATAGTAGTATGGCCACTGGGAAAGAGGACACAGATTTTTTTTTTTGAGAGTCCATCTGTGTAGTTAACACAGATGTTGCACCAGAAGTACCCACAGATGTCTACGGATTCAGAGGATGATGACACAATGGATGTTGGACAGCATGAGGCCATTGATCAATGCACCACATTTGGGAGCACTGCTGCAGGCAGATCCACACAACACCACAGGTTGTCACCATAGACATAGGCAAGCAGATGTTGGACATGGCCAGGTGTCAGAAGGTGTGTACCTCCTGTTGCAGGCAAATGAATGGGCACAGCTATGCCATTTTTCAGACATTCATGCACTTGCCTGTACCGCAGATCTTGTGGCACACTAGGTACATATCAAGCATGAATGAGAAGAGTGTAGACATAGTGAGATTATGGCTGCATTGGCCACTTAGAATGAGAGTCTGCTAGCTGTGGTGCAGTCAGTGGAAAACCTGGCCTCTACGGTAATGCAGCAGTGTCATACTACTAACAGGATTCTGCTTTCCATGACTATGCACAGAAGATTGCAACCTGTGAGAGGCAGGTCACCTGTCTGCAGAACCAACACTAGCACATCTGCTGAGGTCCCGCCAGTCACAACGTCTTCAACATGAAGTCATGCTCCTTCAACTGAACATGGTGTCATACACCCATCCATCTCTTCTGTGGAACAAACAGAATAGGATGTGTCTGTACATAGTCATGGTACTGTGAACCATGGTATGAGATGTCACTGAGGTTGACCAGGACTGCGTTAGAGTGTGGCCAAAAGTGTAGTACACATAATTGACTCATATTAGTTCAATATTAATGTGTTTTGATATGTGTTTCTCAAACAAAAATATCTGCATGATGTCATGCATGATTTCTATTTTTTCATGTTATGAGAGTGTACAAATATGTAAGTGTAGCACTGATATGTGTCCCTTATTGTTAACATCCAGTGATACAGAATGAGTGTGTATGCATACTGGTGTCAGTTGTACTCTGAGTTACTGTTTTTATTTTTGACACATTTGCATTTGCTCATGGTAGAATAGGTTAGGCTCATGTTATGTGTGATGCTCAGTGTGTACATCTAGTGGGTAATTACCATTAGATGCAATGTGTGTTGCTGTTTTGGGGCAACACCTGAACATTGATGTTTAATCTGTGTACACGTGTATATGTGGCTGGTCATGACTCAAATGTCTGGGTCAGATGTTGCCGTGTAACCTAGGCCTGCACTTGTGGACACACCTTACATTGCCTACGCATGTGAGTTCTGTCCCCTATGTTCTTCTGCTTCTCTTCTGATAACTCTGGGATGTCCTCTTCAGACATCTGTGGTTCATGTCGTAATTCACCTACACCTATAGCTGGAAGACCACCATGTGCTCGGGTTAGCATGTTGTGCAGCATGGCACGCACAATTTTCATCTGTGTTGACTTCTCAGGTTTGTATTGTAGTGCAATCCCTGATGTGTCCAGACATCTGTACCTAGCATTCAGTACGTCAAACACACACTCTATGGTATTTCTGGTTGTTGCATGTGCTCTATTGTAGGCCTCCTGTACAGGGTTGGATGGATCACTGTATGGGGTCATTAGCCAAGGCTCAAGAGTATAACCATAGTCAGCTGTTGGGGAAGTTAAAACACTTTTGTTCAGACTGGATATTGTTGATGGGGGATCTATCAGTTACATCCTAGCTGTGTTCCTATACTTTCCCAGAAACAATCCCTCTAGAATTTCTCTTTACTGGAATGCAACTCTGAGTCCATTTTCCCTCCATATGGCAGCATCATGGACACTTCCAGGGTATGTTGCCATGATGCTTGTTATGCTGTCATCTGCTGCACACACAGCCTGGCAGTTCATGGATGGCCATCCCTTTCTGTTTATGTATTGGTCTGCTTCTGGTTGTACTGATGTCTTGATATGTATTTGTGTGCAATCTATTGCACTGAGTACATGGGGGTGTTTGCAATGCTGTAGAACTGATGCATTACAGTTCTCCACTCCATGAATGTGGATATGAAGTGTATGTACTCATCCCTTGCTGCACATTGCTGTCAGGAATTTTAGCCAAGATATGACTGACAACTGTCTGTAATACTCCCGCATCCTCCATGTGTCTCTAGAAAGTCAAAGATTGGAGTATACCAAGGCTGAGACACACTTTGGTTTCAAGGGAGATGGGGTTTCCTCACAGGCCTTGGACTGACATGTGTATGTTACAGACAGCCTGCACCATTTGTCTGTCTAGATGGTATCTGTCAATTATTTGATGGTCTGACAACTGATTTAGTTGCAGCCTTGATCTGACTCTAGTTGGCTGCCTTCTAGGACACACAGCCACATTTTCATTTATTGCTTGTATTACTGCTGCTTGTTGTGGTATATTAACAGCAGGTTTCAATGTTATATATTTTTTCAGTTCTGCTATAGATTTTTCCATAATCCATAGTATTTGTCTGAAATCATTTGGGTCCATAATGTATGTGCCAACAAGTTCAGAAGTGGAAATAGCAAAGTTGTTTGTCACATTTGAGTTGCATTGTGAGCACACTTTGGGGGTAATTCAATAAAGCTTACACTGAGTGAATTTCCATTTAAGAATAGTGGTAAGGCTCAAACATGGAACATGGCCATCGAGCGAGCCAGGAAACAAGGCTTGGGGTGTGCACGAGCATTCTGACACTGTGCGGAGACGGAGGTGACTACAGAATGCAAATCACCTCATCTGCTGGTAGAAACTATGTAAATTAGGTGATGTTGCGATCCATGAAGTCTAACGGCACTAGTGTAGGTGCCATGTAAGGCTGAAAAATGTAAGCGGCTACAAACCGTGCACTGGAGGATCAAAATTAAATTAAATTAAAAATTAAACAGGGGCTGTAACAGCCCAAATTAAAGGTTGTACAAGGTGTGGTAGGCATGCAAATGGCCAAAACTATGGCCAGTGATGTAAAAAAGCAATGCAATATATTAAAAATTAAACTTTTTTTAAGACATATGCCACATTTAAGCAGCAAGCAGCGACATGCAAATATTTTGCAAAAAAAAAAAAAAAAACTGAAAAATATGATATTTAAAGATATTTAGATTTTTTACATTATAGTGGCCAGCATGCAGACTCATACAATGACAGGTTATAGTGGTTGCTAAGGACATAGGCTTTGGTGTAGTGGAGTTTCCAGGGTCTGTGCAATTAGGTGTATATAAATGGGGCAAGTTTATTGAATAGCAAAATGGGCCACTGTTTCCGCAGGTACTAATTGTGTAAGGGCTAGAACCATATATATTTGTATAGGCAGAAGAAACAGCTGACATGAAAAGGGTGTGTGTCAGGGTTTGCATAAGCAGAATGGAGCTCAGCAGCAGCTGTTTGCACTCATCTAAGTACAGCTAAGCAGTGGGTGTGTTTGAGGCTGCTAAGCTGTGTTTAGCTGGTTAAAGAAAAACTAAGAATAACCATGTACAGGGAAGGGCTCTTCCTGATCAGAAATGTTTACACTAGATCTGCAGATTTGCGCGGAGTGCCATGGAGCTGATCAGTGGAAGAAATAAAAAAGGGGGGGGGGGTAGCCCGGGAAAGCCAATCATGCATAAATGATTGATAAGCCCTGTTCCACTTACACTGGCCCATTAAAATCTTTTAATGATATACCTAGCAGGTGGAATGTATCATAGTCAGCCAATCACACAGGCTGCATCTGCAGCACACCAGTATAGAGTATGCATACACCCTTCAATCTGATTTTTCCCACATACTCTGCACCATTGGAGTACATACTTTGGAATTTTAACAGACAAAATGATAGGGGCTGCTGCTCTGCTACATCTGTACACACTACAGGCTGAGGTCAATGATGATGCTGATGCTGGCAATAGACCCAGAATGAGGAGGAGAAGAGCGTTCAGGCCCAGGATAACTTTTCAGGGTCTACATGAGCTGGAGATAGTGGAATGCTACATGGTGGGCAGTGACATACTACACTAACTCACCGAGCTCTGCCGCCCTCACCTCAGACCCAGAGCCAACAGAGGGGAACCCATCCCAGTAGAAACAAAGGTATGTTTAGCCTTAAGAATAATGGCTACAGGTACTCTCTAAAGACCTACTGGGGACATCATGGGGATCTCACAGGCATCTGCATCCAGGGCACTCCACCAGTTCCTGGATGTCATGCTAACACATGCCAGTGAGCACATTTATTTCCCCAGCACCTCTGAGGAGAGGACCAACAATATGCATCTCTTCTACCATGTAGCACATTACCCAGAGGTACTGGGTGCCATAGACTGCACTCATGTGCCCATCAAAGCACCACCCGGTGAGGAGGGTAGAGTCTACATCAACCAGAAGGGGTATCACTCCAAATGCCAGGTCGTGTGCAGTGCCCAGGGCATTATCATCAATGTGTGTGTTGACAGCCCTGGCAGTTATCATGACTCTCACATCTGGCATGCATCAGAGCTGTACCAGGCATTTGCCAGGGGGACTTCCCTTATGGCCGTCTAGTGGGGGATGCTTGTTCTGCACTGGAACTGTGGATGATGACTCCCATCAGAAATGCATACAAACCAACTGAAGAACACCATAATGAGGAACACACACAGACTAGGGACATCATAGAGTGTGTGTTTGCGCTACTGAAGTCACGGTTTTGCTGCCTTGGAATATCCGGTGGAGCCCTGCAGTACTCTTCAGCCACATATGCACACATGTTCATAGTATCTGCCATGCTAGACAATATGATCCTGTGAAAACAGCTCTGGCAGGAACATCACAGGGAAGGGAGACACAGCCCCCCACCATTGCCAAGGTCCCCATAGGTACTGGGAGACTTGGAGGAGGAACCCTTTGAGCCTGTCCCTGTAGGCAGACATAGGTGTGCCCAGTACACCCTGGCCTTGGCATAGATGCAATGCATAGCACATACACTGACACCCTAGGGGCCCAGGGACTGATACTTCACTCCAACTGACATGCACACAGTAAAATGGATGCCAGCCACATCACACTACCTATACCTTACGATGTATAGGCTGTGTACTGTGTGCATCCGATAGAGTTAATCCTGAAGCACTGTCCTCGCAACTGCTGCTGGCACAAGGTAAGTCACTCTTCTTAACAGTAAATGAATGGGGTAGTAGACTGTGTCATATGTATGGTATTGCTGTATGTATACATGGGAATGGAGTGGGTTACAGGGACAGCAGCAGACAATGGACAACTATGTGGGGCAAATAGAACTCTCTCCCAAATACTTGCTGCCTCACAATATGCAGTAGGCCCTAAGCCAGGAAAATCCACTGCACTATGTGAGGGACTTACAAACAGTGGGGTCATAGGATAAATGCATGGATGCCAATGTTGGAGTTCCATACATAGCTTTAAACCTCTTACAGCAAGAAATCTGTACAAAGCCATAAAGAAATGTGGAGCAAAGGCTCACAAACAGGGACATATCTTAAATATTGCTCTTAAAAACATAGAAATTTGATAGAATAACAGGTGTTGCAGTAGCATGAATTCTCTAAAGAGCAAGAAATCTGAAACTCAAATGTTTGTCATTACTTTCTAACTTCAGTCTGAAATGATTTCACTATTATTTGCCACACAGCCACAATGTTAAGAAAAATGAACCTAAAACATGAGCCAAATATCTGGACAGTCTCTGAAGATGTGTATGGTTGAGATATGTGCCCCCCTCCCCCCAACACACCTGTGTTCGCATACAACTGCAATAACATTTTTGTTTGTAAGGTAAGAGCAGCAGACCACATATTTCCAGGGCTGTTACAATCAACTTGATAACATGTTCCATTTCTACAATATGCAGGGATCAATGTGCTATGTATGTTTTTGGTTAATAATGTCAGGAAGTAAACAGCACTTACTGGTGGCTGTTGTGACTTACTGGTATAAGTACAGTACTGTGGTTGTCAGGGTCCATGGCTCGAGACTGGCCGTGCCAACTATTTTGCATGTCAGCTACATCAATGGTAGGAGTTGTACACACTGTCCAGAAGTCAATATTTGTTACTGCAGGAAAGCTGGACAATGGAAGGACCAGGGACCAGACATATGGACAGTACACCACTTTGAGTAACCCACACAGTGCCTAGTAGAACAGCAGGCTGTGACAGGTCAGTCTAGTGGCAGGATATAAAAGCTGCCACATTACTGTGTCAGTACTAACAGCAAGTCAGTGGGCACCATCCATACCCCTGGAATGACAGGGTGTCACAGAATGCCCACACTTATGCCTTATATATCTGTTCTGCTTGTCATAACATTGCATTTGCCTGGAAAGCTATTTGCAAACCAATAAAGGTTGATATGAAAACATCAATGGCAGACAGCTGAGATGCAGATGGCATACCCATATGTAAATGCAAGTTAATACAAAACCATTCTACCAACTGTCTACATTTGGAAGTGCAATATTATGACACTGCCCCCATGTCTGGACTTCTATCTGACTGTTATATATGGGCCTGTGCAGATATCTGTCTGTAACAGTTTGAGAGCTATGGCCAACATGTAGCCTTATAATAACAGTACAACACAAACTGTCTGAGGACCACAGCAGATGTATGGGGTACAATGATGGACAACCTGCTAAACGGGTACAGTCAGAGATGTGAGGTCTATAACCTTGTGTGTGATATTACGACTTCTACCCCATTCACACCATAACTACAAATAAATAGCAGCAACTGTGGACAAAGGCTGTGACTGGACAACAGAAGGACAAAGAGACACAGATCAGGGGAAGGGGTACCACTGGCCAGACAAACATAGAGTGTGCACACTAGAACAATTTCTACTGTAACATAGTTCCCTGCAGTGTATGGAGTAAGTAAACAAATGTCTGTCAGGGCTCCCTCATATTACTCTATACTGACCTGCCACTGACATACCAGGAAATCACAGTGCTATGTAGAATATGCCACATATATTATGGAAAACTCTGCTCAGTCCAATATATTCTGTACCCACCTCAGGATATCACTCATTTAATAAGAATAGCACACAGGCAGGTGATCCCTCAGCCAGTATATCACTGAGGTGCTGGACTGTTTGCACAGATTAATCAGCCATTCAGCTGTAGCACAAAAAATCCTGGACTAGACTGCAGGTAACTCTGGACTGCAGTCCCACTGTTACTATTGCAGGTCATACTGTGCATGCTCCTACACTTAGAGAATTACAGACCATGTCTAAACCCACATCTGACTATTGAGCTGTGTTATTCATATATGACTTTGCTTACACAGAGCTATGTACACCTTAACTGTCTCTCATCACCCCCATCAGGCAGGATTACACTCATCTATCTGTATGTGGCACATATAAGCTATATCTTCATCTGATGTGTGTGATGTACATTCACATACATAGGTAACCTATACAAATATAACAACTATAGATAGGCAGACATAGGGCGAGAGAGGGAGAGAGAGAGACAGAGAAAGACAGATAGAGATAGAGATTGAGAGATAGACAGAGAGAGACACCCTGAAAGGCATACAGGGAAGCACAGCTGCAGTCATTTGTATACCAGCTGCAACCAATGGCATGTACAAGTACGAAGGTGAGTTCCATTTTGTAATAGTATTGAGGTAGGGGTTGTAATGTCATATCACCTGCCTTGTGTGTGTTGCTGCATCTATTACATTTACAGCAGAATACACATGCCCAACAGGCCTATGTCTGCGTAATGATCACCCATTTTATGGGCCTGATACTGATGTCATCCACAACAGTGGCCCAACTGTCAGCAGGTACTGATGTCATCCACCCCAACAGCAGTGTCAGACACTCTTCACATCAATAAGACTCGTGGCATGTGCAATAAGTATGTAGCACTGTAGTACATACAACTAGATAGGTAGGAGGTCTAATGTCACCACTGGTAACTGTGTGCATTTGTATGTTAAATCATTCTGAGTACTGTTCTAACCAGTAAAATCCCATTGCCCCACATTACAAGGCCTGCTGATGTCATTCACCTGAGAAACTTCTCAGTAATATACTCTAAACTCTGTGGCGCATGTGATAAGTGTATACAACTAGATAGGTTAAAGTTCTAATCTCACCACTGGCAACTTTGTGTATGTGTCTGTAGGTTAAACCTTTTTGAGGCCTGTTCCACCTTGTAAACCACCCATTGCCCTACTTTATAGTTCATGCTGATGTCATCCACCTTAGATACAGCATTGGACATTTTGCAGGTATATGAACTCTGTGGCACATGTGATAAATACGTAGCACTATAATACAATAAACTAGATAGATAGGGGCTCTAATCTCAATTCTACCAACTGTGTGTATGTTTGTAGGGTAAACCATTTTGTGGCCTGTTCCACCCTGTAAACCACCCATTGCCCTATTCTACAGGGCCTGCTGATGTCATCCACCTTAGATACACCATTGGACTCTTTTCAGGCATATGAGCTCCATGGCACATGTGATAAACACATAGCTTTCTAATGCAATAAAATAGGTAGGTAGGGGGTCTAATAACTCTTCACAAATGCAGAACTTTTAATTGAATAAAACAAAGCTTTCAGACATCCAGTCCTTCTTCAGTGTTACTTTCATTTAAGGAACAATCCTCCTTTTAAAAGACATAGAAACAAATCATAAATTACAGCCTAACCTATCATATTAAAACATCAATTGCATTTAAGTATTCATAATTGAGTATATTAAACACATCATTAAAAAACACATATTAACATAAAAAAACCTATAAATGGTATATGTATTTAAAAATATATTATTTAATGGCATTTTGTTTGTGTTTTAGTATCGGTTTTAATGACACTTGTTTATTTAAACCTGGGTATACATCAGCCTGCATACGTATAATCCATTCATATTCCTTAGTTTTTAATTTATTATTAGTATCACCATGTCTAGGGTGTACTTATCTAGGGGATAAGTGTTCTATTACTCTTAAAGTAAACTGGTGAGAAACACCATGCTGCTGCACATGTCTAGCCAAAGAGTTAGTCTCTACACCCCTGCATTTGTCTGATTTATGCTCTACTATTCTGTCACTCAAATGTATCCAATTCATACATAGAGCCCTTTTTCAGCTTTACATCAGTTGTACGAGTCTGAACTGCAGTTCGTTTTGGCCATGAAAAAATACGGCCATTAGTAAAGTCCCCTATATCCCACTGCAATTTTTTCTTTTTTCTTATTTCTTATTTTTTATTCTTTTTTATTCCTTCCACTTGCTTTCTAGGTTACACATATGTAACAACTGATGTAAAGTTGAAAAAGGGCTCTATGTATGAATTGGATACATTTGAGCCTGTATCCAATCAAGAGCGAGCAACTGCAGTCCCTATAACATCACTGGAACATGAGGTTATTCCTATCCAATCACAAGACACGTGAGATATTTTGGTTACTTAGCCTGTAGCAGATCATTCTTGGGAAAGTATGTTGAAAAGAGGGCAAAAGACTAATGCTGACATCACTCTTGAAGTAAGTAACCCAGCGAATAAACAGTTTGAAGGTGGTGTGGCTTCTGCTTCTTTTTTAGACAAGAACCATCATATAACTATGAATTTACCAGACCAACTTGTAATACAGAAGCAGGACTTAACAAGGAAATGCTCATAATCACGCGGGAGGTCCAGGAATGGACCAGTAATATGGAGCAAGACAAACCAGTGTCAGTAAGTGGATTCAGTTCTGTGAATAATGATTCTATGGACACATTTAATGTAAACAACACTAATGGATGTATAGTAATTAATTTATCTAGTCACGTACTCACAAAAGCTGAGATCTCTTTGTTATAAAAAGGTATAAAATTTGTTCCAGCTGGCATTGGTAATGTTGTTGGTGCACTTACAGATTTTAAGGTATTCACCCATAGCATGAATTTAAAATGGATTTTCAAAGATTCTGGGGTAGCTATACAGGGTGTATGGAAGAGGATTAGTAAATGCATACCTTTAAGTGATCCAGTTATTACTACCTTTAGTAATATATGTGAAAAACAAATTTGTAATGCATATGAAACTAAATCTTTTGAGAAATTATATAATTTCACCGATGATGAATTTGATACTCTTAATGCCCTACAAAGAAATGAAAACATTGTGATAAAGGAAGCGGATAAGGGTGGTTGTATCATATTAATGAATTGATGTGACTATGTTAGAGCAATTAATGACTTTATGTCAGATGAAAAAACATTCAAGTTAATAAATGATAAATATGTTAATATAATTATTAGTAAAATTAATATGTGTATATATGAATTGCAGTTATTGAATGATATAGACATAGACATGTTCAATTTTTTTACAGTGCCCTGCCCCACTATTCCAGTACTATATGGTTTGCCAAAAATCCATAAATCCCCCCAGAAACCACCTATGAGACCTATTGTTTCTGGGAGAGGATGGATAACAGAACCCATATCAGCCTATTTACAAAATATATTGAAAACTTTCTTAGATTGTGCACCTAGCTTTATTCAGGATACTGGTGATTTTTTAATGAAGCTATTTGAATGGTGGGATAGGAATACAGTTAGAAGATTTCTTTTTGTGACTTTAGACATCAAGTCACTTTTCATTGTTATCCCCAGTGCTTATGGTATTGACCAAATAGGGGAGATTATGACTGAAAGTAGAAATTATACTGTAAGGCAAACCAAAACCATTTGTGAATTTATAGATTTAGTACTGGAAAATAATATATTTATATTTAATAAACACATATACCATCAGACATCAGGGATGGCAATGGGCACTGCTATAGCCAACATGTATGCTAACGTGACATTGAGTAAATGGGAAAAGGTGAATATATATGGTGAGAATAATATATATGCATCAAAGATTTTATTCTATAAGTGTTTTGTTAATGATGTTTCTTTAATTTGGTAATTTGGGAGGGTAATGAACATGAACTAAAAATGTTTTTGACTATGTAAATCAGGCAACTGACTTCTTAAAATTTGAAATTCATTTTTCTGAACAGGAAATACATTTCTTAGATGTATGTATTTTTTCAACTGAGAATGGGACTGATACTTGTATATATAAAAAAAAGAAATGCATGTTAACAAATATCTCCATAAGCAGATGACTGCAAGCTGGGAGCCGTTATTAACTCTCCAAGTGATGCAGACATCCTACAGAAAGGCCTTACTGAGACCAATGACTGGTGTCGAAACCATGACCTTAAGCTTAACACCAAAAAATGTGTTGTCTTCCCCTTTGGTAAAAACTCAGTTCCCACTAATTACCACATCGATGAGAACTCACTGAACACTGAAAGCGTTATAAGAGATCTCGGGATGCAGGTTGACAGCAACCTCTCCTTCGACCACCACATTGCCACTGTGGTCAGAAAGTCCTTCTATGTGGCACATCTCATTAACAAGGGTTTTGCATCCAGGAAGAAAGAGGTCATCATCTCTCTCTACTCTTCCCTCATTAGATCAGTCATTGAGTATAATTCCCCATTTGGCATGTACTTCACTAGACACCTGCAACAGTTGGAGAGGCCACAGATGTACCTCACAAAGAGGATCCTAGGCATTAAACACATGTCCTACACAGACAGACTCTATTCTCTGTCTCATATCACCTACTTAGAGGTGATCTCTGCTTGACTTACAAAGCCATGTCAGACCTAGCTCTGTTAGAAATGCTACATCTAAAGAAATCCCAATCCCTCCACACCACACGCTTCAGAGACCTCAACCTCATTACCATAATCAACTGAACATGCTGGAGAGACAGGTTTCTCACCCAGAGACTGCCAATGCTCTTGAATAGACTTCCCATACATGTCAAGCAGAGCACTTCACTGCCCCTCTTCAAGAGAAATCTTGATGAGTGAATGAATAATAGAAATTTCACCCCAGGGATCACTCCAGTGGCTCTACTTGATAGAGGCACTGTGAACTAACGTTGGGCAGCACGATGCCAGGGGACTTCTATGGGCTAGGTTTGTAAGTAAGGCTCCAGGGCCATTAGCCTAGTACACACCTATGAACCTATGAACCAATACAAAACTATGTGCTAATATGTTATAGCTCCTACAAATATGCTACTGTGATTACCAATGTGATGCACTGCACTTCAGTAAACCCCACCACAACTTAACATGCACATATTGCAATATGGATATGCTTAACAGTTGTGTGCATGGCAAAATGGCAACCCTAGAGTTTCGGTGAGCCATAACATGACAGTTCCACACTCACCAGCTACAAGCTGATGTTCCCCAGCCACACCAGAGGTACCTATGAAGTTGTGGGGAGCGGTAGTGTCAGCACACACACATATGGCAATGGTACAGGATAATGAGTGCATTTATCAACATGTAATGTACAAGCTATGATACTTCCCAAATTGCTGACATTCACAATATGTGTGCACATGTGTGCATTAATAAACCCCAAACACAAATGCAGATTGACCTGACATATGAATACAGGTAAGCAAAGGCTGCCAGTATGAATGCTACAGTACTAACATGATGACCACTGGAGGCTTACTTGGATGCTCTTTGCCTGTGGACCCTGTGCTACCCACCACCATGACATATGTATTGATGGTTTCCTGTGAGCTGGTGGCTGACACCAGGTTTTCCAGGAACTCCTCTGTGGCTGAGAGTGGTGGTTGTGTTGCAGACTCTCCACCTGTGCCAACACAATCCCTGGCCACAGCTGTAGCCCTTTGCTGTGCCTGGTGTATGAGATCAGTAGCATGGTGTCAGATCTGTTCGTAGCTACTGTCCTGGTAGCCCACATCATTCACTGTTGCTACTAGGTCTGCCCAAAGGGCAGCGCATTGTTGCTGGTTATGGGGGCTCCCTGACAACAGCACCTGGTGATGAAGTCCCAGGGCATTGATAATTGCAGTTGTCTCAGCTACTAAGAAGGCTGGGTTGCATTGTCTGTACATCCCACCTGAAAGACATGAACAGGGGATTACATCACAGGACTGCATACATTACTCACCATGATGTACAGACCCTGCACATCCACTTTTTCCAGCACTATCCACCGCTAACCTCCACATCATACCCCACCATCTATCAGCACTTTATGTTTGTGGGTATCAGCAACATACTACATATTGGAAATACAGCATGCATTGGCCCCCTGATCCTGATGTTTTATGCTACTTGCTGCATGTGCTATGAGGTGTTGCACTGTATGTAGCTGTTGCACCTATTACTGCTTGTTCATAGACTGTCCACATGGACTGCTATGGTGTCAGCCTCCTACTCTAGTATTACTCACCTGGTCTCTAGGCCCACCCCTCCGGTCTCCCTAGCCTTCCTCCCTCAGAATCTGGACTATATGCCTGGACAATGTATTACAGTTTCCCCAGCCAGTGTGGTTAATATTGGTGTCCTGGCACTCTGTAGCACCTGCCTCATGTACGCGGATGGACAACCATCTACAGACACCACCAATGAACACACTATGTGAGAGATGCAATGACTGTAGGAGCCTACAGTCCATGCTTTCTTCCTATCAAGGCTGCACATCTGTCCCCAAACAAGTTATCAACACAAGCAGTACACCTAACACACCACCCAGACCTGCACAACAAATGCAAACATCTGTAGTGTTCCTCAACATCCACATCCACAAACAAAGGAGATCTTTGAGGCAAAACCACACATAAACTCCACAACTGTACACAGCACATACCACACATGGCCACATACCTGTGTCCCACATCCATGCAGGCATGAGCCCATAGTGACTCCATTAGTAACATTGTTGAAGTTATCACTACCAATGGACAAGTGTCAGTACAGCGCACATTGAAGGCCATGCTGCTAAACACTAGAGGTGTACACATGACATTGCCCTCATTGCAAGCCATTCTACCCTGGGAACAGCACACATCTGTGCACTCACACAGACCATGGTTTCAAGCTGCAGAGAGCACCTCAGCCTTACATGGCAACCATCCTATCTTACATACAAAAGGCAAAGCGTAGCTGCTAATGCCATGGGACATGGAGTTTCCATATATATGGGACACATGCACATCTCCATGCTGTACAGGCAGTAAGATGCACAGGGGACACTGTGGGGGCACTTCACCATTGGCAACACAAACCTAAGCAAATCACAGTTAGGTACCAGCCACCACATGTGACCAGGAAGGCCATTCTGCTTATATGGTCCTCATTAACTGTATTATGAGACAGGTATGTACCCTTTTCCTGGATCATTTGAACAACCCTAACATACATGGTAATATGTAGCCATGACAGCACACAAATGGTCAGGAAGCCATCAACAGTGAAAGTACAAATACCTTAGTGTGGCCAGGGAATTCACACACATGAGGTGAAGGTGTATTGCAGATGACATCACACAACACGGGTTACCACTGCAGCATCCCAACAGTGTCATCCTCCATGGCAAAGCAAGCATCATGCAGTCACATTTGAAGTCACCATCTCTCACAATACCCAACTAGCTAGGCTCAGCCTTACATACACTTGCGATGTGGAATACATCCTTCTTGGGGAGGTTACACAATCTCACAGCCCTCAACCCCTCATTAAGGACTTGGCACCAATATCCACACATACACACAAGTGCTATATGTGTATTTGTATATCTGCATGTAGTCAGGAATGCCCGACAGGCCTACATCATTCTCTGCTAGGATATGTACACCTGTCTGTTGGACATGTGCAATACATACTGTCCATAACAGGGAAGATCACTGTAAGACACAAAATAGAGGCAGATGCCCATTCTGGGCAATGTCTCCTTAGCATGAACATGAGAATGGAATTGGTCCTGCAAACCTGCACAACAAACACAGTGCTTACATTGTCTACATCCACTACAGACAGTCATCTCCCCTATTGCACACATGTCTGCAACAGCACAGGTGGTGGCTGCTCACTTGTGGTGTGCAAGAACACCAGCTATACCAGTGCTGTTGGTGCAGCATACTGGATGCCTTACAGAGTTGGTGTAGGCTTCACCCCCTGTGTTCCACATCAGTATTTCAGCATATGCACAGTAACTCCCCCATCTCCTATATGTGGGGAACAGGTTAACACTGCCATGTGATAGACATCTGCCATTCTGCCATGGGAGCCTATCACATCACAGGATGCATCCGACCTGACTCCAAGCATAACCTTGCAACACCATAAGGAACCGTATTGAAAGGAGGACTGAGTACCACCTTTGTCCCATCTGTTTGATTGTCGACCACTGTCACCCCTTTACATTAAGGTAGGGCATCTCCACTCAGTCACATGACAAAACCAGTAGCATAACTAGTTTATTCTGCAAGTCCATAGCACAGATTCAAGTGAACCCCAATCACAAGGACATGTGCGAATGTGTGACCTGGCCACACTCCATTACGCACACTTAGGCTTTGTCAAGGAAGGGTTCACGTCTGCTACATTCAGGTGACCTCTATGACACAGTCACCAAAGGTGTGGATGGGGGGGTGACAGAGCAGAATGCCTACCTTGACCTGGACAAACTATGTGACAGTATAACCTACTGGCCATTATGGATATAACACTCCCAAGTATGCATCACACCATACTTTACCATAGGGGTAGCACACTGGTGCACTGACATGACCCACCAATTCCACATAGGAAAATGCACCACAAGCAGTTGACCTATATGTAGGTGTGTAACATGTTGTTTTATGTTTGGGCCTCTGTTATGTGTGATGTATACATCTGAGGTGTATGTAACAGCCATTAGCCTATGTCCGACCATGTCTGCAGATGTTTGCATGCTGTGTGCTGTCACCAGATTCCCTAGTGATGTGGACGTCTGCCTAGGAGGGTCTCACACAGATACATGACTGTTGCCAGACACATGGCCGCAGGCCACATACCAAGGCATGCAGTGTGAACCCCTATGGGAAGAGTGATGTCCCCACATATTACAAGAGTAGGAACAACATCCTAAGCAAGCAATCAGTTGTGAGGGTGCTGTGGACACATGTCTTTGGCAACATGACATGTCAACACAATGTTACTTCCACTGTAAGATAAACCTTCTACTTGGCCCATGTCATACATAAGGGTATGTCATCATGGGACATGGGGTATAACTTCCCTGCATTCTCTTCAATGAGGACCATTAATGTGCATAATTCCCTGTTCATCATTCACATCACACAGCACATGCAGCAGCTGGGGACATCACAGAGGTTCCCCACCAGGGAATACCAGGGTATTCAACACCTAACACACACTGATAGGCTATAAGAACAACCCTCTACCCGGTTTCATACATAATCATCATGGGTGACCTCAGTGTGGCATGCAAGGGAGTCATGGACTCCACATTGCTGGGACTGCTGCACGAGTGCAAGTCATGCTCCACTCTGTTAACACACACACACACACACACACACACACACACACACACACACACCTCAACCTGGTGTGTGACATGAAGTGGGCTTGTTAGCAGCTCAAATGTGTGTCCCACACAATCAGCCTGTGGTGGAATGGGTACCCTGTCCACATCAGGCAGGGTAGTTATTTACACCTTTGCAGGCATAGCCTGGATAACTGGATGGTTAACTGCACATACACCCTTGGGATACCATCTGTGTCCCTGCTGGACAGGGGCAGCAGGTGCTGCCTTACATACACATGGGCTAACATCTAGCCTAGGCATATGTCTGCACAGGGCCCATAGCCTAATAACTTCATATGGTACCAGGACTACCAGATATGGCCTGAGTGGTGTGACACACTGTGTTGTTATGTATCCCCACCCATTACTGTCATTGACTCGTGAGTGTCCCCTATGGGCAACATTACTGTACCATGTCATCCAGCCTACATCCTAAAAATAAGTGAGTGGTACTAAAAGTGCATGTGGACATTCCAGCAACATCTGTGCTATACAATAAATGACAGCAGTGCATATGTGGTGTAGGGTGTTCTCCTCATAGCTGTCTGACATCTGCAGTAACCAGATGTTTGGGGAATGTGTCCCTGTGCCTGAGAGATGTAGACTCCCTGCTAGACAAATCTGTATTTCCACACACCACTTGGACAATACATGATGGCTGTCCCCAGCATTTGGGGAATGTGTTTGTGATATGGCAGACCCCTGGGAACACAGTAATGGTACATGAATATGTGGTACTGTATGCATTCCCTTACATTGTATGCTCAATATGTATGCACTGCTGCTGAGCCAGAACCAGTGCCCCCTGACTACTAGTACCTATAACCTGCTGTCCTGCTGCAGGGGGTCACCATGTATGCTAGCCATAGGTGTCAGGCAATCAGACACAGGTGTGAGGTACACAGTGACCTAGCCAGAGTATGTCATAAATGGTCAGGGACACCTAAACAATCTTTGAACTAAGCCTGTATAACATTTACAGACTGAGAGGGGCTCACTGACAGTACATGATGTAATATGCCAGCTGTATCCACCAGTACTTACTGGCAGTATTGTACAAAAGACAATGAAAGTAGCAGTCACATGTGAGCTGACCATTGCTGGAGTGATTCTGGGGCCAGAGCTGTGATCTATGTCACTGCAGACAGAGCCATAATGGATGGCTGTAGGTGCTGGACAGCAGACTAACAACAACATGTCAGTTCAGGCAATGTTGTTGAGACCTACTGTTTCTTATTTCTCATGACTGCATTCCTCCATCTGCATTCCATTACATGATTCATTCAATGACATACCTGGTATAGTGATGTACTCCTTTGAGAGAAGAACTCCAGTTGTAGTATTTTAGACAATCGCAGTCTGTCTTTATGAAGTGTCAGACCTGTTTACCATAGGCAGCAGCTTGCCTTTTGTAGGTAATGGTCAAGAACAGGTGATTGCCTGTGCACCAGTCTGTGGCTCTGACTTGCTAATTGCTTCCAGAACAGCAGGGTTGCATTCCCTTTCCAGCCATTTCACACTGAGCTAATCAGAGAACGTCAGAGGAAGGGCTCTGAGCCAACTAATCTGTGATATGTAACATTAAGTATCCTGTTTTTTGCTTATTTCTGAGTTATTTATAACACTTTTATTGTCTGCATATATTTTGCTAGCTAGTTTCACTGTGTGTGAGGTATTAACTAGAATTTTTTTACAATTGTTAAGCATCTGGTTAGGTTTGTTTGTTCTGATTTCCTGCTAAGGAGTTTATCATATAACTTGTTTGCAGTCAAAAGTATTCTCTAGAGTCTCTTTGATCCTTTATCTGTTTAAACATTTCTGCAGTTTTTTTTACCTAAGTAGTGTTGGTAGTGTGGCACTGTCCATATTTAGGCTTGTGTTTTGGGTCTAGTTGTTTGTTAGTACAGGCTATGTGTCTGAGCACACGTTCCAGGCCATCATATCTTAGCCAAAACCAGTATAGCATTTCAGTGAGAGTGAATTGTTTTTGGTTATTGGCTGACTGGGGTTGCCTGGACTACGGCTTGGGGTAAGCACCTCATTGGTTTTTTCAAGCTTTTTTTAAAGTTGTTTCAGGTTACTTAAGAAGATAACTTGTGAGTGTTTCTGCCATTTCACACTGAGCTAATCGGAGGAAGTCCTGTTTTTTGCTTATTTCTGAGTTATTTATAGAACTTTTATTGTCTGCATATACTTTGCTAGCTAGTTTCACTGTGTGTGAGGTATTAACTAGAAATTATCTACAATTGTTAAACATCTGTTTGAGTTTGTTTGTTCTGATTTTTGGTGGCTTTGCAGTTCCCCGCCCCTACCGTAAATTTGATCTGGGACACTCCTCCCAGTCTAGCATCATTACCTCATTCTACCTAATCCAGGGAGAATATTTGAGAAGGCAAACCCGGTTAGTTTCTGCTCTTCCTTTCCCCTTTCCACTTTACAAAAAAAAAAAGTTTTCTAAGCTTGTTTCCAGCCTTTCCTGTAAGTTGTCTAGACCAGATACAGATTTGCTGTGTCCAGGACTTTTTGTAAGCTTCTGAGGTCCCAAGTCTTTTTGTGTTGGAGGGAAGCCCTCTAGCTTAATTTTGTTTCTTAGAACTATCCAGTTTTCTAGTTTCAGCACTCAAATCTGTTTTTTTGAGCTCAGCACTTGTTCAGAACTCATTGTAAGCACCAAATAAACTACAAGTTACTACAGCACTCATAAAATAAATAAAAAAATACTAAATCAACAGGGCTAAAATCCAGAAACTTTACTAGGTGTTTCCAAGTTCTTGGATTTTAACCCTGTTGGTTTGGTATTTCTTTATTTATTTTATAATCCTGTTTTGTTTTACCAACCTTTATCCTGCTATCATTTATATTTTTGCTTGCTTACTACAGCACTCAACTTTCCTCACTTGTCTAGAGCAAAATTTTTTTGTACTTAATAAATAAGCACCTATCCAGGCATGTCTAAGGGTCAGCTCCCAGTGTTTTTTCCTGTCTACCTGATGAATCTCGGCATCTTGGGGTAATGCAGAAATTGCCTCATGTACACGGACAACCCTCTCCTCCTACCACCCAACACTACAACCTGTGAAAGATGCACTTATATAGCCAAACTGGAAGCAAAGCTCTCTTCATCCAAGACTGGACTGGACAGTCAAGAGGAGAAGGTACACACTTGCACCACGCCACACTCATCACATAGTCCCTCAAAACCTACACCACCAAAACACACAGAAACACAAAACACACACCTACATTCATGGAGGCTCTCAAAAAAAATCTACCCAAGCAACAGGGACCTCTGAAGCAGAAACGCAAGCAATCTCCACCCCCCAACACAACCCACATGACACATAGCACACAAACCCAGTGTGCCACTCAACCACAGCCCATAAGGCATAACAATGTACCCAACACTCTAGTCATAGGTGACTCTATAGTCAAGCACACTGATGTTCCACTCACCAGGCTAAACAAGGAGAAAGTTACTGTCAGCTGCCTGTCAGGTGGCAAGATCTGCCACATAATGCATGCACTCAGGCCACTCCACAACAAGTACAGATATGACTCTGTCATTGTCCATGTTGTTGTGAATGACCTGAGACATACCTCCCTAGACTACATGAAAAGAGACATGGAGGAGCTGTATGATCTTGTACCCCAGGCAGGTATGACCCTAGCCCTGAGAAGCATCCTGCCATCACCCAAAATGATACCACAGTACAAGGACAAATGATTGACTTCAATAATTAGCTAAGCTTTTGGTGTCATTCTAAGGGGATCCAGTATCCGTCTGCCTGGGATGACATGACCGACAAACCACAGTGCTTTTCCAGAGATGGCCTGCACCTGTCACCCTTGGGATTCCGGATACTGGCTAAGACTCTTGCTACCCCTATAGTGCCATTTTTAGGCAAGATTCAAATGACAAATTCACCACCATAACAGGTACAAGCAAGCAAAATCTGAGCATAATGCTAATTAATGCTAGAAGTCTAAATCTCAAAATGCACTCACTCGAGGCACTCCTTAAAATGGAGAACATCGACATCCGTGCAGTGACAGAGACCTGGTTCAATGCTTCAGAGAGCACCTCTGCATTACCAGGCTATAACTCATACCACACCTTTCGGTGGAGGCGTGTCCATATTCATTAAGGATATCCACACCTCCAGGCTAGTTGCTCAGCATAATGCATCCGAGATTATCCAAGTGCAACTAACTCTGGGCAAGACCGCAATCCAAATTGTAGCTTGCTACAGACCCCCCATCATGCCCCAGGATTCCCACTCCTCATTTCTTGATACACTGGAAAATATTAGGGTGCAACCTAACACCCTAATAATAGGCGATTTCAACTACCCCACCATTAACTGGGAAAACTACTCATGTACCAACTCTTGTGCTCAACGTTTTCTGGAATTCATAAATTCCAACACCTTGGATCAACTTATCCACACCCCCACCAGGGGCAGCAATATCCTAGACCTGGTCATTACCAACATGGGCAATCAGTGTTTTACATCAGAGGTCAATTCCTCATTGATCAGATCCGACCACAAGCAAATCACCCTAGACATCCACATCCCACCCCCACCCCCTATTAGGGAAACCACCATAAAAAATTTCTCCAAAGCCAACTTCATGCTTCTTAAGACAGAAGTAGCAAACTTCACAACACCCATGCTGATGGACAATAGAGGTATGACTGCTGAATCCAACTTCATGCTTCTTAAGACAGAAGTAGCAAACTTCACAACACCCATGCTGATGGACAATAGAGGTATGACTGCTGAATCCTATACAATTGCACTTTATAAGCACTTACACAAGTGCATGGATCGTGCAATCCCTAACAGAACCAAGATGCTAGCCTTAAAAAAAGGAAGCCAATCTAGTGATCCCTGCCATAAAAGAACTCTACAACAGAAGAAAGAAACTGTTGCAAAAAAGAGTAAAATCACATGATTGGAAGAACTCTGTGGTCAGCCTCAGTAAGAAGCTGAGATCCCTCATAAAATCCTCCAAAGCTAGTTACGAAAACAACATCGCCATTGATTCTAAAGACAACTACAAAGCATTCTATAGCTATGTCACGAATCTCAATGGCAACACTCAGATCTGCTCTGAGTTACAACACAATGGCACTAAATATACAGAACCAACTGATATTGCCAACATCCTGGCAGATAGGTTCAGTGCTAACTTACCCCTCTCTCAACCCCTAAAGGACCCATCTCTATACCGGAAGAATGCAAAGTTCCTGTAATCACGGCTGCACAGGTAAAAAACACACTCTCCAAAGCCAAGATTACAGCATCCATGGGACCTGATAACATCCTAGGCTGCATTCTACATGAACTACAGAATGAACTGGCACCCCATCTAAGTACCATGTTCAATCATAGCCTCACCTCAGGCTTTGTGTCCACTGAATGGTGCACAGCGACAGTTATCCCACTCCACAAAGGGGGAGCCACCACGGACCCCGGGAACTACCACCTCATTAGCCTGATGAGCCTGGTCTGCAAGGCTATGGAACATATCATCATGGAACTTATAAACAATCCCATTGGTAATCTCTAAACTCTGGACCCTACCCAGTTTGGGTTTGTAAAAGGCAGATCATGTCTCCTAAACCTGATAGACTTCTTTGAAGCGGTCACCAAAGCCGTAGATGAGGGTAAGGTGGTTCACACAGCTATCAAGATCTCACCAAGGCTTTCAACACTTTCAACACTCTTTTTCCCCTACTCTGGAATTATAGATAAACTCACTAAACTAGGTATAAATCCCTATGTCACAAGATGGGTTGCCCTCAATCTGGTGCAGGTGGTCATCCAAATCCCACTGGATGACCCTGCGCACCATACTTTGGAACTGGTGTCAGGTGACAGGGTCCCCTCTGCTCCCATGCCCTGATGGGATGGGCCCCATCCCCTGAGGTGGTTCCACCCAAGGGTGGTGCAGGATCAGTGGAGGAGGCAGCTCCAGGTTGGGTCCCAGACATGCTGGGACCCCATGCCATGACCAGATGAGGTGGGACAGGCAGATCCACTGGGATCTGCCTACCCAAACATCTTATGGTGTTGAAGTTTGTCAAAGTGTATTGATTAGTCATGAACAAAACATTTCAACATTAGTTATAACTGCACACATTGGTGTTCCAATTAACCCAGAACAATAGAATTAAATAGCATTGCATAGAAAACAGAACACATGCATGAATGGAATAACAGTCATTAGTGTAACGGCATGCCAGTAACAGTTATGGCAACAGGCCAACAACAGTGGAATTTCAACAAGGTATGTTAGTATGCAACCATTGAAATATATGAACAAAAATACAACACAAGTCACAACATTAGGTTTTGAGAACAACATACCCGTAGTATATGAATAATAATCAGTGATGCAGATAAGGGGTGGGGGGAGAGAAAAACATTCCATTAACAACTGTATAGGCTATATTGTTTGCAATAGTAACAATCAATACTCTACAGGTCTGCCCTTACTTTACAACTACCTGTGCCCTGTAGCTTCTGTAGCATGTACATACTTGTTAAGCTGTCTACCTGAAATGGTATGGGCCATGCTGTGAGAACTATAAGTACATAACTACAGGGGACTTGTACATGTCAGGGTTACATATATGACTAACAAGGTGTACCCTGTACAGGTGTTGTGTGAGTGTGCTACTGGCATACTGCAACTAGATTTATATCTGTGTCCAAAATTATTGGCAACAGTGATCACTAGCCGTGACAGCATGACACTTGAGAGACATATATTGGGAACAGTGCATGGTGTATATTCCTATCCTGTTGTCATTTGTAGGCATGGGGTTGGAATATCGGCACACATTCACAGACACAGCAGGCATATACTAGTACATCTGTACACAGTTTCTTAGTATACCCTTCATACAGCTAACACAAACATTTCTTTACTTGTAACCCCTGTGAAGAAAATATTTGTTAACACTATATGACTGTTTCTACAAATGGTCAGGACTACTTGTCTGTAACTATAAATACATCTTAGTACCAGTCCCTGGATTCAAACCATGGTCTATCTGTGCAAAAATGAACAACATATCTATTTCTTATCACAATGAGCTACTGGGCCACTGCTGTTAGTGGCTTGACTGATTTGTGCCTAAGTCACTTAGTTATAAAGTCTGACCTGGTAATATCAGTAGAGTGTCACAGAAGACTGCAGTGACAGTTGAACATACATGCATGAGATTCATGCATGACAGAGATATCTTGTGAACTGTGTATTAATACTTTAAATGCAGGTGTACACATGTAACCCCTAGTGGATGTGGATATGTGTGATCTGTACAGCCTATAGCAGGGTGCTGGGTTGCATACCCGAACCGTATACATTTGCACATCATATATTTGCAGTCTCCACTTATTATAGACTCATACTTGCCTGCATCAGTGTACCTACATTCAGGAATACATATAGCTGAAATGCACAGATTAACACAAGACAGTCCTGAAGGGAACACACTATAATACTTTACACATTATTATTCAAGGTTTAGATCTTAGTGCAGAACATATATCAAATTGCATTGTATCTTGTTTTATAGCTCCTCAACTAAACTTTAACATAACAGTTCTTTATCAGCCAAACGTCATTCAATTCATGGTGTCTTAGCCATATTTGCAGTGGAGCACCTGTACAGTTGTAGTTCTTCAACAGCAGACTAGAATAAACACAACAGTTGCTGGAAATAATTTTATTGGTGGTGACATGACACATTGGTTTATTACATTCAACATTCTGACTTCAGTTGTACTGCATATCCTGTAGCTGATAAATGAATGTGATTTACTACCTTCAGAGACACAATCATAGTGTACTTTATTACAATATCCTTAGTATTACTACTGTATATACTTATGTCATCCCTACACATTATTAGTACAGTATTAGCTTTCTTTCATCAATAGTAGCTTGTCTGATGCCTTCACATTTATTGCACAGTACCTGGCATTACTCACTTATATCAATGTGGCCTAAGGACACTTTTCTTGCAGTACACTCAGAACACACTATACCTACTGGCAGTAAACAATGTACTCTTTCTTATTTAATGTACTATATATATTGCAAGGCAGATCTCTACTCACCACACTGTCAGCGAATCCTCATCACGCACCTAGCATGGGCCTCTACATTGTGAGTCCTCTCTGCTGCAGCTGTAGGGGAAAACACTCCATTATGCATACCTGTCTATCAAATATTCATGTTAAAATTTGGTAAAGCAATGATTCTTATACTTACAAACTGCTGGGGCATTCCCATCCCGAGCATCTTGGACCCATTGGGCCAAGAGCACCCCTTCCTCTGCTTCAGGTCATCATAATGATGATGCACCTGCTCACCAGTGTGGGGGATCCATGTGGAATTGGTGAGCTCATGTGCCAGATGATCCCAGGCCTCAGACTTGTATTTGGAGCCCTAGTACTGGCCCTGCAGCAATCTGGCATCATGGTCTTTAACTAGGAGTCCAACTATGACCCTGGACTCTGACATGACTCAGCGCTGCTGCCAAAAGCATGGTCCATCTCCAACTCCTGCCATAGTTCCTGCATTGGTCAAACCCCAACAGGTTCTGGCTGTATTACCACCTGTGCAGCTTAAATAAGGCTATTTTCCCACCGATTGCCACCATTGGACCATTTTTAAAATGCTAAGCTCTGCTTAGCAGTGCGCAAACCCACTAAGCTTATTTTAGCAGTGTTTAAAGTGGCAATGCTTAGCAGTGCTTAGTGGTGCACAAATCTGCTTAGCTCAGATGAGGACTGCTTAGAAGGGGACTGCTTAGCAATGCTTAAACTGGCTAAGTGGAGCTAAGCATTGCTGAGTATTGCTAAGACAGATCCTGTTTAAGTATTGTTTAGCATGGTTTAGCAGTGCTTAGCAAAATTTAGCTAAAGGCAAACGAGTTTTACATAATAACAAATATATATTGCTATTAATTAGTTATGATTGATACTTTATTATTATGTGTTTGTATTTTACTTTACTTACACTAACTTGGTGTGTGACTGCACTGTAGTGGACACTTGTGTTTAACTGGAGCGTTTCACCTCATATCCCCACTGACACTGGGATTCTGGACCAGCTGCTCTAACCTGGTTGACAGATATCAATAACTAGGGCAATAACAAAAATAGACATATAAATAGGAATGCTTTCTGATGTAAAAGCTGAATGGCCTGTATTGGTATTCGAACCGTGCACCTACTGCACATGAGGCCATAACTCCAACTATTCAGCTAACATGGCTGTGACGATTTCAGCTATACATTTTCTATATAGCTTTTCATTATGTTTAAGCACTGCTGAGCAATGTTCCATGCTGTGCAAACATGCTGAGCTATGCTTAAACTTGAAATGAAAGAAAAAAAAAGAAAAAAAAATGTAAAAGGAAAAATCACATTGAGACATGTAATTTCCATGTTGTATGGCACTCTGACAGTACAGGGGGTGTGTTACAGACACTGTAACACCCCCCCATGTGACATATATCAAAATGATAATTCATAACTGTTCAACTAGTAGTGGCCCTGCAGCAATCTGGCATCATGGTCTTCTATTGTTGATATTAGTTGGGAGGGTGGCCTAATGGTTAAGGTATTTGCCTTAAAAACACAAGGTACAGGGTTTAAGTCTCGCAAGGGATAATTGGCTATGCTTAAAATAGCTCACAAGGGCAGTTAGCCTAGTATGAATCTATGAATCTATAAGTGTCCAAGGACACTTTATTCCATGTTTAAATGCTGTATGGCACTTTGACAATGCAGGGGATGTGTTACAGGTACTATAAAAAAAAAACATATGGATAAGTTTCCAGGGACACTTGTGTTGAATTTTTTGTGCAGTACGGCACTTTGACAGTGCAGGGGGTATGTTACACATCTGCAAACACTGTAACACACCCCCTAGCACTGATTCAGTAACCATGTACACGATTGTCCCTCAGTAGTGTGCCTTCATTAATATGCAAGGAGTGCTGCTGAGGGGAAGCTGCAGACACAGCTACCATAAACTCTGTGTAGAAATTACAATATTTCTACATGGAGTTTATTAAATCCGGGGGTATGTGTTTTGTAATCACACTGACTTGCAAGGAATCCCTAATTATCTTACGCTGAATATTTAAGTAGTCGATCTGCCTTCATCTGGAATCACATCAGCAGCAGGTAGACTGGAGTCTTCCTTTGGCTTGCTGTGCTATCCATAAATACCTTTTGTGAACTTTACAGAATCTGATCCAATATAGTTGTAGTTGCTAAGAATAAAACATGGATGAGGGAAATGTTTATTTGGTTGGATGGATGTTTAAAGGAAACAGGAATGACGTCAAATAATGATATTGGGAGGATGGGCTAATGGTTAAGGTGTTTGCCTTACAAACACAAGGTGCAGAGTTTGAATCTCACAAGGGATAATTGGCTAGGCTTAAAATGGCTCGCAAGGGCAGTTAGCTTAGTACTAATCTATGAACCTATTAACCTATGAAAAGTAAGGGTTTGTATGCTATTATGAAAATGGGGGGGGGGGTTCAATGAATGAGGTGTCTTAGCAAGGGATTTAATTTGGGAAAAATAATGTATTTATGATACAATGGGTAGGTCTGGTAAAAAAAAAATAAAGAAATATATCTTCTGTGGAGGACATATAGGTCAGCATTCAGGAAAAAGGTTTGTCAGGTGAATTCTGTATTAATAGGGAAAAATTGCATATATGTCAAATGTTTGTATGATCCTACAAAAATATGAAAAAGAAATTGTGTAACTGGTGTTTTCTTTCTTATGGGGTTCAAGAAAGACTTTTAAAAAGAAGTGTAGTGTATATGAGTAAAGATGAAGGGGGTTAGGGTTACTAAATTCAGTTATTAATTCTGTTTCCTTAAACATGTGTAGAGTATTAACGTGAGTAAGGGAAGAGAATGGGAATTCACTTGTGAGAATGTTCAAATATATCCACAAAAAGTCCCAAGAAATGATGAGAATAAGAACAAGAGCAAAATAATATGCAAATAAAGAAATTAAAAATTATCAAGAAAAACTACTAACAAGGAAAATAAAAACTGATGATATAGAGAAAGACAGAAACGTGATATAGTAATGTGCTGAAACAATATGATTATGTAAATTAATAGGAAAATTTACAAGAAGAAGTGATTAAAGCCATTACAGCCAGGAAAAAGTGGTGCTCCAAGATATTAGAGTGTCAGGGATTCCTATGGAGGCTGGTAATAAATAAGTTACCAGTAAAGGGGAATATGCCATATAAAAAGAAAGTAGAAAGACTGTGTTTGTTTTGTGGGGAGGAACAGACAACTCACAATGTTGTTTTGAAATGTAAAAGAGTGCAATACTCTAGAAAAGTTGCATAGGTTCAAAGGTTCATAGTGTGTACTAGGCTAATGGCCCTGGAGCCTATATAAGCCTAGCATACACAAAAGTTTTTGAGAATATTAATTCCATAAACAATATAGATACAAATATGATTATGTATGTATATTATATCAGCAAGAAGAAAGAATACGTGAGAAGAATTGGAAAAAAACATTTATTTTATATAATATGGGCTATTTGGAATGAAAGACTGAATGAGATTTATGTTTAATGGAAAATGGATTTTGGCAGATATATTGCAAAAATTAGATTATGGTTGTGGAAGCATTGGGGGTCAGTTATGGGTGAATAGCAATGAGGATGTTATAAGAAAAATAGTAAATAGTAAAAAAAAAATAAAAATGTGTATATATGTTCCTGTAAACATGTACAGTTTGTAAATATGCAAATAATGTGTTTTTTATGTTGTGTAAAATAAAGGACCCCTACTCTTTCTGATAGGTGCCATGGGATCTGTTATCTCCAGCTCAGCTACCACCTACTCAAGTTGATGTGAGCTCAGTTTAACATCTCATCTGAAGGATGAAGCAGAATCTGTATGCAACAAGGCCAGTTAACAGCTTATTTACTTTGTCTGTCTCACTGAATATGCCAGCTCACATCTGCATCTAATTAAAACATTGTACTTAATGCCTGTCATCACTGTCAGGTAAAATTGCATCACCCTATTGTGCGGTACTTGTTGAGATACAACCAGTGGTTCATTGGTTACTTGTTTGAGAAACACTGGATCCAGCAATCTGCTAAATGGGCAGGGCTAGTTTGTAAAGCGTTGTGCCTTAACACTGTGTAGATGAGCATCAACTGCCTGCTTGTGCCTGCTCTGCATGATATACATGTGTGCACGTGAATGTGTGTGTGTATGTGTGTGTGTGTGTGTGTGTGTGTGTGTGTGTGTGTGTGTGTGTGTGTGTGTGTGTGTGTGTGTGAGTTTAGGTGAGTTTAGGTGAGTTTGTGGTGTGTGTGTGTTTGTATGCATGTGCTTGTGTGTGTGTGTGTGTGTGTGTGTGTGTGTGTGTGTGTGTGTGTGTGTGTGTGTGTGTGTGTGTGTGTGTGTGTGTGTGTATGTGTGTGTGTGTGCACGTGCATGTGTATGTATGTGTATATGTCTGTGCATGTGTGTGCGTGTGTGTGCGTGTGTGTGCGTGTGTGTGTGTGTGTGTGTGTGTGTGTGTGTGTGTGTGTGTGTGTGTGTGTGTGTGTGCATGTGTGTGTTGGGTGTGTGTGTGTGTGTGTGTGTGTGTGTGCATGTGTGTGTTGGGTGTGTATTATTTCGATCACTTGTTCCACACTGAGAGCACAGACCCTTCTAGCTACTTCTGAGACCTCAGTCTGTGTTGTAGTACAATTCTGGATTACTGTTCTAGTGCAAAGCTTGCAGGTCTGTGACTTGTATTATCACTTTTCTTCACAGGGTTGGTAGTGCATTTGCATATTTAGTGCACACCATCTGACTGCTTGGCATTCAGTAGCGTACCTGTGTTTCAGCTGTATAATGTTGATCATATAGTATGTGTTGGCTTTTCTAGACTTTTTTTCAACACAGTGCCTTAGGCAGTGGGAGCCTTGTCATTATGTCCTGTACCAAAAACAACAGAGTACTTGCTAAGTTTGTTGGCTTGCTCCATTCCCAAATCCCATTTTAACTGTGTTGGAAGTATAATAAGATCATCTAATCTGTTCAATAACTAACTACTGATGCCTAAAGGGAAAGTTTAAAAATTTTAAGGACAGTTCTGCATGCATTTCATTTACAACCCATATACATTTTATTCATTATTTACTTTAAACAAATGTGCTGTATTTTAGCCCTTATAATTTTTTCACAATCCCACTTACATGCTGCCTCCATATCCACATAAACATTTTAATTGCAACATTACAAGCTGTCATCAGCAACCACAAGGTGGTGTCAAAGCAGCACTGTATGACCTATGACTGGGAAACAGCATTATGAGTAAAGCTGCCAGGAAGATACTCTTTTATCATGCTAAACCCTTTAACAATAAATAATTGAAAAAATTACAGAAGTAGATGGAAATTTAAGTCTATCTTCCATGTATTGCATTGTCAAAGTTCTCCTGAATGAATACCTCACATAGTTGTAGTGTACTTTTCAAGGACATAAAGACACTTGTCATCAAATTCCGTGTGCCTCAATGGGACATGCATGAAAACAGTTTATACTGTACTTTTTATAGCTTAGTGTCTCTGTGCTGACTTTCAGGGTTATAGCTGTTCCTCCTATGTAAATATTTCTGTTCATTTTTCTGCATACTAACTACTAATCTTGTAATAAAACAAAGCATGCAAGCATGACTGACTGAACATGATTTTTTTCCTTTGCAATGAGTTAGTGCAGATTTAATGTCATGTACTTTAACACAGCAAACAAGTCATATGCTTTCTCACCATGCTTAGCACAGCAGTACATTTCCACTGCAGAAATAACATTTAGCCTGACACCTTCATGAATATGGCTGCTGCACAGTTATGAATATGATAATATTTGGATGACCTAGTTAAAGATGATTAATTACATTTAGTGGAGGAGGCTTCTATTCAGTTAGTTTAAAATAACATTTTATCTGCCGAATCCTATGCACTGTCTCTCCTTCTGGGTGCTCAAACAGCTTCTTGATTATATTTTACATAATGGAGCTGTATGTAGCAGCAAAAAGTGTTTTTACAACATGCTTTATAAGTTGTTATGTTTACAATAAGCATAGAAGTGCCGTTATAGTATAAGGAGGTGGTCTCTTTGATTATTCATCCCATTTTCATTGCAACACTTACATACATACAATTGCAAAATTATTTTTTGAATGCTTGGTTGTGCAAAGTAGTTGTTTACCACTTTATGATTTTAGTACTCATTTTCCTGATGCCTGACAAAATTGTTATTCTCATGCAAGGAGAATAAAAACAAAGGGGAATTAAATTACTTGTTTTGTAGATTTGCTCTTATAAAATTTCATAAGTTAATATTTTGAGAAATAGTTTGGCCACACTCATGATGCGCCTTGACTGTTCTTAGAGCTAGTGTCCCCTCATCATCCCGTAAACCCATATCACTTCACTCGTGCTCTTTCACTTTGGTACCAATGCACTATTCAGCTTAAGCACTATGGTCATATCCTGAGCATCATTATTTTTTATTCTTGTGCTCTTTATTTCACTTAAATGTAGGAGCTGGTCTCTACCAGGGTATTTTTTTTAAGATTTAATTTGTTCTTTCAAGATTAGTTAACAACCTTTCGAGATTAGTTAACATAGTGGGTTAATGTCTCTTTGTAAAAGGTACAAAGTTTAACCTTTCCCCTTTTCACTTTTGCAGGGCAGTTGGTTCAAAGGGTTAAGGCTGTAAGCTGTAGTTTCTGTGGTACAAGGTTTCATTTCCTGAGCCTTCCTTTGCCTAATGTGTGACCTTGAGCAAATGATGTGACCAGTGCTTGAAGGTAACTGGGAATTTAGCTAGTATCCTCAGTGGTCTCCTTACTGCAAGGCTAGAAACTACCTATAACCATTTTAAGTGCTACCCCTGTCTCTTCTTATGATAAGTAGACATATTTAAAGAATTCCTGCATGCTAGATACAGGAGGGACTGGTAATGTTGTCAGAGGACTGACAGATTTGTGATTGCTAGACAGAATTGCATGTCTGTTACTGTGTGCTCAGTGAACGTGCACAGTGTTAAGTGTAGTAAGCTGCAGCTTAAAACACCATTTGTTTCGGTGGCACACTTAGTGCTGCACTGGGTATGTGGGGCTTAGGAGAAAGGGGGTCTATACTATTCTTAGTATAGCAGTCCCTGTGCCCAGCAAAAGTGCAGTGTTGTTAGTACTTAGACAAAGGACTCTGTGAAAAATCTAAAGTTAGACTGCTGGCAAACAAACCACCAGAGATGAACTCTCAGAATACACGCACAAAGAATTTTCAGAGAAAATTATTGAGATTTCTTTGCAGGAGAAAGCTTTCCTGCTCCCTCATGTGAGGACTTCACTCCCACACTCCTTACTTACATATACAACAATATCTATATATCTATGTCATCTCTCCATGTGTATATCTATCTATGTAAATATAAATAAGTGAAATTGAAGTGATAGTGAAATAAGTGAAGTGAAATTATGTGAAAGTACCCATTAAGGGTGAAACACACTGTGATCTTGTAATACATCCAAAACAGCACTAAAACATTCCAGGAGTTACAGCAACAGGGAACACTGGCATTATGTTTACAGGGATCTACATTCAAACACATGTAGAGCTCCTCTTTGAGAAATGGGTGCATAGAGAGAGAAAGATAATCTACAAGATGATTGGTCTTTCCACAGATAAAGGAAAATGACTATCTGTGAGTGTGGCATGAATTTTTGACAGCTGTTTGGTGATCCATTTTATCTGGTTGTATGTCTGATACTAAATGCTGGAATTAAGCAACATCTGATCACATTTGTGTGCTGCAGATTACAGCTACAGTTCTAGAACCAGGTAACATCTGATCACATTTGTCTGCTGCAGATTACAACTACAGCTCTAGAATTAGGTAACCTCTGAAGACATTTGTCTGCTGCAGATTACAGGTGCAGTTCTAGAATCAGGTAACCTCTGATCACATTTGTGTGCTGCAGATTACAACTACAGCTCTAGAATTAGGTAACCTCTGAAGACATTTGCCTGCTGCAGATTACAGGTACAGTTCTAGAATCAGGAAAACTCTAAACATATTTTTCTGTTGCAGATTACAGGTGCAGTTCTAGAATCAGGTAACCTCTGATCACATTTGTCTGCTGCAGATTACAGGTGCTGTACTATAATCAGGTAACCTCTGATCACATTTGTCTGCTGCAGATTACAGGTGCTGTACTAGAATCAGGTAACCTTTGATCACATTTGTCTGCTGCAGATTACAGGTGCTGTACTAGAATCAGGTAACCTCTGATCACATTTGTCTGCTGCAGATTACAGCTACAGTTCTAGAAGCAGGTAACTTCTGATCACATTTTTCTGCTGCAGATTACAGCTGCAGTTCTAGAATCTGGTAACCTTTGGACATATTTGCCTGTTGAGGATTACAGCTACAGTTCTAGAATTAGATATACTCTGAACACATTTGTCTGGTATAGATTACAGCTGCAGTTCTGCAGTCATGTAATGTCAGAATATATTTGTCTGTTTCGGATTACAGTTTTAGAAAAAGTAACCTCTGAACACATTTGCCTGCTAATGATTACAGCTGCAGTTTTGTAATTAAGTAACCTCAGAATACGTCTGTTGCAGATTTCAACTGCAGTTCTAGAAACAATTAACCTGTGAACATATTTTCTGTTGCTACACTTTCAGAATAGTACAACATTTCAATACCGGATATTTCAGTGTACAGCTGTACTTTTACCACTTATGAATGGGAGCTAGAGAAATGAGAATGTATACCCTATCAGGCTGGAGTTTAATGTGGGAGGCCTATCATTGTTTGCTAGGATTAGATAGATAGAACATTACCCACACTATATGTACAGCCTACCTGTTGCAATCATAATGTGCCTGTAACGGTGTGTTATGTTAATGGGGAAGGAAAATTCGTGTGTGTGTGTGTGTGTGTGTGTGTGTGTGTGTGTGTGTGTGTATACTCAATTTGTACTACTGCACCTCAAGGAATTGTAAAAATTGTAGTTCAAGAATCAGGTAACCTCTGAACACATTTATACGCAGATAATGACTACTTTAGTATATGGGATAAAAAAGTCTGACTTGCATTTGCATCATTAGCCATTACTATGTGCAAGAACTCATTCACACTGCAGTTTACTCTTGGCTCTTCATACATAAACCCCTTTGCATGTCATTAAGCACTTTTAAGTTTTATTGAAGGAATTATGACCCATGCTTTTTTGTTGTTGCTGCCATTTGCTGAATATATTTTGCAACCCAGTGTAGTTTGTCATTTGCATTATTTCTTCATATCTATATCTATTTACATATTTATCTGTCTACAGTTTATTTACAGTGACAGCACAAAAGTCCACTAAAAAAATAAAATAATAAGCACACTTTCAGATAATGGATTTCTAAGTAATTCACAATTTAGTATTTCCGAACTGACAGCCAAAGTCTTTCAACAGTAATAAGGCTGTTCTCCTTCAGCAGTTTCAGCCAAACTGCTTTAAATCCATCCACAGGTAATGTTTTGTTGCTCTTTAGGTTTATCTGCAGAACCTTCTTTTCAAGTACCCCTCAACATCACAACTTCCTGTAGTCAGGTCCACCTGAAGTCTTTCTTCTAGGCCCCATAATCCCTCGTCTCTGAGAAGCAAATAACTCTGTTATTATGGATTTCCAGCCCTTTTTATACAACATTTCCCTGTTTTCCATGGTGATACACATTTCCAGGACCATAAATACAAAGTACAAATTAGTATCATAATACACTGTGTACATGCTACAAAGTTCTTACCAGATGATATGTTGTACTTACAGCATTTCATAGGCAATAAATAACATTTCTGACATAACAGAAAGAGCTACTATGTCAAAATGAACATCATTTCATTTTAAAACCCCTGGTTCTGTAGTGAAATTGGGTAGTCATATGTCAAACCGTGAAAGGAAAAGTCTAAAGTACCAAACTCACACAATTTAAATGACTAGATCAACAAGTAGCACACTCATATTTGCTGCCAGAAGATCAGAAGGCTGTCAGCTGAATTTCCACACCAGTTACTTGAATTAATTTCTCAGTACAGACACTGCAGTGCAACATAAGTGTGCCATCCTTAAATTGTGATGTTAAGCTGAGGTCCTAATTGGCTGAGCTGGTGTTAGGTCAGGTGGCTGTAAAAAGTCCCATGGCACTTTATTAAAATTTATATTCTTTTTATGCCACAAAAACATTTTCAACCATTTATACTCTGAATTTTTTTTGCATTCATACCAGTTATCAGCAAAAAAGAAATTAGCTAAACAAATATATCATTTAATTCCTTTCTATTTAATATTTACCATTTATATCTCACTCTTTCATCCACAAACATCTTCTTATTTCACCTGATACATAATTTCCTTCTTTTTCTTGTTATATATCAAATCCTCAGATTTTTTTCCAAAACACCCATATTGCTACAAACAATACTTTATCCTAGTTTATCAATATCACATTTGTTTGCTTTATCATACTTTCCATATAACACCATATTTGTATTTAAACATTTAAATCTTTCTCATCTATATTAATTTTTAAACATTTCCTGATTTTTTACATTCTTTTTACAATCCAAAAAAGCTCTTTTGTTGTTTCTTCTTTGCTGCAATAGGCATTTCCTTTTTACCAGTAACTTACCAAATAAAATTATGTGAAATAATCCTCTGCTTCATAAAAACAATGTAAACCCATTTTGTTCTGTATTTTACTGACTTTTTATCTTCCTTTAATTCTCTTCATGGGTACATAAAACATCTAAAATAATATGACACCATTCTTTTTCCCATCAATATCACTGACATTTGTCTTCCATAATTTCATTTTATTCTTATATTTTTTCTTCCATTCCGCCCTCTTTTGCTTTTCTTTCTCCTTTTTCTTCTAATACATTTTTTTATTTTTCATATAATATCTGACCTATCATTTCTTGTTCTCCTTTTATCTTCCTCATTATCTAAAATAAATGCATAGATGCTAAATGAACTAATGGCTATTTTAAATTTTAACCACCTTATTCAGTTTTTATTGTAATTTCTTCTTCTTCTTCTTTCCAAGTTCTGCCTCAAGCCCCAAATGAATCTAAAAACTTCTAATAACTTTTTTCCATTTGATGAGAAACATGTACTTGCCTAGATATGCTGTTTTCCCTAATACACAAGCATTTAACACATATGTCTTTTTTAAAGCCCTTTTATGCAGCATTTCCCCATTTTCCATGGTGATGCACATTTCCAGGGCCATGAATATAGAATACAAAGTAGTATCATAATACACTGTGTACATGCTGCAAAGCTCTTACCAGATGCTATATTGTACTTTTCTACCAAGGCAACATTTTATTTGCTTCAGTTTCATTCTCCATTAACATATTACACTTTCATGCTCACCAAATTTTACTCCTAAACTCCTTTTTCTTTCTTGTGAAATATATTCTATTTTTTTTGTCTCACCAAATTCCTCACACTTTATTTTATTTAATTGCAGATCAGCTCTTCAATAGTTTCTTAATCCTTATAACAACCTCACTTATCCAGTCCTCATTTTTTGTTATTAGAACTAAATTCTCCACATATATCATACATATAGGTAATATAGCTTTTCCTTCCACCCCCCATCTTGTATCCCTTGTTTCATACACACGTGCATGTCAGTACTGTTATATTCACTACTAATGCAAAAACACATACTTAATTAGCATCCCTGTTTTACTCCTCTCTTAATACTTATTTTCCACATACATCCATTTGTCATAACCTGCACCCATACATTTTCATAACATGATTTTTATTACATTAATATTTTTTCTTATACCATATACCACATTGCTTCATGACTCACTTTATCAAAGGCTTTCGTCACATCACCTGCTATCAATCTTACTTCTTTATTTTCTTTCAATATCATCCTTACTAATTCTTTCCCTATATTTAACTATTCTTTCACCTCTTTCCCTGTTATACCATAGATGCTCTTCTCCTACTTCTTCATTCAATACTTTTGCCATCCTTTTGTGTAGAATTTTCAAAAAAATATTTATAGTCCATATTCCCCCATGTATTAACTCATTGCCCCAAAGAAAACCAAACTTCTACACACTGCACATAAGGGTACTCATTCGGATCAGTACTCGCACACTTCCTTGTGAAAGACATGCACTCCTATATCCACCTCCAACCTGTGCAAATGATGAGAACTGTGCAGTACCTTTCTAATAACTTTGGCAACCTATGTCAGATACAGACTGGCCAGCCTATGCACGACTAGGCATAGTTTGGTGTTTTTTGCATGCATCATTATTGCTTGTGTGTATGTGTTTAGTTGTATTATAGTCCTGTATAGTAGGTTCTTCTGTCACCTGTGCAAATAACAATTGTGTCTAGGGCTGCCTACATCTGATGGACAGACTGGCTAGCCTAGGTATGGACAATTTGGTATGCATCACTTTTACTGTCTGTATCTGCTTATCACTTAAATATTTATGGTTTAAAGCTATGTACAGTTTGCTGCCTCATATCAAGTGCCATGGCGTATTATGCCTACCTGTCCCTGGCATGGTCTTCACCTGCTGCTGGCTCTTCCTCTGACATCTCATCTGTCTCAGCTGATGCTGCCTTTGATGCTTGGAATTGCATTCCCTGCACTGGGCCACCCTAGTGTAACTGTTTTCTAAGTACGATTTTGTAAGTATTGTGGTACAAGTAGAGGGGATTATACTTCAGGGCACCAACAGACATATTCAAGCAATTAAATCATGACTTCAGTAGACCAAACAGATGCTCTGTTAAGTTTCTGGTTTGAGAATGGGCATTTTGGAGCCTTTCTCTGTAGGGTTACATGGATTTCTCATAGGGGTATTGAGCCATGGTTCTAGAGCATATCCTGCATTGCCCACTAGATGCCAATGTGGGAAGTCACCCCTCACAAACCATTAGTACAGGTCATATGTATGCTATGTATGCAAGCTGTGGAAGCTGCCCTTGAGGCCTGCATTCACATTGTAGTTGATACCCTGTACATTACAGCCTACCTGGTAGTTGATGGATGATACTCTTTGTGGTTCATGGGTCTCCTTCCCTGCTCATCAGGTCGAGACTTTATTTGGATGTTGGTATAGTCTATGGGCCCCAGTACTTCACTGAGATGGTCTGTGGCATAGAAGTCCTACATAGTATTTGTTCTCTCCTCTAGGGTATTTGGGAAGCGAATATGCTCCCCCACATGCTGAAGCATGAAATCAAGGAACTAGTTTAATATTCTAGAGGCAGATGCCTGAAATACCCCTTCTGTATGCCTAGTTAGTGACTTTGAGGTCTCTGTAGCTAATATGCATAAAGTCACACATACCTTAGTTTCTACAAGGATAGGTTCCTATGGAGCTGCAAACAAAGCCAACACATAACCGCTAATTGTTGTATGGTGTCCTTGCCACTCTATAGTGATCATAATGTTGATGTCATGAAGGGAATAATATGTTGAGCATAGTCAGATGACCCTACATGTGTTGGGCAATATTGCTCACTGTCAGCAACAACTGCTATCACAACCTCCTGCAGATACAGGCTTACAATAGATGTGGCAACCCCTAACATATTTTTGTATTTTTCTCTACTTTAATGTGAGTATATGCATGTGTTTACTACTAATGCTTGAGTGACATGACTGCATGTGATTTAAATGTTTCTGAATTGCTCTGCAATTTTTTTGACATCATTAACATACAGCGCAGCTCAATATAAGGTCATTAGCATATACGTTGGCTGTGCCTTGTTTTCCAACTGAACACATTGTGTTGCTATGCTTTCTGAATCACACACAATCTGCTCATCCTCAGTCATTGTGCAAACACACTTAGCGAGTTGCAATCAAAGTTTATTAATCAAGCTCACAGTATAGGTGCTTTAATCTGCGTAAGTTACAGGATTTATAGCTGAATTGCGTTGTATGAATGTAGTGCTTATTTTCATTGCTGGTTGTCTCAGCTTATAACCTGCTGTTTGTATTGTTTACATGTTGCACTAATAGATTACCTATATGAGGAATCTACTAATATGTTTTTGCCCTCATGTACTTTAAGGTAACTTAACTGAGGTAGCTGCTGTAATGTTTTGGGGCCTAATGTTCATTAGATTTCTGTACTCTGGTAAACACTTGCGATAATGATTTTACAGTTTGAAAAATCACTGGATTCTGCTCTGAAACCCTGATTTTCTGAAAGTCAGTGTGCCAAAGGGATGAAAACATGCCCAAAATTCAAAAGGGCAAAAAAAAAAAAAAAAAAAAAACATTTTTACCAAGTCCCCCAAAACCCCTAGAAGTTACATGTGCTTACTCCATAGTCGAGCCAACTTGAAGAAGTGAGAAATCGCCCTAAATAACTGAATCATTTCCAGTGTGGCCTTAGAAACTGCACAGGGAATGGCTTCCTATGGGAAGCAGCATTCGGCATTAATGCCATGTATCTTTTATTGTGTGTGCTACTGATGCTCAAGCAATTTCACCTCAAGCATATGTGGGGAGTCTAATCTCTGCTTAAATTAATTTTTGTTTTATTATTACTCTGCTCCTGGGCATTTTTAAATGTGTGCATCTTGTGCTGTCAGAAGGTTTTATTTTTGTTAATTGTGTCATTTTAGCATTATTTAATGACCACATTGGGAGTATTTCTCATTCTACATTGTGCCATTTGGCTAAGACTTTAATAGTAAACTTTATCTCTTACATATGTCACTATACATTATTGGTACTTGGCACATATATATTATTTTAATTCAACACACAGAGCTGTCAATATTCAAATAGTATTAATGTAATAATTAGGACAATTTGTTATGGTTTTAAACAGGTCTGGTGTTTCCCCAAGTGTTGGTCTAATATACTGGAAAATGTGCTGACTTTAATACCAACTTTAAATGGTTTTATTGTAAACTCTACACTGCTGTGGTCTCCTAAAGCAACACTTGTTTTTTTTTATGTGCAGTTCTGTTTATTTTACTTATTAAAATATGTTTCATTTCATGTTATTTTATACATTGCTGGGATTTGGTACGTGTACATTACTTCAGCTGATACATATACAGCATATCTAAGCCTGGTATTCTCTAAAAAGTATGCATTAGAGGGCTTATTAACAGAACTTTTTTAACTCTGTTCTTATTGTAAATATATCTTCGTATCTGTTTAATGCAGTCAAGATAAGTTGTGTAAATGTTGCTCTAAAGTGATTTTTTGGCACATTGTCCCTACAAAGTTAGATAATACAACTGAAGAATGTAATTGTCAATAAAGGAAGGCACTCATTACTGTAAATGAATGTAAGAGAATACATAAATGAAAATATAGGCCCTGATTCCAAAAGACTTGCTCTCAATGTAAGTGACAACATACACTGAGAGCAGACTGAGAGTAGGAGTTTTGTAATCTGGTCTCAGTGGAAAGCCTGTTTATAGTTAGGCCTTACACTGAAGTAAGTCACTTACAATGACAGCAGGTCTTTTGAAATCAATGCAGACTTACAATGAGAGCAGCTCTTGTTGAATCTGGCCCATAATCTTTACCAAGCTAATAACGAGTGTGTGAATTCCCCATTTAGTAGGGTGGGATCTGGAAAAACAGAGGGAAGTTCAGAGTGGGGCCCTTCTGTAGCAGATGCGGCATGCATGCATGGTAAATGTAAACATAGTTCCTGACATTACAGAACCATAAACAAAAAAAATAATATGTTCTTGTTAAGAAACAATACAAAAAAGCAAAAGATGTCACACACTCCAACACAATCAAAGGTTAGATTGCTGTCCCATGGACATAGTGTACTAACTTCTCACTCTAAGAAAAAAAAAAGCATATCATGAAATGAAGAGTAGAAAAAGGGATCATGATGTGACACTAAATGATCAAAATAATGAAGATTTAAGCAGTAAGATGGATTTAATAGATTCATAGGTTAGTACTAAGCAATCTGTCTGCAGACCATTACAAATATATCCATGAATTGCTCTTCAGAAGGTCTGCCCAGCCTCAAGGAGGGAAAGACAAGATAAACCAGAAAGGTAATCAAGTAGATACTGACAAAAAGATGACTAAAGCAATTGCAGTTAACAGTTTTCTTACTAAATGTGTATAATCGACCCTTGTTTTATAGAGAAGATTACTGAATATCAAGATATATGTTGGAACAAAAGTAAACTCTGGAAGCCACAAGGCTTGCTTAATGCTTTGAAGAGGAAAGACAGGGTATGACAGACAATCTAAAGGGAAACTTTTAAAGGAAGGTGACTGTGGATGATTCAATTGTTTCACAAACTCATCTCATTGTCTACTAAGACTCATGATGATAAGATAGACTGAACTAGCAATAAAACCCATACAATATATCAAGAAAAGATAGGGGTATCCTATTACTTGGTGATTTTCACATAAATTTAGAGTTAAAACTTTTAACTAAAATGAATAGGGAACTCATTACGGTTACCAGAACACATGGTACTAAACTTGTGGATTTGAAAACTATATTACCATGTTTAGAATCAAAATCCTCTGTCTAGAGTAGCATATGTATATTTGCTGGGACTAATGTCTCGGTGTCTGCTGTGTGCATTTTTTAACACATGGCTCTCTGTAACCAGTAGTTGTGACTTAATACTCGCTACTTCATTAGTTCAGATAATGGAAGCCATTAAAGTAATGGCCATCCTCTGTCAAGTAAGTAAAATTAGATCAGCTTATTAGAGATACTGCCATATCTGAGATTTTATGACTACTCTTATTAAAGCAAATCTCTTTAACACTTGTTTACACAAGCAGAGAAACCTGAAAGGACTGAAAGTTATAAGTATGTGGGAGGAAACAGTGGTGAACTCCCATGTTCTCAAGTGATAACCTACAATTTAATAGAACAAGGAATGAGTAGCTGAATAAAATTCTTATCAGGATATTTCTTGTTTTTTTAGGCTCAAAATTGATTGAGAGACCAAATGCATAAACATCCCAAACAAATTCCTAAGATATTTCTATGCTAATCCACAAAGTTTAAGAAACCCAGAAAATGAACTTGAGCTAAAAACACATTTCTACAGTATTATTATTATAGTGACTTGAGATAGTGAAAATCTCACATTCACTGGGTTCAGAAAATACAATGCTTCTACATGATTCTGTAACTTCATATCTGGAAAGACAAGAGGATGGTACAGAATTGTTAAGAATACTAAAGGATGCTAGTATACAGAACCCCAAGTATAAATGATTTTGAACATGACAGTTTTTTGAGTACCTTGGACTAAATACTTTAGCGAATAACCCACAACTAGGCCTGAGTAAATCCTGTGTTACCAACACCTAGGAGAGGATTATTGCTGTTACACAATGGCATTATTTAAGAAAAATTGCTTACTTTTTCTAAATATTGTCATTGTATAAAAACAAGTCAGTGTTCTGGGATTTTTTTTTTTGTTATGTGGGATCAAAATAATCTACTGTGCATGTGTGCAAGATGTGTGCACAAGCAGTTTATAGTATGTCTCAGTGTTTGCTGTGTGCGTTTTTTTAATACACGGGTCTCTGTAGCCTGTAGTTGTGATGCTTATTTGTTCAGTAACTACTGGATTTTAAACTTTTGAGTTGTTGACTTTTTGTGTTTAGAAAGCCACATCAGCTATAATATTTAGTAGCTCTTAAATCGTCAAAAAAATAAGTATCACAGCTAAGGGCTACATACTGTACAGCTGGATTTATTATGAGTTTACTAAACATACTTTTGAGTTTGTGTAATTGGAGCTGTTACCAGCAGCATGTCTGACATGTGCCGAACAGTCACAGCCCTTAAGGCTAAACAACACACCTGATATACTTGTAATAGGTGACTCTATCGTCAGGCACACTGACGTCCCGCTCACCAGGCTGAACAAGGAGAAGGTCACGGTGAGCTGCCTGTCGGGCGCTAGGATCCGCCACATAACACAAGCACTCAGGTCACTCCAAGGCAAGTACAAATATGACTCAGTCATTGTCCATGCTGGTGTGAATGACCTGAGACGTACCTTCCTGGACTACATGAAAAGAGACATAGAGGAGCTCTCTGAGCATGTAGCCCAGGCCGGTATGACCCTGACCTTGAGTAGCATCTTACCCTCACCAAGAATGATGCCACAATATGAAGACAAGATGATCAATTTCAACAATTGGCTTAAGTGTTGGTGTCATTCAAAGGGGATCCAATGCCTGTCAGCCTGGGATGACATGCTCGACAAGCCACGATGCTTCGCTAGGGACGGCTTGCAACTGTCACCCCTGGGCTTGCGGATATTGGCAAAGGCTCTTGCTACCCCCATAGTGCCTTTTTTAGGCAAGGCTCAAAAGACAAACCCACCTCCATAGGTATCACAAGGGATAAGAAACTAAGAGTAATGCTACTCAACGCCAGAAGTCTAAACCTCAAGATGCACGCACTCGAAACTCTCCTTAGCATGGAGAACATCGATATCTGTGCAGTAACAGAAACCTGGTTCAAGGCTCCCGAGAGCACCCCAGCACTACCAGGTTATACCTCATACCATGCTTTTCGGCCCCAAAACTTGGACCGAACCACAAAAGGAGGGGGAGTATCAATATTGGCACAGCATGAAGCATCAGAGACTATCCATGTGCAACTAACTGTGGGTAAAACTGCCTTCCAGTTTATAGCCTGCTACAGACCACCCTCCCAAACACAGGAACCCCACTCGGCCTTCCTGAGAATACTGGAAAATATGAAGGTCTCTCCAAACACCATTATATTGGGCGACTTCAACTACCCAAACGTAGACTGGGAGCATTACTCTAGCTCCAACACCCTAGCCCAAAGGTTCCTAGAATTTATAAACTCAAATGCTATGGAACAAATTGTTACCACTCCCACAAGAGGGGAAAACATACTGGACCTGATCATCACCAACATGGGGACACTATGCTCCAGACCAGAAGTGTATCCCTCACTGGTAAGATCAGACCATAAACTAATCTCACTGGATATTCACATCCCGACCCCACCCCTGCCCAGAAAACCACAGTGAAAAACTTCTCTAAAGCAAATTTCACACACCTCAAAACCGAGGCGAAATCCTTCAAAGCCCCCGGGCCTGTGGAAAATACGGCCCAGACCGCAGAATCCTTTATAAACGCATTCTATGAACACCTTCAGGAATGCATGGATCATGCAATCCCAAATAAAACCAAGACCCAATCCTCCAAAGGCAGACGTCCTGTCTGGTGGACCCCAGCCATAAACAAACTATACAATAGAAGGAGGAAGCTACTACATGATAGAGCAAAATCCCAAAAAGGGAAGGCATCTCTGATCAGTATTAGCAAAAAACTACGGGCACTCATAAAATCGTCTAAGGCCAGCTTCGAGAGAAAAATTGCACAGGACACTAAGGATAATCACAAGGCTTTCTTTAGTTATGTTAGGAACCTGGGTGGGAATTCCCAGATATGCTCAGAATTAGTCCAAAATGCCAAAAAATACACCGAGCCCACAGACATTGCCAACATCCTAGCTGACAGGTTCAGTGCAAACTTCTCCCCCCCCCACCAAAAGGGCAAATATCTATCCCAACAGAGTGCTGCCCCCCTGACATCTCAGATGCTCAGGTAAGAGCCGCCCTCTCCAAAGCAAAAAAACACAGATGGTGTCCCGGGCTGCATCCTACATGAACTCCAAGAAGATCTAAACCCAAACATAAAACTACTGTTCAATCTTAGCCTTACTACAGGATATATACCCAAAGAGTGGCGTACAGCAACAGTGGTCCCTCTTCACAAAGGTGGTGCCTCAACGGATCCTGGAAACTATGGCCCCTTAAGCCTGACTAGCTTGGTCTGCAAAGCTATGGAAAGGATCATCATGGACCTCATAAATAAAGATATTGGGGACCTACAGACACTGGATCCTACCCAGTTTGGCTTAGTTAAGGGCAGATCCTGCCTCTTAAACCTGGCGATTTCTTTGAAACAGTCACCAAAGCCATTGACGAGGGGAAGGTGGTCCACACAGCCTACCTGGACCTCGCAAAAGCCTTCGATACAATACCCCACTTGGGCATTATAGATAAGCTCACCAACTTAAATATAAACCCCTATGTCACTAGATGGGTTGCAAACTGGCTCAAGGACAGAACCCACATGGTTAGAATTGCTGGAGCCATGTCAGGCTCCAAACCAGTTACAAGTGGCGTCCCACAAGGCTCAGTCCTGGGGCCTCTCTTGTTCGGTATATATTTCTCGGCGGTACAGGCCAACACAGAAGGACTGTGGCTGACCAAGTTCGCAGATGACTGCAAACTGGGCGCCATAATCAACTCTCCAGCCGACACAAGCATCCTCCAAAAGGGCCTCATAGAAACAGACAACTGGTGCCAGAGCCATGGCCTCAAGCTACACGCCAAAAAGTGTATAGTCATCCCCTTTGGCAAAAACAAAGTGCCCACAAATTACTACATAGGTGGTAATCCATTAAGTACAGAAGAAGTCATTAGGGACCTGGGGACCCAAGTTGATAGCAATCTCTCATTTGACAACCATGTGGCCAAAGTGGTTAGAAAAACATTTTATATAGCCCATCTAATCATGAAGGGATTCACATCTAGATCAGGGGAGGTCATCATGCCTCTTTACTCATCCCTCATCAGGCCCATAATTGAGTACAATGCCCCTTTTGGGATGTACCTTACCAGACACCTGCAGCACCTGGAAAGACCCCAAAAGTACCTCACCAAGAGGATCAAAGGGCTCAAACAGATGCCATATGCTGCCCGGTTAAAGAAACTCCAGCTCTACTCAGTGGCATACCGCCTGCTCAGAGGCGATCTGTGCCTGATGTATAAAGCCATGTCCAACCCAGAATTAATGGACATGCTGCACCTCAGAAAATCCAAATCCCATCGAGCTATGCGCTCGAGAGACTTGAACCTCAGCACTGAAATAAATAGGACATGCTGGAGGGACAGATTCATAACCCAGAGGCTCCCTTCATTCTGGAATAAAATCCCAGTCCAGGTTAGGCAGAGTCCCACATTAACTCTCTTCAAGAGGAATCTTGATGAGTGGATGGGAGATCGTAGGTTTACCCCGGCTATCACTTCTGTGTCACTGTTAGACAGAGGCACAGTATACTAACCTCAAAAAAGGCATAGCAAAATTAATTTAAAATGGGTGGCGAAAGCCAAAAACACTCTGGCTAGGCTTATAAATGCCCTAGGGCAGATAGCCTAGTATGAACCTATGAACATATGAACCTATGAACCTATACAGACAGACTTTTTATCTATTTTTAGTGATTTGTAATTATTTTGATTAATGTAGCAGTTTTGTGGTATATAGGAGGACAGACAAGGTGTAAAATCTCCATGTAGCAGCAAAGAGACAGATTTCTGTGCATCACTGTGGTGACGGTCATCACCCATTTGTTTTCTTGTGCTGTACTCTACCAGCCCCCCAAAAAGACAAAAAGATGTACTCCTCTGATGCTCAGGAACAAAGTTCTTTAAAAATACTGAACAATAGTTGTGTAGCTATTTACAGAAAGTGTAATTCAGATTTTCAACATTTCTATAGTACCGGGCAGGTACTGAATAAAATCATGTAACTTGTTTCTATTGCTAAAGCTTAATTTACAGTGAGCATGCTGACTGGATTCTCCAATCAGCCTGCACATTTTGGAATACCTATCAGGTTCAATTGTATAATAAACAAAACATCTACAGTGTTAGTTGGGGGACTTTCACTGAAAATGTTAATTGGTTCACATGGTAACTAAACACCTTGACAGAGGCCTATTTTTTTAGACGTTATGAATGCTTTCAGTTTTGTTCAGTACATTCACAGACCGATACATATGCCAAGTATACATAATCTGGTATTTACTAACATGGAGAACATAATTAATAACATCAAAATTATGCAGTGTCTCAGTGCATCTCATCACACCTAATTATTTTTTAACATAACCATTAAAAAGTTGCAAAAAAATCAAATTCTTCAGTATGAGAAAAAAAGGATACTGAAGGCCCATTAAGATAGTTACACAGCTGGGATAATAATACCTAACACAGCAAATAAATTGTAAAATAATGGAACATTGTTTATGCATATATGTAACACATTTTATAGACAAAATAAAAACCACAAAGTCAAAAAATGGCTTCAGAAATAAAGCCTGGTGGGATACAACCCTATTAAGGCCACTAAAAAGGAATAGAAAATTATACAGAAAATAGATAAGAGTCTTACAAACAATGAAAAATAAAACGCAGCTGTTGCAAGACAAAAGCGATTCAGGTATTCTGAGGAAGTCATCTACCAGACGAAAGTGCTTAATGCTGCTGTGCTTGCTTGTACTGTTTTATCTTGGATGAATATTGTCTGTATTTTTCTGGATTTGGAATTTTCTGCTTATAAAGGATTTACCATCTACCAAGCGTTGCTTTTGTCTTGCAACAGCTGCCTTTTATTTTTCATTATACAGAAAATACAAGAGGTACAGGACTAATTATAATAAAAAATGCTGAATGCAGTTACAAAGCAGCTAAAGCAAAAACTAAAAGCAAACAAGTGATATTATGAATTGGGTCTGCTAAACTTTAAAGACAACCACAGCAAAAACCACACCAACAAGAACTAGAGGTCCCCCATGGTATAAAAAATATCCAAAGGTAAATAGAGCCACCTAGACCACCATGCAGTAACTCATAAACTTTAATGTAAAAAAATGAAAAAAAAATGTATAAACATAAAACCAGCAAAATAAAGCCAGCAGTATAAAATGGATAAGTGCTTTCAGGTATGACCCCTTCTTCAGATCTGCCCCTCCCCTCTTCCTCATATGCATGTAGCACCATAAATGTCTGCATGGAAAGGTGCTGATCTTCAAGAGTTTTTTCACATTATGTTTGAAAACAACTCTACATAACATTTTCTTCAAATTAATATTATTCTTACACTTAAAAGAGGGGCTATCCCCTACAATCTCTCTAATACTCTGATCAGTCAGAAGGGTCTTCCAGCTGTTTTTAACAATATTACATATATTATTGATATCACTGCTGTACTTCAAAGTAACCCTTGGATGTCTAAAAACATTAGTTCTCAAAGCAACATTTTGCCGTTGACAATTAGAGTCTCTATTAAATCACGGTTTACACTGAGTATTTCTCAAATGATTAGCATCATTGAGGGCACTTTGTAACTCCTGCTCCTTATAAACTTGGGCTTTTAGGCAAGAAATCAACCCTCAAAGATTGGCACCTTTCCATGCAGATGTTGTAAAGAAGCTTGTCAACGTATTAGCCAAGAGAATTGATTTCAACATCCAATCACAAGAATGCTATACTGTCCCAATTTGCATGCGGATTGCTCTACCAAAAATGTTGCGTGTTTAGCAAAGTGTGAGCAATTCGCTTCATTTTATGTGAGTAAAACTAATCATGAGTGATATAAGGTTGAAGTTAAAGCATATGCTTTAGCACAACATATTTTGTTAAATGTTAATCACATGTTTGTGTCTATGCTTCTACATGTATATGAAGCAGACAAGAGGGGCAGTGAATTAGTGAATAGAACAGAGATAATGGAATCCAATTGGATAGCTGAGTTACAGGCTGACAAATCACCTGGACTGAATGGTGTGCTACCTATTAAACTGATTTTGAAAGGGCAGAGATCCTTTCATTGACTGGATGTTTTTTCCTTTATCGTTAGAATGTTTTCCATTGAATGGATGAATCTGAAGAAGGGATCATACCTGAAAGCACTTATCTGTTTTTTTATATTGCTGGCTTTTTATTTTGCTGGTTTTACATTTATACATTTTTTTATTTTTTAGATAAAAGTGTTTGTTTAGGAGTTACAGCATGGTGGTTTGCGTGGCTCTGTTTACCTTTGGAAACTTTAAAGACAACAAGAGGTCCTTTTTTAAATAGGTTAATGTCTTGATAACAAACAACAACAAAGGAAAAGACTTCAGAGCAGAGTAAAATATTTATCTTTATTGTAAAAAACATTAAGCTCTTTCCTCTGTTTTGATAATGGACTTCATCGGAGCAAATAACCAATTATATACACAGTTTAAATAGTCCCATAAGCCAATCCCTAATTAAAAATAATTGAATAATTAAATAATTAAATAGTTAAATAAAATAAAACCATAACCATGGCACCCTTATGTAGCAAACCAGAATAAAAAATGCAGCAGGAAGCCAATTGCCCCAAACCTCTAAGCAAAGAATAAATTGCAATAACTATGCATGTTACAATAAATCTATAAAAATTAATAAAACAAACATACATGTATGTAAAACATTTTTAAATGGTTTTGTTTAAACACAATTTTTATTGTTGGAATCAATAAATTAGTTGTTAAACAACAACACCACACTCCTGTATTACTCCCCACAACTCTGCAAAGTCTTACAGGCTTGTGTTTACCTGGTAAAAAAAATCCTTCATGTCAAGAAAAGAAGTAGGCAGCTTTTAATTTTAAAATGCTACTCTCATTGAGACTGGGGGGTTGTTGTGGCATTAGTTCTGAATTGCTACCTAAGCTCTAAAAACTCCAAGTAGTCATTACTAGGCCCCCCTCCGCTGTCCCAGGACAATCTGTTCTATTACAATAAACTTAGATTTATGTGTAGGATTCTCTTTCAAATGATTGAATAAGCACAGAGACCTAAAGTTGCCCAGGAGAATGTATTGGGCACTTCTTCCAGCAACATGCAACTTCTGGTTCCTAACGGAGGGGAAAGGACTATGCATTCGGGCAGTATTGACTGACTGAACCTCCATGAATGACTTATTAATGACTTTTCTTGGTCCTTGGAGCCGGTAGTTCATTGTGTGGACTATGGTTTGCTCACAAAACACTTGAACACCTTTTCCAGCTTAATATTTTAATATAGGAAATTGTAGTTGGAAAGCAGTTACTTAAGAGAGTGTTTGTGGGCTGAGAGGATTCCTAAAGGACTTCATATCTGGAAATACCCTACAGGATTGGTAAAAAAACTCTATTTCACATTGTGAATTATTGTAACTTTTTAATAGGCACGGTTGTGAACTGCTTGAATTGTTTATTAGGGATTATGATAGGCAAATGAACATTTTGATTAAAGATATTAACAAAACTGGACATTAGTATACACAATGGCTTGTTCTTTGAGACCAAAATTGGACAATGCAATAGTTCATTAATAGTTCATTAAAGAAAACATAACATGATATTGGGGAGCTTAAGAACAAGAAGGTAAAGAAACTTAATAGGGGCAAGATGGAATACGAGAAAGGGATTGCTTACTCCTCTCCCCTGGCTTGGGGGGAATAGTAGATTAACCCTCAAGTTCCTTCTGAGCATGATGTTGAAATGTTGGACACTAATATTAATCATGGCTATAATGAGTAAAATGGAAATTTAGTTCAGGGTAAAGCCCCTTTAGAGTACCCTCCATTAAGGAGGTTCCAGAGGTTAAGGGATTGGAGGGAGGGGAACTTGAATAATGTATCAGAAATGAATGATTGGCAGCAAAACCCCTCTTATGGGAGGGGAATGGGTAGGGGCAGGGGGAGCTCATGGAGGAGATGATATTAATTGATTTTCAGTTTATCTGTAATGACCATGGTGATTTTAAAGTTTACAATTACAGCAATGTGGAGGCCAATGCTATGTGGGCCAACTTGTCTGAACATGGTTTTACATTTGTGCCAACTGCAAGAATTAAAGTAGAAGAAGTTCTTATACAGCTGAAACTGTATATGAGAAAACTAAATTATGCTTTTTATTTTAAGGATAGAAATGGGGGTAATTACAACACATTATGGACTATCATTTTATTTTACTCCATCCCATGGTCTTGCTATTTGAGAAATTATGTGAGTTTGAAATAAGGAATTTTTTAAGGGCCCCTTCCAATCTGTCTATTGAATAGAATTTAAGGGAGCAAGAAAGAGTCTTGTTAAGGGAAATATCTCAGAATAAGCAACTCAGGGTTATGAAACCATATCAGGGTGGGGGTTTGGTGGTTATAGAGACCAATGATTCTATTAACAAAATGTTGAATCTTTTGTATTCTGGTACTTATGAGGAATCCTCGATAAATCAAATGAGTATTGCGTATCGTAAAATCGATTTGACTTTAGAGGAGATGTTGCTAAATAATCAGATTCCTATAGAGGACTTCAGTTTTGTGTATGTAAATAACCCTAAAACCTCCACCATTTTTGGAATCCCCAAGGTAGTCAAAAAAATTCTTCTGACCCCCCCCCTCCCATGTGCCCTACTGTTGATGCCAAGGCATCTAAAACCTTATGTTTAGCTAAATTTATTGATTTTCATAACATGACTATTTTTGAGGCCAGTTCAGTCCTATTTAAGGATTCCTGGGATTTTTTATCCAGGATTTCTGATGATCTTTTTTGTGATGACATTATTTTTGTTACTATTGATATTCAAGATTTGTATTCTGTAATTCCTCATAGCACAGGATTAGAACGGTTTTATGAATATCTTAGGCACTATATGGGCTGAAGCCAGGACAAAATTGATTTTTAAGAACTTTTATGGAAATGGTCTTGTAGGATATTTTTTTGATCTCTGAAAAAAAACTTTTAAGACAGTTTTAGCTGTTTTTTTTTTCTTGAGGGATACTGAGGCTAGGCTACAAGAATTCTTTGATTACTTGCATACTACCACTGATTTTCTTAAGTTTACCTTGGGAAAGAATTATGATAAAAGGGCATTGATTCTAACATTTATCGTAAGCCCATTTATTCAAATTCATTACTTCATTTTGAGAGTATGCATCCTTTTCACCAGAAAAAAGCCTTGGTGAAAGGGTAATGTGTAAGACTGGCCTGAATGATATCTAGTGAAGTAGATTATCAATTAGAAATTAAAAAGTTGAGGGATATGTTCAGTAGGAGGGGCTATCCTGATACTTTTTTTTATCAAATATTTTTAATGAAGTAGAGTTTAAGAAAATGAAGGGCCATTTTGTAACATTATTAGGCAGGAAATATGGGCTTGCCACTATCAATTCTGGTACCAACATGAGCAATAATAGTAATATGTGTCATCCTTTTAACAGGGACCTTACTTTAACTTATACCAGCAACTTTCACGGCCCTAGATCTATTGTGGAGAGGAACTGCATGATTTTTGGGGTCGAAAAGGAATTGTGTGAGCTAAACCTGTTATTGTTTATAAAAAATGATCTAAGTTTTAAAACAATGTTGGAAATAGCAGTTTTATTGAACTGGAAGGGTAAGATGTTCAAGTGTGGTAACTGTAGTCAGTGCCAATATATCCTTGAGGGGGCTGCCTGCTTTATGGAAGGTTACAGTGAAATTAAACTGCACCAAAGATTTTGTTGTGGTAGTAAAGCAGTAATTTACTTGGCCCTGTGTGGATTTTGTTCAGCATTTTATATTAGCAAGACCAGCTTAGTTTTAGGAAAAGGATATAATAGCATTTATACGATATAAAGAAAAATGATGATAGAAATGCTTTATTCAAGCATTTGAAAGGGACTCCTACACATAAATTTAAGTTTATTGTAATAGATCAGGTTGACCTGGGATAGCAGGGGCGGGGACCTAGTGTTGATTACTTGGAGTTTTTAGAGCTTAGGTGGCAGTTTAGAATTATTGCCATAATACCCCTGGACTCAATGAGACTGCTTCTGAGTAGTATTTTAAAATTAAAAGCTGCTGCTGCCTACTTCTTTTCTTGGCATGAAGGATTTTTTTACCAGGTAACACAAGCCTGTAAGGCTTTACAGGGTTGTGGGGAGTAATACAGGAGTGCGGTATTCTTGTTTAACCAACTTATTTATTGATTCTAACAATAAAAATTGGGTTTAAACAAGACCATTTTAACATATTTTGCATACATGTATGTTTGTTTTATTTTTTTATATATTTATTGTAGCATGCATATTTATTGTAATTGAGTCTTTGCTTAGAGGTTTGGGGCAATTGGCTCACTGCTGCATTGTTTACTCTGGCTTGCTCCATAAGGCTGCCATGGTTATAGTTTTATTTAAGTATTTAATTATTTAATTATGCAATTATTTTTAATTAGGGTTGGCTTATAGGGGTGTTTAAACTCTGTGTGTGTATAATTGGTTATTTCTTCTGATGAAGTCCATTATACAAATGGAAAAAAGCTCTTCACTTTTTTTTACAATAAAGGATATATATTTTTTGCAATGCTCTGCTCCAAAGTCTTCTCTTTCCTTGTTGTCTGTTATTTATTTTGTCATTGTGAAGCTTTTTTAATGTTAATGTCTTGAGGAATGACAGTTCTTTATCTGGTGCTTTGTATATAGATGAATTAGCTCATGAAATAGAAGAAGAGTATGCTAAATATTTCACAAATGTATGTTCTAACAATAGGTTGGCAGCTATAGCTAGTTATTATTTACATATGACATCTCAATGCCCTCAGATTACATAGGGTGATGTTTATAGCAAAACACATACTTCACATGTCTAGGCATCATTTCAGGACATCTGGTTAATATCCCCTCTGATGTTGTGATTGTAGTACAGCTTATGTTTAACAACTTCCTAAAAATACTATTGTACCCAATGAAACGAAAAAAGCATGTAATCCACATTTTTAAGTGAGACAGCAAATATGGCTTGTTGAGTTATTGTCCAGTCAGTTTAACATCAGTTATTTGCAAGTGCTTTGAAAGTGTTTGCTTGAATTCCTTTGAGAATGGGTGACCTGTAGATCACACCTTGATTGGAGAACGAACGTTCTCCAGCAGGGTGCTAATCTGCAGGTAATGCCCACTGAAAAATGAATCTACCACTTCATGGCAGCATATTAAGCTGCCTTGGACCTCGGACTAAAAAACATAATGGCTGCCATTATTTTATACCCACTAAGCAGTGCTTTTGCTTTTAACGTGTGTAAAAGAAAAAAGAAAAAAAAATTAAAATAAAAAATTATTTTATTTATTTACCTACCCATTTTAGAGGAGGCCCAGGGAGAAAGCAATCAGCACATTAGGTGGTAAATAATGTCCATACTTATTTATATTAGGATATTTTTACAAAATATTTATACAGACTATATAATAGTCATTAAACACAAAAAAACTGTTTGCTTTTAAAGAGGAGAGGTGATAACTTGAAAAGAGCACATTAAGTAGTTAATATGATAGTCATAGGGTAATTTATTAGAGATTAATGAAATGTGTTACACTAGGAAGTTCAAAGAGATTGAGCTAATTTCTGTTGGTGGGATGCTGTGCTATGAGCAGAGGGGTTTGTGGGATGAGCAGAGAAGGGTTAAAGTTGGTAGGATATTAGAGGGAGAGAGGAAGATGAGTTGAGAAAGGGGAAAAAAGGCATAGGAAGATGGAAAATTAGATGTTAGCTGTTGGGCATGGACAGGTCCAGGAATTGTAGAGGTAGGTTTTTAGTGTGAGTTTGAACTTTTTGGAGTTTTCTGTACTGGCGATATTATTTGGTAGGTGTGTGCATGTATGTGTGTATGTATATGTGTGCATGCTTATGTCTGTCTGTGTGTGAGAGTATATACATGTATGTTAGAAAGAGAGAGAGAGAAATTGACCAAGCTATTGTTTTACACTTGCTTTTGCTGTTTAACTAGTTAAAAAAATAAACGAAACAGAAAAAAGTGTGTGTGTGTGTGTGTGTGTGTGTGTGTGTGTGTGTGTGTGTGTGTGTGTGTGTGTGTGTGTGTGAGACAGGGTGAGTGAGAGCAGCAGTAAAGAGGTTTGCATATCGCTGGACCTTTCAGCTGAATAAATCAGGATAAAGCATAAAATAAACAGGGAACAAAGGCTCAGAAATAGGAACAGATTTTAATTATTGCTCTTATAAAATTACAAACTTGCTTCAAGAAAAGGATTTCTGTTATCATGAATTTTCTGAAGGAAATAAAAGTCTGAAACTCAAATGTTTGTCATTATTTGGCAACTTCAATCTGCAATGACTGGCAACCAACCAAAAGTTTTAGGAGTAAGGGACCAAAAAATAAAGTAAATACCTGCTTTTTTACATGTTATATCTCTGGAGGAGATCACGTAGCTTATTAGCATAAGCTGTTCCCTAGTTGTGCCTCATTAGCATTTGCAGCAGGCCACAGAGACTGCACATCACAGCATGCAGCGGAGCAGCACTGTGGTAGGCCTGTCTGTGAATCAGAAATGGTTAAAATGAGTTGTAAACCAGCTTTATAACTCATGCTAACCTTTCTGAACTCAAGCCAATATGTGCTGTACAGTCTGATAACATCATGGAAAGGTATGAATACTGGAGTTCATCAGGGTTCAGTACTGGGTTCCAATCTAATTAATTTAGTAGGGACTCTGGAACCAGTATAGAGGTATTATACCAAAAGGGTACACAGCACTAAGAACCTTCCTTTCATAGGTTCATAGGTTCATAGGTTCATACTAGGCTATCTGCCCTGGGGCAATTATAAGCATAGCCCGATTCTGTATGGCTTACGCCACCCCTTGATTTGAGTATACTGTGCCCTTTTTAAGGTTTAGTTTACTGTGCCTCTGTCTAATAGTGACACGGGAGTAATCCCTGGGACAAACCTACGATCCCCCATCCACCTATCGAGATTCTTCTTGAAGAGATTCAGTGAGGTGCTCTGCCTCACATGAACTGGAATTCTATTCCAGAGCGAAGGGAGCCTCTGGGTTATGAACCTGTCCCTCCAGCAAGTTTTATTTATTTCTGTGCTGAGGTTCAAGTCCCTCGAGTGTGTGGCTCTAAGGTATTTAGATTTACTGAGGTGGAGCATATCCATTAATTCTGGATTTGACATAGTTTTGTATGTCAGGCATAGATCGCCTCGAAGTAGGCGGTATGCAACTGAGTAGAGCTGAAGTTTTTTTAACCGAGCAGCATATGGCATCTGTTTGAGACCCTTGATCCTCTTGGTGAGATACTTTTGGGGTCTCTCTAATTGCTGCAGGTGTCGGGTAAGGTACATCCCAAAAGGGGCATTGTATTCTATGATGGGCCTGATGAGGGATGAATAAAGGGGCACGATTACCTCTCTTGATCTAGATGTGAAACCCTTCGTGATGAGGTGGGCTATGTAGAAGGTCTTTCTAACCACTTTGGCAATGTGGTTTTCAAAGGAGAGATTGCTATCAACTTGGGTCCCCAGGTCCCTAATAACTTTCTCTGTACTTAATGGGTTTCCGCCTATGTGGTAATTTGTGGGCACATTGTTTTGCCAAAGGGTATGACTATACATTTTTGGCATTTAGCTTTAAACCATGGTGCTGGCACCAGTTATCTGTCTCTGTGAGACCTTTTTGAAGGATGTTTGTGTCAGCTGGAGAGTCGATTATGGCGCCCAGTTTGCAGTCGTCTGCAAACTTGGTGAGCCATAGTCCTCCCACGTTTGCCTGTACCTCGGAAAAGTATATACCGAACAAGAGTGGTCCCAGGACAGAATCCTGTGGGATGCCACTTGTGACCGGTTTCGAGTCTGACATGGCTCCAGCAACTCTCACTCTGTGGGTTCTGTCTTTGAGCCAGTTTGCGACCCATCTTGTGACATAGGAGTTTATATGTAAGCTGGATAGCTTATCTATGATGCCTGAGTGGGGTATTGTGTCAAATGCCTTTGCAAGGTCCAGATAGACTGTGTGGACTACCTTCCCTTCATCTATGGCTTTGGCGACTGTTTCGAAGAAGTCAACCAGGTTCAAAAGGCAGGATCTTCCCTTGACAAAGCCGAACTGGGTAGGATCTAGTGTCAGTAGGTCCCCAATGTCTTTGTTTATGAGCTCCATGTTGATCCTCTCCATAGCCTTGCAGACTAAGCTAGTCAGGCTTATGGGGCGATAGTTTCCAGGGTCCGTAGAGGCTCCACCTTTGTGGAGTGGGACCACTGTTGTTGTATGCCATTCTGTGGGCACATATCCTGTAGTGAGGCTGAGATTGTATAGCTGTTTTATTTGAGGGATTAGTTCCTCTTGGAGTTCATGTAGGACGCAACCTGGGATGCCATCTGGTCCCATGGAAGCAGTGTTTTTTGCTTTGGAGAGGGCAGCCTTCACCTGAACATCAGAGATGTTTGGGAGGCAGCCCCCTGCCGGGATAGATACTTGCTCTTTTGGGGGGGAGGGGGTGGAGAAGTTTGCACTGAACCTGTCTGCCAGGATATTGACAATGTCTGTGCATTCAGTGTATTTTTTGTCATTTAGAATCAACTCAGAACAAGTCTGGGAGTTGCATCCCAGGTTCCTAACATAACTGAAAAAAGCTTTATGATTGTCTTTGGTGTCCTGTGCAATTTTTCTCTCGAAGCTGGCCTTGGAGGATTTTATGAGGGATCGTAATTTTTTGCTAGTACTGATCAGAGATGCCTTCCCTATTAGGGATTTTGCTCTGTCATGTAGTAGCTTCCTCCTTCTGTTGTACAGTTTATTTATGGCAGGGGTCCACCAGACTGGACGCCTGCCTTTGGATGATTGGGTCTTGGTTTTGTTTGGGATAGCATGATCCATGCATTCCTGGAGATGTCCGTAGAATGCGTTTATATAGGATTCTGCAGTTTGGGCCGTAGTTTCCACTGGCCCTGGGGCCTTGTAGGATTCCACTTTGGTTTTGAGAAGTGAGAAGTTTGCTTTTGAGAAGTTTTTCACTGTGGTTTTCTGGGCTGGGGGTGGGATCGGGATGTGGACATCCAGTGAAATTAATTTATGGTCTGATCTTACCAATGAGGGATATACTTCTGGTGTGGAGCATAGAGTCCCCATGTTGGTAATGATCAGGTCTAGTATGTTGTCCCCTCTTGTGGGAGTGGTGACTAGTTGTTCCATAGCATTTGAGTTTATAATTTCCAGGAACCTTTGGGCTAAGGTGCTGGGGCTTGAATAGTGCTCCCAGTCAATGTTTGGGTAGTTGAAGTCACCCAATATAATGGTGTTCGGAGAGATCTTCATGTTCTCCAATGTTTTCAGGAAAGCCGAGTGGGATTCCTGACTTTGAGAGGGTGGTCTGTAGGATGCTATAAACTGAAAAGCAGTCTTGCCCATTGTTAGTTGCACATGGATGGTCTCTGATACTTCGTGTAATGCCACTAACCTGGAGGTGTGGATATCCTTGATAAATATGGAAACTCCCCCTCCTTTTGTGGTTCAGTCCGGGTTTTGGGGTCAAAAAGCATGATATGAGGTATAGTCTGGTAGTGCTGGGGTGCTCTCTGGAGCCTTGAACCAGGTTTCTGTCACTGCACAGATATCGATGTTCTCCATACTGAGGAGAGCTTCGAGTGCGTGCATCTTGAGGTTACGACTTCTGGCGTTAAGCAGCATTACCCTTAGTTTCTTGTTCCTTGTGCTGTCTATACTTCTGTAGTATCCTGTATAGGCTATTAAGGAGCAAGCTGTGCACTGCAATGAGAGCATTTTTAAATGTTGACTTTAGGAATGAAACTGTTCTTTGACTTGAGATATATTTTCTTACAGTTAGGGATGGGGTCCCTTACTTATGACTGGGCATAATAAAACCTGCAGGAGAGACAGGTATATTACGTAATTAATCCCAAATTATTGGAATGAACTAGACATGGAGATTAGGACACTTTGCGGTCTACATATGTTTAAAATAAACATGGACAGGTAGATAGGCAAAAAAATACATTCATGGTATCTGGGAGTCTGCACTATTAATGGTTTAATGACCTATGCAGTAATTGATACTATGATACTTGGTTCTTATATGTGTCTATTAAGCTGAATTTTCTGTCCTTGTCATTATACCATTGACAAAACCATTGGTTTAATGGCCTTGCATTAATTAGGCACTCTCCCAGCAATACTGTCATATAAAATATTGCAGTAGTACACTGAAGGAATGCAAACAGCTTGACAGAGACTAAAAACAAGACTAGAATGAAGGAAGCACTAGGAGGTTAATATCCACAGGATTCCAGGTTTTCTGGGATAAATATATTGTGAAATTTGAGTGATGGCAACCTTGCTTCAAGATTAAATTAGCTGGTATGAGAAATATGAAGACAAGTAGACATAAATAAAACATACTATGAATAGCAAGGTACTGTAGCTCATACTTGGGGACAGTAGTTGTGAACTGTTTAGTCAAGGTAAGGGGTAAAACTAAGACCAATTCTAAGCTGGGGAAAGTGGATGTTAGAGGCCATAAAGAAGGGATGGATGAAGAAGTGCCCATAATGTAAGATGAAAAGGCGGCAAAAAAGTTCTCATAAAAGCTAAACATAAAGCAAAATGGTCTTTGAAAAGAAGTACTTAAATGAGAAATCAGTATACAATAAACAGATGACTCAACCCTCATATGTTCTGCTAAATCCCTTACTGAGCTACAACTGCTAATACAAACCTTATTTATTAAACTGAAAATTTGGCTTACAGAATCACTATTAGTATTAACCCATCCCCCACAAAAAATAATAATGCTCTTTACCACCAAAACACTCCTCAAAAGTAAAATACCAATAACTATAAATAAAACAAAAAAGGGAAAACTAGTTGTGATATCAACATATAAATTATTAAAATAGACCATTGTAAAACTTCTTATGTAAGATCCATGTCAAAGATCAACTTTGTTTCCCCTACTAAAAATAAAAAAACAGGATTCAAACTGGTATTACTTATGTAAACCATAGTTTATCGAGTTAAAACAAGAGATAAGCACTCTCACCCTTGTCAAAGCTTCATCGTATCTAAGTTATACCTAGTGGTTACAAGCAATATATATTTTTCTATTTTCTGTATAAAAAGCCATGTAAATTATAGCAAAGGTGTGTCCTCCATCTCATTTGTCAAGATATAATGCATTGCCTTAATTCTGGGAAAGGGTTCTATTTAAAGTCCAGGTGTAAACCTGGTTCAATAGTCTAGGAGCAAGACAAGGCCTGTATTTCCTGCATATGAAGCCAGTGAGCCAATCCTTGTACTTAGAAAGTGACCTGGTTAGACAGGGTATAACCAGGATAAATGTATACCTAGGACCAGATCCAGCAATAGATGACCTAGACAGCTGCCTAGGGCCAGGTGGTTTCTGGAGGGCCTGGATATACATCATTAATTTAAAAAAATGAAGAAAATTTTAACAGTAAATTTTGCTATCCAGCTCTCTTACTTTCTGCTCTGTGTACAGCTTTAGTTCTCACTAGCTCAAAGCATGCACCAATGAAAGACATGGGAGCTGGCACACAGAGATCTCCAGTGTGATTTGAATAAGCATGCCAAACAAACAAGGACATTTTTTCTTTTGCAGATGAACATACCTAACAGTATTTTCTAAACTGCAGATAAGCACTGGTTTCCAAATGGAACGGCAGGGCAATGGAGGTGAGCAGTGCAACATTTGTGTGTGTGGATATGTATAAAATGCCCTCCTTGGTTTGCTGTCTTACACAGACTCAAACCCTCCACCTTAAGTACAGAAGTCAAGAGCCTTAATCCCACTGCCAGATTCTATTTTCTTTGGTAAAATGTGATTTCTGTCTCCAGTTTTGCAAAACATATTTGATTTTGCTTCATAATTATGCCCTGTCTTTGAGAAAGTCACTTAACCAGACAATGCTTTGGGGCAACTGAAAAGGAAGGAAACTGATTGTAGTAAACAGCATCATCATCATATGAACCATGTTGTTTGGATGGGATCCTTAGTTTTCTTAATGTTGACAGAGTGTTTATTATTTTGCTGCAAATAAATTGGACAGTATGAAATCTATGAGATTATTTCTAATATTTTAACCTGAATACATTTTTAATTTAGCTTATTTTTTGCATGCTTGATGGTGTGAAATGCACTGTTTGAGCTACTTGAGCTTGTCTAGCATGTAGTGCAGATAAGTAAGGCTATGAGCTGTTAAAGAACTATTTCTTGTAGTATATGGTTTTATTCACACAGTCTTCATTTGTCTTTTATGTAACTCTTCCAAGTTACTTCATCAGACAGTACTCTTGGGCTGCTCCTGAAAAAGGACACTGGTGTTCAATGGGCTGTCCCAGACGGTTATCAAATGTGTTGCACATTTGTCTTTTGAATTCTTGCACTCTTCACATATATGCTAATTAGTGCTTCACTATATGCTATTTGTATATGAGTCCCAGCATATCTCTTGTAGTTTAATGGGCTGCCAGATGCATTTTCACTAAAAGGGAGTTGCAGTGGATGAGCTCATGCTTAGTCTGTTTTCAATTTGAAAGTGTTTTATTTGGAAAACGCCTGTCAGTGTTTTTCTGTAAAATCTAGAATAAATATTGTAAATTAAATCCAAATCTCTCTGATAATTGTAAAAGTAAAGAAGAAAATACTACGTACATGGATGGGTTTGAACAGTATTTATGGTAATTGGGAAAAGACAGCCAAGCAATGGGATATGTGTATGGCTAGCAGGGGCCTGATTTATTACCCTGCATGGGGCCCCAATTATCCATGATCTGGATCTGTTGACTCAGGAGTCATATGCTGCACCAAAATGCATTATTAGTCATTCAAGTAGGCCAGATCTGTACTGACTGATGTCAGATTTGATAGCTATTCTTGACAACAAAAATTAGATGTAGGTATCCTGCAAGAATGTAACCCCCACCCCCCCAAAAAAAAAGAACAGTATGCTAGATGCAATAATATTTCTGATTTTGTGTGACTTGTGAGTTGTTGAACAAAAGCTGCTGAAGAATTTATACTGCCTGTAATTGTTCTGCTTTATTCATTACACTAAATAATTAATTCATTCAATAATAGGCTTGGATTGTGTAATATAGCAGAACCTTCTTTACAGTCTCCAACTGTAAAGTGACTGCAAAGGAGATTGACATTTGTTAGGTGATATGGGCTGCTTTATTTGGAGTGATGATCGGAAATGTCTGGTCTACAACATCTCTTATATGGTCATTGTTGCATGTAACTGTGGTACAGGCTTTAATACAAGATCAGATTGTAAAGGATTTCTTCATTTAGTTAAAAGCTGTTAGTCTGGCAGCATAGAGAATTAAAGTTCCAGCTTATTAATGGGCTGTTTCTTGTAGCAAGGGTGCATGATTTGACTCTTTCTACCTTCACTTACCCATTATGTGACATTGAACAAGTCACTTAAGCAGATGGTGCTTTGGAGCAACTGGGAATTTGGGCTTGACTCCTAGAAGGCCTCCAGAACTGCATGTTGTAACTGTGGACCTGTTGTCAGGATTATTTGTCAGCCACTCCCTAATGCATAGCTGATGTAGTTCAGGAAGTATTATGACTATATTGCCAGTACACCGTTTTTTAATGTAACATGGGCAATTTTTTCTTCACGTGCAGCAGGCACTACATTTGTAGATGAAGCAATTAAATGCAAAGTTGCTTGCCAGCAGCAAACACTGCATTAGTGATAGTTCTTTTTAATGTGGAATTATTCAGAAAACTTTTACTTGTGCAGAGATTATGCATATTAATTTAGCACGTTATCAGGTGATTAATATTTCTTATGTTCTGATAAACAGACATCTATTTAAACTGGATTTTATGATATAATGCTAGTCATCTTTATACAATTTCATGCAGTTTCTTCAAAGCTACAAATAAAGTATATGAAATGTATTTCTTCATAGCAATCATATCTCTCTCAACCTCTTAGCACAACAAATCTGTACAAAGCCTAAAATAACGTGGGGACAAAGATCCAAAATAGGGACAGATTGTAAATATTGCTCTTAAAGACTTAGAATGCAGCCAGAATGACAGGACTTGTGCTAGCTGATATTTTCTGAAGGATATGAAACTCCAATGTATATCATTATTTAGGGACTTTAGTTTTCTGTGATTTGCCAGAAAAACACAAATTTTATGGGTACAGACAGAAATTATTAAGCAAAAATCTGGACATTCTGCAAAGATCTGGACAGATGGGAGCTATGATAACAATAAGAGGTTTACACAGTCAACAAAGTGGCTATAACTGCTAGTCACTTGCTAAACAGTCTAAAATCTGGCTTTGCAGGACTAGTATGTACGTGTACTTTTGCAAATTAATCTGGAATACTTTGGCTACTATGTTATGACGTTGGTTATTGTTATTATTATTATTATTAAACACAGATATCTGAGAGGGATGCAGTCAAACTTGTAGTAGTAATTGCTGGTTTTGGGGGATGTTTGTGAATAAAACTGATTGACACTGCTGAGCTGATAAAAAGACATTAGTCTGTCTTTGCAGGACTTGTGTGGATTTGTGTAAAATCAAATTAGAACACTTTAGCCACTTTATCACAATGAAGACATGATTTGTACACAGTCAATAAAGTTGTAATCACGGAGTATGGATATTGGCGGACAGCAGGTTGAGTGGCCTTTTATGACTGAAATAGTTCTGAAATGGGTATTCTTGATATTATTGGTTCATACAATTTGTTTCACTGGTAACTGAAAAACAAATGTTCAAAACTACAGATTTAAAATGCGCTCTAACAAATGTAGCTGTGTTAAACAAGAAATATAAATCAGGAAGGTGGACCAAAGAACAGATTCATTTATGCATGGTCCAAAAAGTCAGTGTGTGCTCTGAGGTCTATGGCTTGAAAACAACCTGGAATCCAAGGTACACTTAATCCACCATTGTCTAGATGCATTTTCAATAGATGTGAGTTTCAAGGGAACAGAAGTCTGTTGTTGTTCTTGCTAAGTCCATTTTTAATGTGAGACTGTTTTGTTTAATAAATGATTGCCAGTGTTTGTGCCATAAATTTTTAAATAAAAGTTGTAAATGAAAATCAAATTTTTGTAATCTTTGTAAAAGTAAAGAAGAAAATAGTATGTGAACTGATTAGTCTGAACAATGTTTATGGTATGTGGTGAGAGACAACCAAGTAATGGAGCACTGGAATGGTTGTGGGGAGGAGGGAGCGGGCCCATTACCCTACCAAGGGCCAGCCCCATTTGACCATAATTAGACTATTTAACCTGGTACAATCAAAATGTAGTTTTCAAGCCTTAATAATACTGCATGCTTTCCTTAAGAAAGAAAAAAGTAAAACAAAAGAAAAAGAAATGTAATTGTGCAGGAAAAATTATTCTTGATATCAGTATGCAAGTTATTAAAATAGACTGCTGTCAAAGCTTCTTATGTAAGATCCATGTCCAAGATCACATTTTACTTTCTTATTAAAAATAAGAAAACAGAATTCAGGTTGGTATTACTTGTTGAAACCAATGTTTATTAAGCTGAAACAAGAGATGAGTGCTTTTGCCCTTGTCAGACTTTCATCAGTTCTAAATTATACATAGCAGTAACAAGCAATATATACTTTTCTATTTTCTATATAAAAAAAGCTATAACTATAAATAAAACAAAAATGGAAAATGTGTTGTACATTAATGATTGCTATTGATATTGGTGTACAAAAGTGGCACGGTGGTACAGTGGTAGCATTGTTACCTCACAGCAAGAGGTTCTCCTGTTCGATTCTCGACTGGAGTGCCTTCTGTGTGGAGTCTGCATGTCCTCCCCATGATCAAGTGACCTCCAAAAGACATGCGTGAATGGACATGCCTTCGCTGAAGGTTGGGTGTTGGGCTGGCAACTCGGCACCATAAAAATCTACTGCCAATCATCTGCTGTGGGACCCCTAACCGGGAAAAGACAAACAAACATTGATATTGGTGTACAAATTATTAAAACAGACTATTGTCAAAACTTCTTATGTAATATCCATGCCACAGATCACTTTGCAGTCTTAGTAAAAATAAGAAAACAGGATTCAGACTGGTATTATTAACTTAAAACAAGAGATGAGCACTTTCACCCTTTCCAGAGTGTTATCACATCTAAGTTATCAATAAGGTTAACAAGCAATACATACTTTTCTATTTTCTATGTAGAAAGCCATGTAAATTATCTAAAAGGCTTAAATCTACTCATGAAGACCTGGGTAATTACTGGGACTTGCATGCTGCTAATAAAACAGTTAATAAGCAAGTTATCCAATCAGAGTTAATGGGTGTTATAATAACTGATAATCATCTTTTATTCAAAGATCATCTTAACTCCACAACAGCAAAACAATACAAATCAAAAATTTGGAATGTTGTTAAGAATTAACCATTGAATAACATACCAAACTCAGATTCAACTTGCCCAGTCTCTATTGTTATCCATATTACAATATGCCTCCCAAACATTAACTAATCCCCAAAGGATAATAATACATAAACTAGAAAAATGCTGCAATAAAATAGAGAAATTTGTCATTACTCAGCCATAAAAAATTATATCATACCTCATTGCTCAAGTTTTGTAAAACTCAAAAGACTCATGATTAATGTACTGAACAATGCCCAACTAAACACTGCATATATTTTTATTACCCTAATAAATGTCCTGTCATATATATATAGTATTAATATTAACAAATACAATCCAAAAAGACATCCCAGTTGTCAAGTTCTATGCTTACATTATTTAGCCAAATTTAATAACCACTTTAGAAACTCACTTTACGCAGTGCATACTGCCAAATTACTTCTTTAGAAATGACAGTTAAAACTAAAACACATTGTTTAACAAAAGCTAAAGCTCTATCTAAAACATTAATCTGACCCGGACTATGTACTATTACTATCCTTCTCATTTTTTTCTTGAGGTGACATCTATACCAAGCACTACACTCAAGCTTTATTACTAATTCCTAAACATTCTCTCCTACAACCACACCAATACTTTTTTCCTTGTTTCCAATTTCTTGCACAGAATGCATACAGTCAGCTAATTATATAAGCTCTGCCTTTGACAAAAGTGATGACTTAACTTCCCACGTACCTTATAAGAGAATCTGTAGTAATTATCTAATGCTCAGCCAGTAATAAATACCCCCTCCTCTTACTAAACCAGTGATTTCCATACTATCCTTCATCCTACTTACTTATTCCAAATATTCACTCATGTGAATTGCACATATATAATTTTAATATGAACAGCAATATAAGTATACGTATTTATATTAGACATGATATTGTATTGTGTAACTAAAATGTATTAGCATTGTATAATCTATATGTTATTTCTATATTATATTGTAGAAATTCCCCTCACACTTCCTGTATTCTAAATTTACCTAAGCACATATGTTATATTATATGGTCACACACTGTTTTGTAATATTGTATACATTTTTTTGAAGCTTTTCTGTCTGGGACTTTGAAAAGAGGCATCTTTTCACAGTCAGACTACATGAGAAAACAAGTGGAAATAAATAAATAAATTAAAATAAACTTGCATAAGAGAACCATTTTTTTGTTTTTTCTTCTCTGGCATTTCCACATTGGTTAGTGATATATTAAAATCACTCCATTATGGTTCTTCCAGAGCACTGACCACATTTCTAAGGACACAGGGAGGTAATACATTCAGAGCCTGCGCTTTTGTCCTCGTTTGTCTCTCCACCATTTCCTTCAGTATCATGTTATCTGTCCACTTTCTCCTCATTCTGCCCTGGCACCCTGCCAGCATAGAAGGATGAAGCAATGTATTCAGCTCACATATTTTTTTCTCAGTCTTACTCGATCTCCTTCCCATCTTTGCCTAGCCTGGCCAGGTTCTTTCTTTCATTGCTTATTTTCTTTTCTCAGTACCATGCTACTAACTCCATCTCAGCTTGACTCTTTGCTGCCCTGGCTGTTTTTGTTGACTTTCTTCTTGTCAACTTGGAGTGTGCCTCCTTTATCTCCATGTCCCCTCTCGTCTACATTTACTATATTATTTCCTTTGTTCTAATCACTAGCCTCACCTTCCTAGGTAATTATATCTCACCTTAATGGTGTGGAATGTCACACCTCTAGCCGCATACACACATCTTAAATTCCAGAACATTTTCTGGAAAATAAATGTAAAAAGGATAATATAAACAAAAGTAAATATTTTGTGAACAATAAAAGCTAATAAAACTCTACAAATTGCAATGTTATCAATAAGAAGTATTTCTTTTGAGTGATAATAGTAAGTCCATTCATAGTCTTTCTGTAAATACTATAATATATTATAAAATGCACACAAACCCAAATTTATATTTTTTGCTAAACTTTCATAAACAATTTGTTATATCATATAAGTTGTAAAACCTAGACATATAATGTTAGAAGATTTTTGTAAACAACACATAAGTTTTCACATGACAACAAGAAATTGCATGTTTATTGAGGTATTTACAGAAATATGAAAATGTATGCTTAATTGTATTATTAGCAATATAAATAACACTGAATATTTTTAAAGACGTGCAACTTATAGTGCAAATTTGAAAGACAGTCTTCTTCAACAACATCTAAGGTTAAACTTGAGGTCATGCAACAGTTTGCAAGTCACTTTTTTTTTAAGTATTAAATAATATGGAAATATTGTTTATTGTCATAATTACTAACAAACAGCATGCAATATATCAGGTATAATGTGATATAAATGGACATTGATAAAGAAATTTCCTGCCTCCTACCATGGCATATCTCAACATACACCCCAATAACATATAGGGCTCTCTGTTATGAAAGTAAGAACATAAATATGAACATATGAACAATAATTGATAAACAGTGATTCATTTCTATATTGTAGGACAATCTTGGTAGTACTTTGTTAATAACTCCTTAAACTTCCTAATAATGCATATTTTTAGCTGGAAAGTCACTTAGAAAATGAAGCCAAACTCAAAAATGTCTGGACATCATAAGAAGCTATGGGTGTGAAGTGTAGGTGTAGGTTCTGACCCTAGCAATTCCTTGTCATCTTAAGGCAGTATTAGTCCTCCTCTCTGAAATTTGGTGCTCTGTGAGAAGTGTACACCTGGGCACCTCAAAGTTCCATAATCTCTTGTTATTGGTCAATGTTTCTTTGATATCAGCACTACCTGCCTTCCCATCTGCATCACTGCTTGCACCTTCTATCTTCCTAGCAGTGGCGGCTGGTGACTTCAAATCAAAGGGGGGCTGCAGGAGACAGATGGATGGGCGTGGCCAACAGGAAGGGGTGTGGTCAACTAAATGGGGTGGGGCTATGGTGCAATGGGATCAATGCTGGACATGCTTACTTATTTACATGAAATAAATGCTCAGTCAGTATGGCGCATGCTGAATAATCTACACAGCACACATTGTTACATACATATATATATATATATATATATATATATATATATATATATATATATACATACATATACACACACACACATATATACACACACAGACACACAGTCATGAGGCTAATATTATGTCCCTCAACAAGTTACCTTACATTTTGCTACTTTAGGTGCAGAAACCAAGACTGCGAAGTGTGTAAACATTTATTCTTACAGAAAAAGTACATTTGCTAGCATTCTTTCACTATGCTCAAAACCACAAAAACTGGTACTTTAAATACACTGCTACCCTGTGTGCCAAACTATCAGTATGAGAGGCCAATCAAGACAAAATGAAGCAGAGAAGAAAAAAAAATTCAATGCCTTGGCTACATGACAGCTTACTTAATATCTAGATGGAAACAAAGGTTGTGAGGCATGAAAAAATAAATTACTTTTTAAATACATTACTAGAATGCCAGTCAAAATAAAGTATAAAAAAACAAGCAACCAACCAACAAAATGTATTTTCTGAATACGCATAAATAAACAGTATAAAAATATGACAGAAAACCAGAACATTCTGCAAAATAAAGGACAGATTAAAAGCCATGACTGTGCTTGTGTCTACCTTGGATACTCTTAACTGCTCCTTGCCTGGACCCTTCTAAAGTCACTACATGAGGGAGTGGGGTACAACAAGTATGTCACAATTTGAAATGGCTCTGGCTGATGGTGATGGCCCTGACACATTTCATATACTCTCAACCTCAGAGCAAGAAATCTGGATAAAGCCATAAATAAAAGTAGGACAAAGGCCCAAAAATATAGACAATTTTTAAATGTTGCACTTACAAACTTAAAAAGTTTAGTAGGTCATCATCAGTATGCATCAGTATGAATTTTCTGTAGGGTATGAAATCTGAAACTCAAAACATCTGTCATTTTGTAACTTCAGTCTTTAATGAAAATCTGGATATTCTGCAGAAATCTGTACATAGACACTTTATACATTCTTCTTTTGAGAGAGAAGAATGATAAACTGCGTATAGAGCCAAAGAGCCTGTGTATAGTGGTCACCTTTATAAACATGAAAATGCTGAAATTGTCACAGCCTGACCTGTTTCCTGTGATCTGATTACAATCGGAGTTTAACTATAAGCTTTGAACATATACAAAGATGGCAAAGGAACAGGCTGAGGGACTGTTAGCAAATGTCACCTAATGGAAGGATTTGGCTGCTGCTAAATGAACTTCTTCTCTCTTTGAAGAGACAAGAGATCTGCAAGTACCACCCATGCCATACTAGACAGACTTAACATCTTACTGCATGAGTACAAGTACATACAGTAGCTGAATGAACTACATACAGTAGTTGTGAAGTGACCCAGTACAATTCCTCAAGACTATATGCGTCGGAATACAGCTTTCCATCAAAAAGTACCTGAAACCCACAGTCCATGTACACAAATCTTGGTAACATATTTACTCATGGCTGTAACCAAGTCAACAAATAACAATGTAAAACACACAAGACATTTCATGCTGGGGCAAGATGAAGACATAGCCTACTCCCCTCTCCAGGAACAAAGGAGGGATATGCGTGCATTCAGAGAACCAGAGGGTGGTACAATCTCCATGATGGAGACAGAGAACCCACCACTTTTGCTGCAGGAGGGGCAGGGTTGATTGAAAGATACATCCCTTGTGGAAGTAAGAGGGATGCCCTTCATGGACAGCCCAATGCACTCTCTTCCCTAGCACCTTGCTGGGTGCATGCACTGATAGGAATGGAAAGAAAACTCTAAAATCTTGGAACCCACACTGACAGCTCCTTGAAAGATGACTCCCTCTTGTTCTGCCATTACTCAGTAATGAGAACGAATAGACTTACTAACCAAAAGAGGGTCTGATAGCTAGCAGCCATCTGGGCAAAACATTCTAAAAATAAAGGCGATGCAAATAATTTTACATAGCACAACTGATTATAATAAAGTGTTAAAAGTAAGGTTCTTCAAATGTGGTCCTCTAAGAAAGGTATGCTTCACAAGGACACAGAACTGGAGGTTATATAAAAATTAAAAATAGCAGCTTGGTGTAATGTTTATTCCCCTCCCATGAAGCCAGCCATCATTTATTTGTATTCCTTATTTAGTATGTTAATTTGTTTATAACATTTGCATGAATCTTTATGTACTTTCTCAAATGCATTACATCAGAGTGCTACATGATTGTAACCTCAGAAGTTTTTTTGTCCATGAACTTCTGCCAGAAAGGGCAGATTTACTCGGCTGGACTATCACAGTTAAAAAAGCAATTTAAAATCCATTCAATAATAAATGAATTACTTTGTTATTTTGTTAATTAATTATACTCCCTCTATTACTTGGAAAAATGAATAAATGCCATTCATGATCCTGTAAACATAATAATGTACAACAGAAGCTTGACAAACTCCTGTTGTTATGCAGACAGACCCTTCAAAGCACTACAACTGTGGTCGTCCATGTTAACTCAGTAATATTTGCTTGTCATCATTCAGATGCAAAAGTGTGACAAGTTTTAAACCATCTAGTTACTAGATCATTCATACACTGGTTTACAAAGGAAAGTGAAGTTCTGAAAGGTACATACGGAACAGCAAAAAACAATATTTGGGTTCGGCCAGACTGATATTTGCAAATACTGGTTACCTTCCTTGCAAGTAATGATGGAAGATCTCAAACCAGTCTAGGCAGGGTGCTGATATACATAATATAAGACTATCTTATCGCATGTTATTCCTCACTTTCATTTTGTCTTCAAGCCTGTAGCACCCATTAGGAAAGCATGATTGCTATAGGCATACTTCTGTACTAAGTAACACTTAAATAAAACATACAGTAATACTATCAGCAGCACTAATGCTGTGGGTTGTAGGTAGTAGAGGAGTTGCTCTGGTTTATCTGTTGTAAGCTCACAAGAATGTACCTCAACTACAGAAACAGAAACTCTCATTTCCCAGCAGAATGGAGGGATGAAGAAAAGCTTTACTGGTGTCACATACATACCACCACACCAAGAAGAAAAGAAACTATGTACTTACTTCTTCTTCTTTTTTTTCAGCTGCTGTGTCACGTCCAGCGAACAAAATTAGGCCGCCAAGGCAAGCAAATAAAATCCAATCCACCACAAGTCCACAACCGAAACTGGCTGCAACTGTTTGCTTCTCGCTCTTTTCCCAGCACATGAAGCCCGGGAAGAGAGCGACAACCAATCAGTAGCATTTAGCCCAGCAGCAGCAAGCACATCATGACGTGCCTGCGGACATCGCAGTCCGAGCCCCTTCCAATTCTATGCGGTTTGGAACTGCATAGACTTCTGGGCATCACAATGATGCCTTAATGACTCCACCGGGCTGCAATAAAAACAAAAAAAAAAATCTATTTAAAACCGCTGCAACCCGAGGCGGTTAAAGTGCGCATGCGCGTACTTCCGAGTCGCGGACTCGGAGAGACAAATTTGCTTAAACAAAAAAAAAATACATCTGCTGCTGTCAAACAAGAAAAGGTACTTTTTTTTTTTACATTTTCTTGTTTTTAGCTGAGGGGGCTGCAGTCCGGCAGTCCGATGCCACGAGCCGCCCCTGCTTCCTAGTGAACTTCTTGCATTGTATAGTAATATTACTAAACTATACTCTGATTATGCTTGTATGTCATTTCACTTTCTTTATTGCCTTTTTATTCTTTATATTGCACAATTACTTGCCTCAGTTTTACATCTGTGACACCCCTATTGGCCTCTGGCATAGGTAACACTTTGAGAATGCCATCTCCAGCCCTCAATCCTGGTATCTCTCTCTGTCACCTTGTTGGCCTTGCCTGTTATCACCATAAATAAAATCATCTGACTCAAATAATGCCTATGTAAAATTTTCAGACATTTTACCTCAGCGTATCAAATGACAGTTGTTTATAGCAAAATGAAATGCACTGGTAATTAAACTGTCCAGGTTAAAGAAGCTGAGCAGAGAAATTTTAATACATAAAATATTTATCCCTCCTTAATATGTTTTCTTTCATTTTTCTATTTGCTCTTTTAGCCTCCCTAAATTAGACATGAGGCCATTTGTAATAGTGTACTAGGTATCCACAGCAAGAGCCATTTGTACAGGTTATCATTTGGGAGGCCAGGGGTATTTTGCAATCTCGCAAGCATCCTGACAATAAGAGCATGTGGCATAATCTCTAACTCTTTCCCTGGGTATGGTATGAGTGACCCACCATCACATGAGTTGTTTTATCTTCCCATGTGAATGTATAGCCCCATGCACCTGCAATAATGGCTACTGCATATGGAGCTTGGTTGCAAAATGCCTGCCCAGAGGTATCCTTTGGGCATAGATGGCTGCAAATGACTAGTGTATGTGGCATAATCAATGACACAAGACACTGTGGTTGGGCTGAAGGGTGAGATTACACATAGGACCATTACTCACATGCTATAATTTTAAAACAAGGTATTTGTAAATATGTATTTCCTAGCATTTTGCTTTCCTTGGTACCTCTCTGGGTCTGGATATGGTTTCTTTAATGAAGGATAGCTTCAAGTGCACTTACATATTTCCTACCGACGATGTCACCATTAGTTTCTTCTTTGAACAATAAGTTAAGTCTCCTGTGTTTGAGCATCATTTTGGTAATCATCCTGTCAGAGACAGGTACTGAATATAGGACATATTTTTTCAGAGATGGCATACCTTACATATGTCAAAGATAGGTGACAGTAGGAATTACAAGGCATCATGATGGTGGTTGGATAAAACAGTACATCACAGGAAAGACTTTCTGACATGAAAGTGATTGATGGGTTGAATGTGCTATCAAAGAGAAGCTGCAACAAAGGTTTTCTTAATGCACAAAAAACAATATTACCAACATATATATATAAAGTCAATGCTCAGAATTTATGAAACTGAAGAAAACTAACTTTCGTGAACAAAACAAGTGTGCCTTAGTTACTTAACCAAACACCACAGACAACAAAGGTTATTTATTCATCCTTTACTTATGTATTCAAAACAAACTCTTGAACTAATGAATTTTTTTTGGCAATGAAACAGAGCAGGAAAAGATTCTTTCTTTCTTTCCCTTTTTTTCAGTCTTGTACCAAGCAGAACTTTGGAAAACTCAGAAATTAAGCCACGTTCCAAAAATAAAAACCTGTGCTCTGGCAAATACAGTTTTTATGCAGTGGATCATTTTAGATGTATCTTTAAACTAGTCAGAATGGGAAAAAATATGGCTTCTTTGACTGTGGGTGCCATGTTCTGAAGCAGAAACCATCTCCTACCTGCATATTTCTACAATGTGTTTGTTTCCAGATAGAATAAACATTCATCTGATGAAGTGAAATATCACAACATTTAAGCATGCCTGCCTTTGTTCATAAATTATTTCTTGCTTTACTCGCTGACTGCACATGATAGCCTTTGTATAGATGCTGTACATTTCCATAATCATAATGTGATGTCTATGCGCTGTAAAATGATACCATTACTATGGGGCAAACTTCTACCTTGTGCACACATATCTGTATTATTAAAGACCCTTAAAATAGGGTTGGATAGGTACCTGAAAGAAAAAAGTTCAGGTTTGGTCATAAGGAATCTGCATTCTTTAATGATCTTTGGACTTAGATGCAGTATAACAAACTATGAAACTATAACTTCCTTATTATATGGACATAGTTGTGACTTGAACTGATTCTTATATAGTACCTTAAATCAGCACTACTGGAATTAATTGTTTCAGTTGTTTCTGAATACCTGTCATGTTTAAAAATCAAGGTATAAATTAATAATGACAAATGCCAGGTTACGTGTCCATATTGTAAAGCATATCTCAGATGCCAGAATTCAAGCTAAAAGTCATCAGCATATTAATGAAAGGCAGATATGGAATGATATTTCTAGAGTAATTCTGTATTCTAATTGATAGTTCAATGAGTTGGCTGTCCTTAGATTCAACAGAAAAGGAAGCATGATCACATCAAACTCTCTAGGGACAAAATGCAATCTGATTGCAAACAAAGATCTGTTGCTTTACGTTTTTTTCACATCCTTGCAATTATTTATTTTGAAAAATCTTATTGCAGTCCTATTCTGAACACTTTAAAAGGCTCTGTTCCAGACTCGGGAGGCATTTAGCCTTGAAAAGGCACACAAAGCACTTATCAGCTCCCATGAATACAGAAACAAATAAAAAGATGTGTCTGTTTAAATGGGTACTTATTACGATTGATAAAGGCATTCATTCTGAGCTACTGTAATTCTTTTGAAAATGCACCTGTTCTGTGGAATCACACTTTCAGTTTGGGTGAGGAAGCTATTCTTGGCAATGTTACAAGTTTGGAATGGCTGAAAACAAAATAAGCATCTATGTATATAGGCTGACTTGACAATAAAGACCCCTGTATTTTGCATCATTTTTGTAAATCTCAATTATAATGTCATAGAAAGAGGTACATTTGCCAGAGCTAACAGAGTTTATGTGTGTCAGACAGGTGACAGTGGGGATTCGAATGTATCATACAGGTGTGAAGGATTACAAATAAATGCCATAGGCAATACAAGACGTTCTGTGGTAGTAGAAATGATCTGTAAATTGGACTTGTTAGATCACAGATTACTTCTCTCATGACCTGTATGCAAGCTGATAACTTCCTTGTGCCTCAATATTCCATGCCTCTTGTTTTTGTGATCAAGGGCTTAGCTAAGATTTTATTTTATTTCAAGAAAAAGGATATGTGCCTGAATGTTGCTCTCTTTCTGTCAAAGTCCCTGAGGTCTGATACACTGCATTATTTAATACTGCCTCACATTATCTGCAGATTTTCTCAATCATCAAAAGTAAGCAAAGACAAGATCGACTTTACTAACAAGGATATGACCAAGTATTCTTTGTTATCAGAAGGAGTGATAATTTGAAAAATTAATGCCAGACTTTGAACGGTTTTGGAAGACTATCAGCAATCAACTATGAGTAAAAGGGAACAAGTGAAGGAGCAAAGGAATTTAAAAAGGGGAACAGTACTGATCAAACTTAAATATCTGATAAAGAGTCTGTCTACAGTTACGTTTCTGTATTTCAGATACTAATGGTTGTTGTTGTGTCTTTCGGCTTTTTCCAGTTAGGGGTCGCCACAGCGGAACTCCGGTCCGCTAATGATTGGTAGTTGATTTTTACGTGCCGAGTTACCAGCCCTGATGCACAACCATCAACGAAGGTACGCCCATTTACGCATGTCTCCATGCAGAAGACGCTCTAGCTGAGAATCGAACCGGACAGCGTCTTACTGTGAGGCGACAACGCTACCTGGTATAGAACATATAGTACAGTAACTATGGGCCCTGATTTTCCTTTCTTTAGCTTAATAGTTCCTCGGAGGTTTGTCCTCATGTTCCATCTTCAAGCTTTACTGATGAAAGATGTCTTACAAATATTTTTTGTAGGATGTGCTTCATTCTTAAATGCAGTTTATATTGCATAAAACAATATCCAGAAACTCACAAATACAATAAAGGCCCAAACGATGATAAATGCCACTGCAGAGCAAAAGATAGTTTAATGAGAGCATATTCTTTTTATAAATGTATGCTTTCTTAATTGTTGAAATGTACTAAGGAAATTAAGAAACAAAGAATGGAAGGGAAAGATAACCTCTCAGGTTCAAGAAATGGAGACATGACAGTATTAAAAATGATAATGGCATCTCAATAATTTTGCTGCTTTGCTTTTGCTCATTAAACTAAATGAATGAAATAATTAAAACCTTGTATTTCGGCAGTGATGTAATTAAGCCATATTTTAATGCTGATGCATTTTACTAATGCTTTCTGCCTTTTCTGCTCTGTTTTTGAGCATGACATGCAGTTCTAGGTCAGTATTTGTAACGGGGGCTTGCATTAGTAGGGAAAGATTGTGTAAACTACAGGCATACTTGGTGGCATAATGTGTAGCACTGTAGAACAAAGTTATACAAACTATTGTCACATCCAACATTTGAAGTAAAAGTGCAACTTTAATGGCACACAAAATGGAAGCACAGCATGAAGGTTGTTGCTGCATTCATATCTCATCTCAAACACATTAACAACAGGTACAAGAGACTTCCTGCAATATGGGACATATCATTGCTTAAAGTTACAGGACTGTTATACATATTCCCAGTACCTGTACGCACACAACTACTATGCATACGTTGGCACACACATGGAACAAAGTGATTTAGAATTGTTTTTGTTCCAGTTTTGTAATGATTTCCAAAAAATGTAATACACTAAGACTGATACTGGATCTATCAGACTTTAGTACATTTGTGCAAACAAAGGCAGCCAGGATGGCAACATTAAAATCAGTTATTCCATCGACAGAAAAAAAATATTTCACATGGCAACAAGGGACCTGGAAAATGTGTACTTACATATTTGTATACCATCATTGTGACGTCTGGTCAATACCCCATCAGACTGCCAACAATTAATGCCCCTTACTATCCTGGCTCAGTAACTAAAGAGCTTCAATCCTCACTACAAACTCCAATGTGAGACTGTTGTTTAAACTGGAGTAACATTTCACAATTTCCCCTAACAGCACATCAGAAATACACTCTATAATCAGGGAATGGACTGTATACTTCTGTCTACCCCGAATGTAACTCTGTATTACATACTTCAGAGCAATGTGTCCAGTTTAAGACCTCTGATATGCTCACACTCAAAGTAAACTTAAATCTCACACATTCAAACATTTCTGGGAAAGCCTGACACAGATATCTAGCTGTGTCCCCTTCCCCAAAATAATATGGTAATGCTGCCACCAATCAGAGTGTCTTCATCCCCTTCAAAAGGGGTGTTCAATTATGAAAATTAAATATCAAAATAAATGATAGCTACAACCAGAGCAGCCAGGCCTTTGAGGGGACCTGGGAAGTATTAAACAAGTATAAACACTCTCCAATCTCTAAGGAAAAACACTGATTTCCAGCCACAATGTAAAGTAATGAAAAATATTTGATAAGTAAAATAATTACAATAATTTAAATCAATAGCTTTAATAAACACCCAAATTCAATCACCAGAAATGTAAAATTAAACTGTAGGATAGAAGTCCATACACAAGGTACTGCATCATCAAAGTCATTCCCTATCAGGACATCTGCAGAAATATCCTCAAACACAGCTACTTGCTTGCTTCCTCTACCATCCTCCCAGTCAAGATGAACCCTAACCAAAGGTATTTGAAATGGGGTCCCTCCCAATGCTCTGACTGGAGTGGACTGTCCAAGCAAGTACTGCTCTTCTCCAACCACTGCAGGCCTCACAATGGTTATATCAGAAGCTGTGTTCCTCTTAGCAGTTACCTGTTTACCATCTACTAAGATAAGATATACATTTTGTTGATAATTTGGCACCCCAGTTGTTTCTAAACAACTTACCACTGCAGTTTGTCATCCATACTTATTGGCTCCTCACCTTCTGTTTCTCATCTTGCCTCGATGAACCTTTGGCTGCTATATGTCCCCTCTGGTTACACTTGAAACATCTAATCACTAACTGTGCACTTGGATTAGTAGTTTCCACTGTTACTGGCATACTCTGCTGGAGTGGTTTAGACTGCCCCCCCCCCCCCACAGGTTGCCTTATGTCCATATGCAGCACTGGGTATCCCTTTCTTATACAGTGGTGCTCTGCTTGCCAACAGATCCCCTTTTCTCTCCAACTCCTTTGCAGAGTTGTACTCATGGTCTGCTAACCAAACTCTCATGTCATCAGGCAAAGTACTGAGGGCTTGTTCCCTAATCAAAAGGTCTCCCAGTCCCTCAAAAGTGGAGACCTGATACCCACTCACCCATCTGTGAAAGTAAGTATATCAGTATAATCATGTACTCTTTCATCTGCCTTGGGTCTATGTTCATGAAATGTGTTTCTATAAGCTTCAGGTGTTAGTTTAAAACAACCTAGAAGACAGTTCTTAACTTTAACATAATTCAAACAATATACATCAGACAATTTTAACATGACCTGAACTGCTTTACGATGGAGGAAGGGAGTCAGGAGCCAAACCCAGAGCTCATGGTCAACATGATATTGTCTAGATACCCTCTCAAAAATATGAATAAAATTATCAAAGCCATCCCCATCCCTGTACTGAGGAAAACGTTTACTGACCTGTACAGCTTTTGGGGTCCAGTTATTCCCTTCCCCATTACCTCCATGACCCCCTCAAAGGGTAAGAAGCTCCATTTCATGCCATCATTGTGTCTCATTTTCCTCAGCTTCTAAACATCTGATCTGTAGTTCATGTTGACACTGTTTCTCCTCAGCCTCCAGTGATCACATTGTCTCCCTTTCTTCAGCCTCCATTCATTTGGCTTCCAGTTCATATCGGCACTGCTTCTCCTAAGCCTCCAGGTGCAGTCTCTCTGCTGATTCCAGTTTAAGATATTTTGTCTCCAGTCACAAACTCTCTAACTCCAGACAATTTCCCAGGTCCTCCGAAGAAAATGTGGACTGTCCCGTCTTGGCAGGCTGCACATCACCAACGCCACACTGGATATCTTCTGAATGGCTGTGGCTGCAGCCAAGGCTGAAATCATTGCTTCCTTGGTCAGGTTGGCATGTACCAATCCTCTGGCTTAGCCACTACTTAGCCAAATGGATCTTTGTCAGCTTGCTGAAATCTTCTGCTGACATCCTTGCCTGCTATACCTGACTATCTAACTAAAACAAATAAATAAATAAATAAATAAAATAGTGGTGGACTGAAATTCTGAATGCTTACCTTGTGGCTGTCAGGAGTGCACACCTTAATGACAACTACCCACAGACTACTGAGATTCAATTAAAAATCCCACACAGCTGGCACCAATAAATGTGATGTCAGCCCAATATCCCACCGGACTGCCAACAATTAACGTGATGTCCCTTACTATCCTGTGTCAGTAACTAAGGAACTTCAATCCTCACTACTGACTCCAATGTGAAACTGTTGCTTAAACTGGAGTAATATTTCACAATTTTCTCCTAAGAGCACAACAGGAACACGCTCTATAATCTGGGACTGGACTGTATACTTCTGTACACCCCTAATTTAACTCTTTATTACACACTTCAGAGCACTGTGTCCCAGTTTACCTCTGATATGCTCACACGCAATGTAAACTTAAATTTCACTCATTCAAACATTTCTGGGAAAGCCTGACACAGATTTCCAGCTGTGTCCCTTCCTCAAAATAATACGGTAATGCTGCCACCAATCAGAGTTTCTTCATGCCCTTCTAAAGTGGTGTCCAATTATGAAAATTAAATATCAAAATAAATGATAGCCATAACCAGATCAACCAGGCCTTTGAGGGGAACTGGGGATTATCAAACAGGTATAAACACTATCTAAAGAAAAACACTGATTTCTAGCCACAATGTAAAGCAATGAAAAACAATTAATAATTAGTAAAATGATTACAAGAATGCAAATCAATAGCTTTCAGTAAACACCAGAACTCAGTCACCAGAAATGTAAAATTAGACTGTAGGATAGAAGTCCATCATTCTCTAAAAACTCTATCTGAATAACTAAACTGTCCTAATCTAACTAGATGATACTGTCCCTGATCTAATCTAACTGTCCCTGATCTAACACATAACAGCAAGGCAAAGGCAGGCTTACAGTTTTTGGTGAGTTTCCTTTTCAGATGACAGTGTTTTCAGTTTCTTCACAGTCATATCAGTATCTAAAGCTTCTAGAAAGTTCATTATCATTTTTCATTTATATGTTTGTCATTCATATTTTAAACACCTTTGTTTAATTATCACTTAAGATATAAACACTTATACATTAATAGAAAATAACACAAACCATACCATTTGTCATATTCATACATTACATGTTATATATATATATATATATATATATATATATATATATATATATATATATATATATATATATATATCTTTTTTATAATTATTTACTCTAGTATTATGTACATTTTTCAGTTTCTGCCTTCACTTAAACCTCACTCTCCTCCTCCTGAAAATTATTCTGCATGTATTCATCCTCATCATCTTCAATCATCAATCCCTTTTTTCCATTGGTCGGGGTGTCACATCAACTGTCATTAACTCTCTCTCTCTCTATTCATTGCTGCTTTCCTACCTTTTTCTTTAGGCATGCCTGGTCATTGCAGGTCTTCTGTCACACAGTCCTTTCATCTCTTTGCTGGATGCCGTCATTTCTTTTTTTCTTCTTCCTACTTGTCCCAAATCATCTTCACTGTATCATCTTCTTCTTTCCTGAAAACGTACTCAAGCCACTGTAATCTGTTCTCTTTTACCTTCTCTGCAATTTGAGCTACATGGCCTTCTGCTCCAATTCCCTAATTTCTTCATTTTCCCCACAGTGTGCATCCTACCACCTGTCTCAGGCACTCCATCTCCATCACTTCTAGTTTCCTCAACTAGTGTACCTTCACTGCCCAGATTTCTTTACCATACAGTATTACTGGTCATACCAGTGTTTTATACACTTTACTTTTTTCTTCTTTGGCATTCATGTCTCATATGCTACCCCATGACATTTTGTGCCCATTGGCTGCAGCACCTCTGATTCTAGCTTCTACCTCTTCAGTCAGACTTCTCTTCTCCTCAACCACCCCTCTCAGATACATGGAGTTCTTAACCTGTTCCATTATTTTCCCTTCTATCTTAGTTCTCAGCTTCTTCTCATTTCCACAGTTTGCTGCCATTGTAATTGACTTATCTGTACTCAGTTTTATCCTGTGTGCCTTAGGTTTTGCATTCCATTCCCCTATCATATGTTGATGTTCGTGTTCACAGTCTGCCTGTAATTCCGCATTATCTGCAATCAACAGTTTTTTCTCTTCCCTCCAACCTGTTTGCCAGTGTAGTCCATCACCAGTTTGAACAGCAGTGGGATCAAAGTTGAACCCTGATGCATGCCCACTCCCACTGGGAACCACTGTCATAGTTCAAACACTGTTCAGACTTGTGTCATTAAGTCCTGGAACATAGCCAGTAGTAATTCTGTCAATGTTTCTGGGACTTCAAACCGTCGATGGATTGACCAATTCAGCTTTCTAGACACCTTGTTATATGCATTTTACATGTCTAGGAATGCCCACTTGGACTCTTTTCCCATATCTAGCTTCTTCTCAACTACCTGTCTCACTGCAAACATCAGGTCGGTTAGACCACATCTTGATCTGAAACTGCTTGACTTCTACGTCACTTTCTATTTTTCTGTGTATTTGTTTACCAATCACCCTCTCTAGAATTTTCAAGCAGTACAACAGGAGTTTGATACCTCTGTACTACTACAGTTGTGTATGCCCCTTTGTTCTTGTACACTGGCGATGTGTGCTTATTCTTCAGTCATCTCTGACATACATATTGTTATTAGTACCCTCAAGAGCCATTTCTCCCATAGCTCAATCAGCAGCTGCTGCTTTCCCTGTCCATGTTTTCCTTAGTCCGGTACTTCCATCTTCTAGAGTGGGCTCCTCTTCTTCTTTCATTGCAGGTTTTGTCTGGGGCAGTATAACTTCTGTGGGGTTTTCTTCATTCAAAAGCTGCTGGAAGTAGTCCTTATGTCCTGTTGACTTGTGATCCTAATAGGGTTTGTGTATGCCATCTGCTGAGTCTCTTGCTAGAAGTTGGAAGAATGCCTCTGAAGCCTTGTTCACTGCTATTGCGAATGCTGTCTTAGCCTCTTTGTTAGCCAAGCAGTATTGCTTCCAAGCCTGGTCTGTCTTTTCTATCACCAACTGCTTCCTGCACGCCTTTCTTTTGATGACCTCCTTTTGTATTCCACCATCAGCTTTCCTTATGCATCTTATTCCCAAAAATGGCTCAGCCACATACATGGTCTGTAGTCCTCATACCTGCTGTTTTAAGGAGCTGCCATTCTTTGTCAGCTCCACCTGTTTCCTCTTCTTCCTGAGGTGCTAGAGTCCTGAGTATTTCTTTGAACTCATGTTTCCTCTTTAATCATCTTCTGGATCTTTCTCTGACCACTGTTTGCAGCTGACTCTGTCAATTATGATTTATGCTGTCATCCAACTGTTTCACTGGGGATGACTTTGTGGTCCCTGCCTGTACCTCAGTGCACAGTAAGTCTATTTGAGTTGCATGTTGGTCACACGTGTATGCGATCTTGTGACAGTCTGTATTATAGGTTCATAGGTTCATAGGTTCATACTAGGCTATCTGCCCGAGGGCATTTACAAGCCTAGCCCATAGTTTTGTGGCTTACGCCACCCCTTTAGTATGGGGAACTATACCCATTATTTTGCTGAACCATGTGTTGGCCACGTTCAACCCATTTGCCAGACATAAGTCTAAAATGGCCTCTCCTTCTTTATTCCTGCTGGCCCACTCATATGGACCCAGGCAGCCTTCTTAGCTTGTTCTGCGTATCCCGATCTGTGCAGTTAGGTCCTCCATTACCAACACCAGCTCATGCTGTCCTACTTTATCTAGTGGGTCCTGCAACTGCTGTCCGAATGCACTCTTTTCTTTGTTATCACAACCCTGCTGTGGGATTACAGGCTGAGGTTAAGAATAATACCCTATCCTTCCACTTTCATTTGTTGGAATTGAGTCTATCACTGTTTCTTTTTCCTAAATGTTTTTATTAAAATGTATAACTAAATAACAAAATGTAACATTGTAATATATGTAGAAATTAAACCGATGAACAATAAAACAAATAATATAAGAAAAAAGTAACAAATATAACTATTTACAAGGTGTCTATTAAGGTAAAGAGGTTGAAATGTCTAAGGCAACGTAAATAAAAATAAAAAAAAACAAGAATAACAGCTGAGGGATCCACACTGGAGTCTATATCAGCATTTGAGAGACCTCAAATGGACAAATAACTGGAAAAATATTGCTTAAAAATTAGAATACTGAATGTGTGAAATCACAGCAGTCCTGAAAGCTTACCCCCATCCCTGAGGTCTTTCCAGACATGCTTATATTGCAGAATCAGTCTAGTCCAGTTACAAGTGGCCATAGACTTTTAAGGACTGTGCTATGCAAGATTCTAGTTTTAGACAGGCTACTTCTCACAATGTGCTGATAATTATGACTGCATAATATGTATATAAGCACGACTCTCTAAGATTAAACTTACAGTCAGTGCTCATCTGCCCACAAGGTCACAGTATGTATTAATAAAGACTTACTTGGTTTTCCTGAAAATGACATGGAGTCTTTCTGATTTTTCTTTTAGCTTTATTTTATTTTTAGCTTAAGTGTTTTAAGGAGTTTTAAGTAATTTCTTCAAACCTAAGGGTGAAAATGACTATCAATCAACAGCTTGGGACCGGCTGACCCTTCTTGATGAGTTCTCTTTTGTTGGGACCTTAGCTATTTACACTGAAGTCATGATCCTGGAGTTAACTGGTAAACAATGATTTTCATTGTGTATGGAAATCCTAAGTATTTTTATTCAAATCTAACTTCTCTGCTGTGTTCAAAACAGCAAACTGATTGGCACACAGTCAAGTTATATCTTTACTGAAACCTAACTTCCCTGCAGTGTTCAAAACATGGATCAGAATTTCTACTGAAATTTAAAGAAATATTTTGGCTGTAGTGGTGGTGCTGCGGTAGCGTTGTCACCTCACAGTTAGACGTTGCCCGTTCGATTCTCAGTTAGAGCATCTTCTGTGTGGCGACATGCGTGAATGGGCGTTCCTTCGGTGAAGGTTGTGCATTAGGCCTGGCAAGCCAGCATGTAAAAATCTACTGCCAATCATTAGCTGACCGGAGTTCCACTGTGGCGACCCCTAACCAGGAAAAGCCGAAAGACACAAACAATTTTATGGTTCTAAATGCCATAGACTAGTGACAAAACATGAATGAACTTTTTTTTTTAATTTATAGATGACTTAGCTATCTTTATGGCCAATCCAATGCTGCCAGAGCAAGTCAACTGTCCACAGTGCTGGTGAAGTGACAACAGACTTGTCTGTGTTTCAGAAAAGTTGGTTAATTGCCAGATTACCTTTGCTGCAGGAGGATGATGTGCTCCTTGTTACTCAGTTCATGCTCTAAGGGAACAGGGCAGTACCTGCAAGTGTCCAGTAATATAGGTGTCCACGCACACTGCTTTGTATAAGAGATATTGCTTGTTTATGAACAGTTTAGAATCAACAGGGCCATGGTTCATTTCAGTGGGTGGGGGGTTGGGTGGGACCTAAAGCAACAAAGCTTCATCTTGCAGTATAGGACACTGACTGGAAACCATCAAATATCTCTTGCTACTCAATGCATAACAAAGGTGTGCAGGACTTATGATGGCAACCAAAACAGCTTGTGAGGATGAATTAATTCATTAAAAAAAACTTTTATTTGTAAAATGTCTGACTGATTCACTATCACTGATGCAAAATTTTATCTTGTCAGTCTTTTTTTCTACAACTAAACAAAACTTATATAGGATCTTATACTGAAGATTGATTTTGAATCTTACTAGATTTTTAAACATCTTTATTAAACCATCACATTATAAATAGTAATATAAGTATGCATTCATTAATGAAAAATATTAATTTCTACTGTTGTCTTGCAATATGCATGCATTTTTTTTCTTTTTAACAAGTTTCTCTAACCCCAACATTACATAAATTCCTTAATTCCTACCTTCCCTTAAACTTCACTTCTCTTTCTGATGAACATTATTCTACATATATTATTCCCTCAAATTTCATTTATTTTTATGAAATAAGCTCCTTTCTTTCTAAAGATCCTACCCCCAGTTCTTTTATCTCTTTGATTATATCCCATATTTCAGTTATAGTTGGTTTAGATTTTGAATTAATTTTTTAGTAATTGCTCCTTTGGCAGCCAATATTTCACTTGGTAAGGCCTTACTAACTTGCTCAGTTTTTGTCCATCATGAATTATGTATCTTCTTGTATATGTGCCAGTGCAAAAACTAATGTTATGTAACTGTTCTTCAATTTCTTTTGTATTATATGTATAAGATGCTGTAATACATTGCGTGATAGTTTACTTGGATTCAAACTGTTGGCCGATTCATAAATGCTTACCGCATTGTGCTTAGCAAAATTGTGTGACGAGGAATGAACAGTGTGTGCTGCCTTGTATGCGTGTGTGTGTGTGTGTGTGTGTGTGTGTGTGTGTGTGTGTGTGTGTGTGCAATTCAGGAAACCCTACCATGGCACAGCATGGCCAACTGGAAAACAAGTCACTGCCAAGATATATGCTAATGACTGCATAATAAGATATGTTGTATGCTAATGAAGTAAAAGAAACATGGCAGAGTGACTCAGAAATATATAAATGATGCTCAGCCACATCACACATGCATTAGCAATGCATACAGCCATATCTGTTCAAGCCACAGCACCTGTAAATCTGTACCTGCAAGAGGCACATACAGTGCATTGCACATAGCTGTACCTATTTAACTGTATAAGAGGTAAGCAGGTATACCCAGTACAAATAATACACAGAAAAACAACACACAGTGCTTACCCATGCAGAAACTGGTCACTCTGAGCATCAGACATAGGCATCCAAAGTCAGAATATGTAAAGCCAAGATACTGTCATCATCATTTGCACAGGTGGGGGAGGGAGTACAGTAGTGCATGTCTTTGACAGGTAAGTTTGTGAGAGTTCAGGTCTAACAAAAGGAATAAGCGTGCTTATGGGCAATGGGTAGAAGTTTGGAGTGTGGGGTTAATTGATCAATGTGCCTGGCTTACTGTGTGTGGTGGATGTGTTAAGGGCTGTGGTAGCAGGTGAGTCTGTCTGCAGAGATGCCTGCTCTATGTCATGTTTATATGGTGTAGATACCCCACCCTGGGCATAATGTGTATGCTAGTTGTCTCTCAACTCATTCATATTTATGAATTATAACAGCTGAGCCACAAACAGACTTAGTAAAAATCATGTTCAGTTCTTCACAAGGCTGTGCACACATCTGAGTACCTGTGGAGAGCTTTGTACAAGCACAGGAAGACCAGATAACAGGTACTGAGAAATTGTCAGACTCGTATCTTCCAGGTGTACCTCATTAGGACTACTGTTACACAAATTACCTTTTAAACTGCCATATTCCATTGTTGTGTTCTGTTATACACTGCAGTGCTACAAATAAGTTTTAACACATAGTCAGAGTAAAAAAAATAATGAATGCTATCAATACAGCTGAATAACATAGTATAAAGGTTTATAAAATATATATATATATAAGGAAAGAATAGGGCATTGGAAGCACTCTGCCAGCTTCTGGAAAGTGACTCAGTAGGTAGTTCAAAGAAACTATATCAGGTTGCAAGGCAAAGACAGAAAGCTAAAGAAGATAGTCAGACACCATTCATAAGGGATACCAGCAAAAATACCAGCAAAAACCTGCTCACCAGTCCACAGGACATCAAAGACAGGTGGAAAGAGTATTTTCAACAGCTTATGAATAAAGAAAACCCCAGAGAATCTGTACTGCCCCAGAAACAGCCTCAGATGAGAAAAGAGGAGGAGCCCACCCTAGAATAAGTAAGAATAGCACTAAGGAAAATGAAGTCAGGGTAAGTAGCAGGCTCAGATGAGGTCACAGTGGATATGATAAAGATGCTGGGTGAGATAGAGGGTAAATGGCTTCTGAGGTTGTGGAGAGAAAGGTGCATCTTAGATTACTGGAGAATAAGCATACTTGTGCCAGTGTACAAGAACAAGAACACAAATCCACAACTATGGGCAGTACAGAGGCATCAAACTCCTGTCATATTGCATGAAGGTTCTGGAGATGGTGGTTGATAAATGGATACACAGAGGAGAGATGAGCAGTTTGGATTCAGATCAGGATGCTGCACAGCTGACCCGATGTTTGGGATGAGACAGATAGTTGAGAAGAAGATGGGGATGTGGACAGGTCCAAATGGGCATTCCTAGGCTTAGAGAAAGCATATGATAAGTTCCCAAGAAAGCTGATTTGGGTTGTTCAAAGTTCTAGAAATATTGGTAGAATTAGTGCAGGCTATGTACAAGGACCCAATCACTCAAGTATGAACAGTGTTTGGTCTCACAGAGGGGTTCCAAGTGGGAGTGAATGCACACCAGAGTTCAGCTCTGAGCCCACTGCTGTTCATACTCGTGATGGACTACATTAGCAAACATTTTGGAGGGCACAGATCAACAAAGTTACTGTATGCAGATGATGTGGCATTACAGGCTGAATGTGAGCAAGAACTTCAGCAAAGGATAGAGGAATGGAATACAAAACTGAAGGCACATGGGATGAAACTAAACACAGATAAAACAGTGGTACTGGCAGTGAATTGGGGAAATCAGAAGAAACTGAGAATTGAGATGGAAGGGAAGCTAGTGGAACAGGTTAACAGCTTCAAGTATCTGGGAGGGGTGGATGAGGACAAAGGAAGTCTAAATGAGGAAGTCAAAGCTAGAATCAGAGGGGCTGCAGCCAACTGGCATACAGTCTCATGTGTAATGTATGACAGAAGAATGCCAAAGAAGCTGAAAAGTAAGGTGCGCAAGACAGTAGTGAGACCAGTACTATTGTATGGTACAGAAACCTGGGCAGTGAAGGCAGAGCAGATGAAGAAGCAAGATGATGGAAATTAAGTGTCTGAGATGAGTGGTAGGATGCACATTGTGGGACAGATGACAAAATAAGGCCATAAGAGCAGAAGCCAAAGTAGCTCCAATTGCAGAAAAGATTATGTGGTTTGGACACATGCAGAAAAGCAGTAGACAATCTGCTGAAGAAGATTTGGGACAGACAGGAAGAAGGTAAGTGGAAATGAGGACATCCAACAAAGAGGTGGATGGATTGTGTGAGAGAAGATCTGTAACAGTCAAGCATGAGTGTCAAAGAAGGTAGGATTGTGGCATTGAATCGAGAGAGATGGTGACAGTTAACATGATACCCCAACCCCATGTAGAAAAATGGGAAAAAGTGGGATGATGATAATGAAAAGTGTTTTGTCACATTTGAAGTAGTTTGTGAGAGTCTGACTTGTAGGAATTTGTAACATGCCAGTTGAGTGCTTAACATATTGACTGTTTGCTCAAGAATTATGTGAGCTGGATGTTCCACAGTCCATAGATGTAAGGTTGACCTCAGTTGTTATGATATTCCTAATCATATGAAGTTTAGTCAAAACTGAGCACATACTCTCAGTAGGGAGCACAGGAATGGCGTTTCTTATGTTTCACACATTAAAATGGCATTGGAAGCATAATACTACATTACAGCAATGTACTTAGTATGCCATTCTACTTTCTCTTCTACCATGTGCTCCCTTCCCATATTCGCCAAATTTCAACCTTTATTCAGGTCAAAAAATTGATAAACACAACACACATGGGCACAAATAGCTTATAAATTTATTTTAAATAACCAGTTATGCAAGGGTTGCCATCAAGAAGCAGATCTGGTCAGATTATGCTAGTTCTCATCCTATGGCAAAAAATAAAGAAAATTTGTTTATATGTGCTAAAACTTTGCCATCAGTCACACACATGAGTTTGTCATCATTGTGTACCAGTAAAGAAATCTGAGCTAAAAAAAAAGATAAGAGTAATGTAAAATGATTGTGTTCTTTGTAATAGTTTCCATGGCTCAATGTACTAATGACGTGAAATTTCTATTTCAGTGCAATGCATGCACTGTTCTAATCCACTGAGGACAGGATGCTATTGTACAGCATTGTTTGTAGTCTTTAACTGTAGTCCATTACAATGAACATCTTTTCACACCTTTTGTCTGAGACATTTTATTTCATATCAGAGTAATGGTCTATTTGGTATACTGTGACTGAATTACGCATGGGTTCAAATCCTGTCATGTGCATTGACTTCCACTGCTGTAATAAACTGAAATGGATTTTACTGACATATGTTTTGGGAAAGATATGTGACATGCCTAGGTAATGTTCTGCTTAGTGACCTTTATATATATATATATATATATATATATATATATATATATATATATATATCTTTAGTTCAGAAGCCTGAAATATCACAAGTCTGAATTTCATAAGTTGGAAGACCTAAAGCCTGAAAATTCAAAATCCTGAAAACTCAAAAACCTGAATCCCAAAAGACTGAAAATATACATAACACAAAGAAGACAATATTGCAGTACAAGGACATACAAAAACACATACAAGACAAAGGATAGCAGTTTTCACCAGATTACATTCCACCAAATATAAAAAGGGGAGCAAGCCCCCCTGCACCCCCATGCGGGGGGCTATGCCCACCACACACCCTGCTAATTAAATATATCAACTCCTAGAAATAAATGGCAAACATACCATCACATGTTTCATGACTGCCTGTTGTAATCTTAGTAATGTTCCCTATTAATTTGCTATATTATGACACAACTCATGAAAGTGTAGTGAAGTGCAATCTTGGAGTTGATATATTTAAGTAGCAGGGGGTGTGGGGGGGCGCAGGGGGGCTTACCCCCCTTTTTATATTTGGTGGAATATAATCTGGTTTGTGTTGTCTTCAGTCAGTATATGTAGCCTATGTGTTTTCAGTCTTATGGGTTTCAGGCTTTTGAGTTTTCAGTATTTTGAATTTTCAGGCTTTTGGTCTTCCGGCTTATGAAATTCAGGCTTGTGATATTTCAGGCTTCTGAAGTGAATCCATATATATATATACCACCAAAGAAAAGTGCGGCTTTCAATAAACCAAACAACTCAAAACAAAAAAAGCCGTAGAGCGATGAGCAGTGCAGTTTCTATTCCTCACTGTTTACACACTACGAAAGTGACACCTTCAACGTCTTTAACGCTTTTATTAAAAATACATGCGTTTTCGTCCTTAACCTCTAGGACTTCATCAGATAAAACTGTTGTAAAAAACTCCACTTTTATATTCTGTTAATACATCAATTAACCAATGAAGACACCATTTTATTAATACAAATACACCAATCAACTTCTCATGTCATTAATATTAATTTCCACATTACAAAATGATCGTATGTGTAAACAAAAACTTTTAAAATCAATTTAACCTTCAAATATATATATATATATTGTTCAAAACATACAACACTTGGCATAGAACAACAGTGACAGATATAGATGGGTAATGATAGATGGCAGTAACCATCATTTGGCAAAACAGAAGAGAAATATTTTGGCTGCACTAATGATTTGGTTACTGTCACCCTTTTAAGCTTAAACTTGAGGTGTGGCAATGCAATAATGATATAAGTACAAGTTGACATAATTATTTGAACTACACTATTTATGGCTCATTATACTCCAGATGTGGTGCATAATTTCATAGTAAGGCGTGCGGAGGTCTTACATTCCCTGATGACCTAAGTCTGTTGGACACTGCTCATTTTGTAGTTGTCTTACTGCTGCCAAACATCCTGCAAATTTTTGGTGCCTACCAAGTTTAATAGATGCTATTCTGTGGTGTTTGTAGATAGCCAACAGGTCAGGAGACTAAGATGTAGACAGGCAGGGATTCTAATCCTTTAATGTATAAGTTGTAGCTGTGTGAGCAGGGACTGTTATGACAACATAAATATATTTGTTTTGCCAGTCTTGCCATATAAACATTCTCTGAAAGTTACATCTACCAAGTTAAATCCTTAACTATCTTAATTTGGAGGGTTGTTGAGCACATAATCTTAGCAGCCAATAGATGGAAGAGCCATAACAGCACAGTATATATATATATATATATATATATATATATATATATATATATATATATATATATACACACATATATATATATATAAATATTACACATATTTTGCCGTCCATACCACAAATGAGATTCTCCCTCATTGTATGAAGGATATGAACTGTGAGAATTGCTTTGGGCATCGGCATCAATTTAGTGCCATTATTTCCTGGCATCTTGGAAGAAGATACTTTTTGTGATTAAGAGAAATATAGTTATCCGTTTACAGCAGAGGGGTGATGTAAGGTGAACAGCAAACTCTTTCTGCATTTTCTCAGTCAGCATTAGAACTGTAGGCTCCTGCATGGGGGCACTGGGTTTCAGTATAATGTGGCTAAGTCTGTCACCCATGCTTCTGAGAGTCTACTCACAGGGAAAAGTGGGGTCACCACTATATTGACATAATATGCAGAATGTCTGAAGTCCTTGGTCATTGGGAGCAAGAGGTTTGAAACCAGTCATCATCCCTGCACTGTAAGTGCAACTTAATTTTCCAGTCCTTACATCCTGTCAGTATATGGCAACATATAGATTTTATTATGCTCTCTCTATTACTGTAGCTCCTGAACAGATTAAAAGGAATTGAGCAATGTGTTGGGGATGACTGGAGTGCCTAATCAAGTGCTGGAGGACTTACAAGGTAATTTCTTGAAACATATATAAATTTCAATGTTAACAGGTAACAAATGAAAATCTTCAAAGTACATTTTTACAGCCAGACAGCATTTCCCATTACTGGCAGTCCATACTGGAATTGTTGTGAGTTTACAAAGATAGAATGCTGATTTTCCATTCTACCATTGGTATAGCTGGAGAGGTGTCTCATCAGGTTAATTCTAGGTGCACTAAAACTGTAATCAGGCTTGAGGGTTAATCCCAGCTACCATATAAAAAGGGGTTTTATGGGCTAAATTTAAATGTCATACCACTAGAACAAATAGAACTAAATTAGATAGCTGATATGTTAAAATAAACTTGTATGGGCTATGAAAAAATATTGAAAATATTATCTGTCCTTCATTGCATTTTATGATTAAGAAATAAAAATTAGGACTACTATGAAAACACTTTTGTATGCATTTTCCACCACCCTCTGTCTACAATTTGTATATATATATATATATATATATATATATATATATATATACATATGTATATATCTATATATCTATATATCTATATATATATCTATCTATATATATATATATATATATATATATATATATATATATATATATATATATATATATATATATGCATATACATATATATATATATATATATATATATATATATATATATATATATATATAAAACTTTTTCAGCATTTTACACATTAAAATATTGGTAAATTATAGTGGCATAGCAAGACAGTGACATTCTATACAGGAAATAGTATGACTGTGCAAAGATAAAGGCCGTGGATTCAGCGTGCCCTCATGTACCCAGGTGGAGACGCAGCTCATTGTGTTTAGTGTTAGGTGTAGCGACAATTGTGGTGGTGAGTCAATTCCCACTAACCTAAAAATAAATTAAGTTGATTGTTTTCATGGGCTAAATGTATTATTTCCTACTAGTTAAAGTAAGTAAATTGTTAACAATGACTTCTAGAAATTACTAGCCACACCTCTTCCTTTTCCTATTACTCTCAGAACACTCTACCACTTTTCATCTTCTCTTACATCTACCTTCTCTTAACACTCCCTTCTATCTTACCACAACCTTCACACTTCTCCATCCTCACCCTTTATACTTTCAAATTTTACCTATATATATCCAATAGTTAATCTGCACAATGTATAAACCTCCCACCCCATTACTTATCCTACTTTTATTCACACTACTACTTCTTCCTCTAACCTTTGCCTACTTACTCACTTCCTATGAATACCCACTACATCTAAACCATCTCTATCCTAACAAGGAAACCAATGTTCTATCCCTTCCACTCCTCTTTAACCATGATAATATAACATCTTCACCCAACTACCTACTTGCAAAGTATCATAGAATACTACATATTAAATATAACACACTTAATCTCAGGAAAAATCTACTTCTGTACAACAAATTCCCTAACCCAAGCTATATAGGATTACTGCTTTCAATAAAAGATGGAGATATCCACCCTAACCAAGGCCCAACAAGAACTCCTAGTATTCTCCACAGGCAAAATCCCTACCCTATCAATTCCCTTAGTAAAATATCTAACTCCCTCCGAGTAGCCCATCTTAATATACGTAGCATAAACAACAAAGTACCTCAACTCCAAGCTCTAGCAGAAGTATATTCCTTTGATAGCCTCTGCTTAACAGAAACATGATTAAAACCTGCTACCAAAGACAATGAAATCCTTCCACCTGGATATAACATACTAAGACTTGACCGAGTAGACAAGAAAGGAGGAGGGGTAGCTATTCTATTTAAATCAGGCTTACAGTTAACCACCTACATCTGTAAAATACCTCTTGATTCCAATGCAGAAATTCTCATCTCCAAACTTCATATTAACAATGCCAAATCCATCTATATCATCTGTATATATCTTCCTCCTGGTAATATCATTGCCACCATGGAAAATATTCTTTGCTGGCTATCCCAACACTTGCCTCAAGAAACCATAATCCTAGGAGATATAAACATTGACTGGAACTGCTATTGTAGCAGCCTCACTACAACCCACATTAACCTATATATTTTTTCTCAAACTATTACATCCCCCACCAGGATCAATAAAGCTAACCAGAAAGCAAGAATATTAGACTGGATTCTCATAAACCATCACCCTCACAATTATGATTCAGGAACCCTCCCTGATGATATAAGTGACCACTCACTTACCTATATTATCAGGCACAAAACCCATACTCCCAATCCAACATCTGTCAAAAATATCAGATCCAAAATAATTTTAACCCTGAGCTATTCGAAAAAGAACTAAGAGCTTGCAATTGGTCTCCCTTAAAACACCTCCCTTTAGAAGAGGCCATCAATTACTTTAACTCTAACTTTCTTGCCATTCTCAACCAACATGCTCCAACCAGATTAATTAGAGTTAAAACCAAGTCTGCCCCATGGCTTTCAAAAGTAACCAAACACAAAATGCACCTTAGAAATAAACATTGAGCCAAATGGAGAATGACTAAAAACCCTGTTGACCAACAAACCTTTAGACAGTTAAGAAATGACACTAAGAAAGCTATACTCTCTGATAAAAGAAATTACTACCTACAATTCCAACAAACTAATCAAAACAACCCTCAAAAATTCTGGACTAGCATTAACCAACTACTTCACCCAGGTCAATCCACCAGACCTAACCCTCAAAATACTGACCATACTAATCCCATGAATACAGTCAATACATTCAATACCTTCTTTACTAATACTATCCAAACACTAGCTAGTCAGCTATCACCTAATAGCTTCACTCTACCTTCCTATAACTCTACCTCACCCCCTCCTTTTCATTTGCAACCTGTCCCAACTACATACATTCTAACCCTCATACAAAAACTAAAACCATGCTCTCCCTCAGCAGATCAACTACCTGCTGATTTTCTACGGCTATCAGCCAAAGCTATAGCTTATCCATTTCCATTCTGATCAATAGGACTATTACCGAAGGTCACATACCTAGCTTATGGAAAGTCTCTCATATTATCCCCCTCCATAAAGGCGGACACTCCAATGAGCTCTCCAACTACCGCCCTATTGCCCTTCTTTCACCCTTGGCAAAGATCATGGAGAAATGTATCCATAGGCAATTATTTGACCACTTAATCCAAAATAACTTACTTTCCAGCTGTCAACATGGTTTCAGACCCTCGCACAGCACTACCTCTGCCCTCCTTTCCTTTACAGATTGCATAAACAAAAAACGTAACCTTAATAACCTTTCTTCAGCATTATTCATTGACCTGTCCAAAGCATTTGACATAGTCAATCATCAGATTCTCATCAACATACTCGAATCCCTATCATTACACGCACCTTCCATGAAATGGTTACAGTCCTATCTAGATAAAAGACAACAGGCAGCAATTTGGCATAAGACTGTTTCTACCCTCCAACCAGTTACCCTAGGTGTTCCTCAAGGGTCCATACTAGGACGTCTCCTCTTCTCAATATTTATTAATGACCTTCATCTAGCCATCCCCCAAGCCAAATGCATACAATATGCTGATGACTCCACACTTATACGCTCAGCCAAATCCACATCTGAACTTCTCTCTCTTACCCAGAAGGCATTTAACACAGTTGAACAATGGTTTACACAGCGTTGCCTTCTTTTGAACCCCCAAAAAACTAAACTCCTCCTCTTTAATTCGACTCACAAGTCCTCTCCACTTGATTTCTCAGTTACATCCACTAATGGTATCATTATATCACCTGACCCAACCACCAAACTATTGGGTATCACCATTGATAACAATCTGAACTTTGACATTCATAGCAACAATATAATAAAAACTGTCAACAAAAAACTTGGCTCCCTCTGTAGGATTAAACCTTACCTTTCCCCCACAGCTAGAACAACCATAGCTCACACTCATCTAATCTCTACTCTCCTCTATGTCTCACCTATTTTTACTAACCTTTCTAAAAATAACCTCAGCAAACTGGAAACTTCCTACAATATCAGAGCTAGATTTGCAACAGGAAACCCTTACAGAACCCACCATTGCATAAATATAAAGCGGCTTGGATGGCTTGAACTATAAAACGTGATTAAATTCCATCAACTAACCATTGCCCATAAAACTCTTTATAAACATTCCAGTACTCCTATCTACCCTCATCACTCCATATACAAATCTGAAATCCCTACGTTCCTCACAGAAAAATCTTCTACATACCTCTAAACCTAACAACAAGGCTGGTGAATCTCTCTTCTCTAATGCTGTTTTAAAAACCTGGAATCTTCTCCCCAGTGACCTTTCCTCTCTTCCCTCTCTATCACTCTTCAAAAACAGACTGAAACTCTACCTTAGAACACACTGGTTGTGCCCCTGTACTAAACCTGACTAGGCATCTATCCATCTGATTAAACTGAGCTCTGCCTATCCCAGACTACTCAAACTAGTACATATTCTTTTACCTATAAATATAGATTTCCTCCTAAACTACACAGTGTCCAGTCTCTCTAAATACTTCCTACTGAAGAATACACTTTTGTTGTATATAATTAACCTGTCTTCTCTTTTGACCTTAGCTTTACTTTTTATGTATTATACCTGCATATTGTATAGTATAAGCATTCTTGCACTATATGTAAGTTGTTTTTGTCCTCACAGAATTTTATGTTGTAACCTGCAATATGCATTGTTCACAATGAATGCTGCTATTTAGTCTTTTTTTTTTCTTTTCTTTCTTCCTTTTATTTTTCTCTTGTTGTGCCTGGAATCTGCTTGTTTACTGTGAATATTTTTATTTAGTCTTATTTTGTGTATTGATTACTAAGTTTTTCATTTATCTGTCTTGGAGCTTATCTCCCCGAGCCTCTACTGAAAATGGACATGTATCCAGTTAGACTAGCCTGGTCAACAAATGTAAAATAAAATAAAAAAAACATAGTCAAGAAGTCATAATAAATATGTAAGTCCTATGGTGTCATTATTATTGTCCTTCACTGTAATGTCTAATTGCAAAAAAAAAAAAAAAATACTTAGGAATGCTATTTTCACTACTTATGTCTCTTTCCCCCACTCTTGTTCTTAATTTTTTATTTAATTCTTTTTAATTTTCTCCATTTCTGTTATTATTAAATGCAGCAGTAACACTAGCCACTCTAGCATGTTGTGTCATAGGCCCAGAGGTGGCAACAGCACCACCACCACGAGGCACCCAATGCATCTGTGTCACAGCCTGCCTGAGTTGCCTGCACATCTCCTGCCCTACTGCACTACCTGTGTTAGGTAACTTTGCCCCATGTGATGGTGCATTGGTACCCACTGGGAACAGTGCCAGTAAAGGTGGTGATTTTATCACCACTCATGAGCTGGCAGAGCTTGTGAGTGAGGTTATGGATGGGAGGTTCAATACCCATATAGGCTGAGTTAAAACATGCTCAGCGACTTGTTGAGGCACTTCCCTGCCTAGCACTACTTGTGGTTAGTAAGTAAGGATCCAGTGGTGACAGCTCCTAGGGTGACGAGTGATTTCCCACTGTGTCAAAGATGGCAGAATATGCGTCTCAGAGCACCCCAAACCCAGTATTCCCCCTCCTTTTTTTGTTTATAACCAACCCTGTCAGGTTGTACAATCTACTTTTTACCATTGTTGGCCCTCTGTTTTGTCTGATGTCTCCTTCACCTGTTCCCCTTCCCCCAGTGTGTTGCCCCACACACTGTCAGTCATGTCTGTTTCCTGTTATATAATCTCCCATGTTTACCTACCTCTGACATTCCTAACTTCCTTCTCAAACTTCTTCCTCTCACAGGAAGAAAACCACCTGTGGAACAAAAAATATTATGTCCCAAACATAACTCTTAACTTCGTCTATGTGTGTGAATTACACAGTTGATGTGGTACAATTGGTCAGATAATGACAAAACTTTTAAAACCCTCCAACCTTAAATACAATCCAATATCTTAGAGCTTTACAATTGGACAGCCTCTAACAAATTACTTATTAATCCCCCCACAAAAAAAAAAATAAAGTGACCTTATTATTAATATTAATCCTATCATTCACATTTAAATATTCCAATAACAACAGAATTCCCTTTGTCACAGAATAGAAATATCTGGGATTGACGTTAGACCCATGCCTAAACTTTTATACACACACACCAACAAAATTACCAATAAAGAGCACTCACAGCTTAAACATTTTTTTGTATCTCCCATCAGCTCTCACCCATAGCCATGACAGCTATTGGCAGAAACACTGTAATACTAAAAATAGAGTAAAGCATACCCATATTATAGTCAAAAACAAGACTGCTCCCCATAAACCAGGTAGACGTTCCTTATCCAAAATCACGAAAATAAAATAAAACATCAAAGGTGGAAAGGAACGAAGCAGGAATTCACAACTTGTAAAATTTATTATCAAAAAACAATAAAAATATATATATTGTATACAAGATAAGCGCTTTCGCTACAAGAGCTTCTTCAGATCATAAGTAATACATCAAGCCAAACTTCTTCCTATATATACATTCTTTCAAATTAAACAACCTATCACACACAAGAATTAATCAAGCCTTAAGGTAAAACCATTCATCTATACACTAAAAATTAAATGTATAACAAAGGTGCATAGCCTACAACACATATAAAACACATATAATGCCCATGAAATACATCCTATATAAAAAGATAATAGGAATAAAAATAAATAAATAATCTATAAAAAATATATATATGTAAATGTAAAAAATATGTATAAGAGATAATAAGATAAAAATAAATATTTCATCTGACACTTGAGTATGTTATCTGATATTCCGGCGTTTCCTCAACATGGGCTTAATGGAGGCCCTTTCATTCAGTCCAGAGCCACTATCTGCCCTCAACCTAATTATCTATTGGCTCTCCTTGGACTCAGTGTGGTTTATAATGTCACCTCCACGCTTAGTTGGTACTACAACCTCAAGGACCCTGAATAAGAACCTATGCATGTCCCCCTGTATAGAAACATGCTTGGCCAGGGCATTATGTGCTGACCCTTTCCTAATGTGGTAGACATGTTCTCTTACTCTATCTCTAAGAGAGCGATTAGTCTTACCACATAGAAGGAGGCACAAACCTGGCATACTGCTAAATATACAAGATTACTGGTCATGCAATCAGCTACAACACTGGTTGTAAACTCAATACCCATATCAGGATGAAGAAATGTAGTAGTAACATCAATATACGAGCAGAAATTACAGTGTCCACATGGTTTGGTATTTCCACCCTTTCCATCAATCCTTACATTTCTAAGATGACAAAGCATCCTTTTCAGACTGTTTCTATTTTTTAAAAAGAAAATGAGGTTGTTCCCCAACAATATGCCTTAGACCACTGTCCACCTGCAAAACAGACCAATGTCTGGTGATAATATCCCTCACTTCATTATGGTCAGATGAAAAAAAGGTGGAAATTTTGGCATACGATTGTTCCTTAATGACATCCACCACTTTGTCCATAGTAACTGGTCCAAAATATGGTGCCGCTGTATTAGCATAGTAAAACATTACCCAAATGCTCATTAACCTCATTGATGTTATACCCTCTCTGAAAAAGCCTCTCCCTTAGATTATTAACCTCTTCTACAAAGCCTGCTTCTGTAGGATTCAATCTAGAGGCTCGGACACCTTGTCCCTTGATAATATTTCTGAAAATGTGGGCCGGATGCATACTTGACCTCATGAGTAAAATGTTGCATTGGCATGATTTGCGATGTACCCCTGTGTTGATCAGGCCACAGGGCAATTTCTCTATAAACAAATCCAAGAATTCTATCCTATGTTCAGAAAATTGCATAGTAAATTTGAGGAAGTTGGTCAAAGTTGAGGAAGTTATCTGTTATACATATTTTTTACATTTACATATATATATTTTTTATAGATTATTTATTTATTTTTATTCCTATTATCTATTTATATAGGATGTATTTCATGGGCATTATATGTGTTTTATATGTGTTGTAGGCTATGCACCTTTGTTATCAAAACTCTTTTAAGACAACCATAGGAGAAAGATCCTTATCTAAATCAGGTAATATTGTTTAGAATAAATTACTAGGAAATATAGGAAACCAACAGACTCTTATCATTATTGAAGCTGTGCTGGGAAAGCACCTTCAGGAGGAGGCCAGAAGTATCTTTTTTGTAACACTGGCTAATTATGCAGTCTCACACATCATGACCCATATCTAGAAAAAATACGACCTTCTATGACTGTAGAACTTGTCAGATCATGTAAATGATGTAAATAATCACAACTGCAAATAATGTAAAGTGTGTAATTTCTGTCTTGTGTGTATACAGCGCTATGCTTACAGCATTGCAATATACTCTACTACAAACTGTGTAACCTTCACTACTTTGACCAAACTGTGTTATATGTTATGTTCTCTCCATTATTTGTTATGTCCTCTCCATTATTTGTTATGTTCTCTCCATTATGTGTTATGACCTCTCTGCTCTTTGAGCCCAGGTCATGAGTGAAAAGGGTCAGTAGGCCAGTTTACCAACCTAGTTAAGAAATGCCAAATAAATAAATAAATATTACTTTGAGAAGAAGTTTGGTCCTATCCCACCTCCATCCTGAACATATCTGAATTACTCACCTTGCATTCTGCCCCCTGCTTGCTTCCCATTTTCATCTCTTGCCTATCATTCCATTTCAAACCTTTAATCTGGCCCATAAATAAATAAACATACCACCTACATGACCATGAATGACTTATACAAACAAATTGCTATTTCTGTACTCATCTACTGTGCAACAGTCGAATAGATGGTAATACTAGTTCTCATTGTTATTAAAATTAGGACAATTCCTATGAATGCATTAAGACTTTGTCATCAGTCTCACACTTGACCTGAACTTCAGTGCATGTCAGTAAGCAATTTGGACATAAAGTATGGTAAGCTGGTATTGTTTTACGTGTGTGTCTCAACATATGACTAATGTGGTGAATTCATTCCAGTGACCTTGGTACAGGGTTTCAATCCAATGAAGGTGGGATGTTGTGTTAAATTTTTCTTCACTTCAACTGATTTCCATTCAACAGTTAAACCTACAATATTGGCAAAATATCAAAAAGTAAAATATTGACATGATTTGCACTTTCATTTTGATATCAGTCTACAAATGGTATACATTTAATTGCTATAACAAAGATGAGTCCATACAGACAGCTTTAGCTCTGCAACATTGGATAATGAACTGATATGGAGGATGCAACTATGAGAGGCATGAGTTACACTCCATAGTGCAATATATGTCCACATTACCCTCTCCATCCTGCTCAGTACCTATTTCACTGCTTGGTATTTTCCCTTTTTAATATTCCTTCATCTGTGAGTTGTAAGACACATGCAATATGTGTTCTTCTGTGGCTTCACATGAGTCTGCGTTAATCTGACGAATCTCACATACTCAAGTATAGTTTCTATTCCAGTACTGTGTACCTTGCATTGATCTTAGTCAATTTTATATCATTCAATGCTTCATCAATTCATCTTAAGCAAAGCATGTATCACATCTTACACATGGACAATGGGTTTTAAGGTAAACATTACACTTTTTAGGTAATACTCCCTTCAAACCTATGTTTTCTGGCAATTGCTGCCTGATTTTTTCTGTGAGGTTATTAGCTAGTACACAGGTCAAAAAATGTGATTTTGGTTGGCAGGGTTTGAATTCATTCATTGTAGCAATGAGTGAAGTGATTTGTAATGTGCAATGATAACAGTAAACAGAGTGCGATATTTTACTTGGATGTGACAGGTGGAGGGTTGATAAAATCACTTCATATGTGTGCTATCTGGCAAGTCTTGTAGGATTTTATCTGTGACATCATTAGCTAATATGTAGATTAAGACAAAATAAGTTTGGCTGACAGAGGCTCAGATGTCAGAGTTGTATGTTATAGCAGTACAATAAACAATCCACATCTTGTAATAAAGTAGGTACACTACATATTGGGTAATAAAGGAAGCATAGTAGGTATAAGCTACAGTTTGTCATTATTGTGTGTTCTGTCAATGCAGTGTGAGGTGGGTTTTAATCCCCCTATTTTTGTGTGCTGTCCAGTACTGCTCAGTACTATTCAGTTTTTGAGAATTACAGTCAATGTGCAATAGTGTCCAAAAGAAAGAGAGTATACAATGGCTAAAGGGACTAAAATACTTTAATGCACAGCAAAACAATGAAAAAGGTAAACGCTTTCACAGTCTATTTTCACAACTGCTTCTTCAGATCTGAAAATAGACAATGAAAGCACTTACCTTTTTCATTGTTTTGCTTTGTATTAAAGTATTTTTAGTACTTTTAGCCATGGCATACTCTCTTTTTTGGGGGGGATTTTATTTGGACTATTTGAACAGAGAGTATTTTGCCAACTCCTGGAATTTACTGCTAAAGTACAATAGTGACCGATGTTAAAGATACAAACTTCCTGGGGACATTAACTCTACACATACATGGGAATAAGGTGTGTCACACCTATACAAATCCTCTATCTGTAGTGTAATTTGTTCAGCAGTTGGTGGAGTGTACCATAGGTTGCCCTTAAGTAGGCATAGAGGAGTGATACCTCTTGTCATATAGCAGATAATGAAGAAATCTTTCAAATGTGCTAAGGACTCAGCTTTTGTCACTGAGCTGAGGTGACTGGCATTGTATGATATTAGAAAAACAGCAACTTAGCACACCAAAAGTTTAATGTAGAAAAGCTTTCGGGAATACACCCTTCATCAGTACATATTAAGCAATTAGTTTACAAAACTTTAAATAGAGGAATCAATTAATCACATGATACAGCCAGCCTAATTACTTAAAAAGATATACTACAGCAATACATTTCAATACAATAAGCGCTTCTAAAAACTAGATGTTAATTTAAACTACATTGCACACATATTCTAATTTCAATACACTATTTAAAATAATCCCATTCTATCTAATTATAACTATGGTTTATACTAAAAAAATTTTCAAAGCCTCTCTCTTTGTTTTTTTAATAAAACTGGTTTAAGACTGACAGCATTATTCAAGCCTTGTTTCACATCTGCTTGTAACCTAACTTTCCACTCATATTCTTTTAATTCCAGTGTATTGTTCATGTCTCCCTTTCTCACTCCCATTTCTATATGTGAAATAACCCTAAAGCTAAACTTATGATTTTTTTGCTTATGTGTTTACTTAAGGCATTTGTCAATAACTTTCTTCTTATTTCAGACTTATGTTCTATAATTCTATCCTTTAACTTCCGTGTAGTTTTTCCAACATAGAAGGATGTACAAATATTACAGGTGGCTAAATAAACCACCTGCATTATATTACAATAAGTTAAAGCCTTAATATTATAAACCTCTTTACTAATAGGGTGCACATACCTTTGTTCACCTTCATATAAATCCTCACAGCAGGTACAATTATAACACTTGACTGTGCCCATTCTTTTTTGCTTTGATTTATTCACCTGCTTAAAATCTTTATAACAGAGTTTCTGTTTGAGTGTCTCAGAATTCCTATACACATATAGGGGTCTATCTCCCACAATCGATCTGATTTCTGGCATTGCTAACAAAATGGGCCAGTTCTTCTCAACTATGTTGCATATAGCTCTTGTATTTAAATTATAGGTAGTAAGATATCTCACTTTCTCTTGCCCACATTTCTGTTTGTCCTCACTCTGTAGTCCCCCTTTAAGTATAGGTTTATACCTATTAGATCTCTCTTTTTTAACCTCTTCATATTCCTTATTTATCATATATTTTAAATAACTACTCTCGTGGAAATCTTGCATCATTTCCTTTACTTGCTCCTCAAACTTAGTATCAAGGGTGTTTAGTTTACTAGTTCTTATCAATTGAGCTTTCACTATACCTTTAAAGGTATGTGGAGCATGCATGCTTTTCCTATTAAGATACCTGGAGGCATCTACTTCTTTTTTATATATGGTGGAGTCTAGTGTGTCACCATTCTTGTACACATATATATCTAAAAAGTTTATACCCAGTTCAGACGCTGTCATCTTAAACTTTAAAAAATTTGTTGTTCCATCAAGGTACTTTACAAAATCATTTAGTTCCATCAAAGTACCTCCCCACAATAAAAAACAATTATCTACGAACCGTTTATAAAATCTAACGTTCAAATTTAACTCATTGCTTCCATTAAAAATTAACCTTTTCACCCTTGATACTAAGTTTGAGGAGCAAGTAAAGGAAATGATGCAAGATTTCCACGAGAGTAGTTATTTAAAATATATGATAAATAAGGAATATGAAGAGGTTAAAAAAGAGAGATCTAATAGGTATAAACCTATACTTAATGGGGGACTACAGAGGGAGGACAAACAGAAATGTGGGCAAGAGAAAGTAAGATATCTTACTACCTATAATTTAAATACAAGAGCTATATTCAACATAGTTGAGAAGAACTGGCCCATTTTGTTAGCAATGCCAGAAATCAGATCGATTGTGGGAGATAGACCCCTATATGCATATAGGAATTCTGAGACACTCAAACAGAAACTCTGTTATAAAGATTTTAAGCAGGTGAATAAATCAAAGCAAAAAAGAATGGGCACAGTCAAGTGTTATAATTGTACCTGCTGTGAGGATTTATATGAAGGTGAACAAAGGTATGTGCACCCTATTAGTAAAGAGGTTTATAATATTAAGGCTTTAACTTATTGTAATATAATGCAGGTGGTTTATTTAGCCACCTGTAATATTTGTACATCCTTCTTTGTTGGAAAAACTACACGGAGGTTAAAGGATAGAATTATAGAACATAAGTCTGAAATAAGAAGAAAGTTATTGACAAATGCCCTAAGTAAACACATCATAGAAGAGGGTGAAAACCATAAGTTTAGCTTTAGGGTTATTTCACATATAGAAATGGGAGTGAGAAAGGGAGACATGAACAATACACTGGAATTAAAAGAATATGAGTGGAAAGTTAGGTTACAAGCAGATGTGAAACCAGGCTTGAATAATGCTGTCAGTCTTAAACTAGTTTTATTAAAAAGACAAAGAGAGAGGCTTTGAAATTTTTTTTAGTATAAACCATAGTTATAATTAGATAGAATGGGATTATTTTAAATAGTGTATTGAAATTAGAATATGTGTGCAATGTAGTTTAAATTAACATCTAGTTTTTAGAAGTGCTTATTGTATTGAAATGTATTGCTGTAGTATATCTTTTTAAGTAATTAGGCTGGCTGTATCATGTGATTAATTGATTCCTCTATTTAAAGTTTTGTAAACTAATTGCTTAATATGTACTGATGAAGGGTGTATTCCCGAAAGCTTTACTACATTAAACTTTTGGTGTGCTAAGTTGCTGTTTTTCTGCGGTTCGTCTATATACAGTATTACCAAGGTTATTTTGTCTAGATTGTATGATATTATGCAACAGTGATATAATATGACAATATTTGAATTCTGATGACTTCCAGGAGTCTTTGTAGTCATAACTTGACATGTACATTGTCAATACATTAGGGGGAGGAATGGTAGTAAATGACTGATACATGTTGTGAATAAGTTTCATAGTATATTATGCTCCACTGGGTACTAATATTTCCCTTAAAGTGTGTGTATGTGTAAGCTTAACATTATGATCACTTTTTCTGCAGCATCATTTGCTAAGGTCCTGGTGTGTAGAATGTCTGCTAATGTGCTAATAACATGTCATGCACATGTATAAAGTGTGATTAACAAGTTTAGTGTATGTGAGAGATTCCATGCCTCAGTCAAGTCATGCATCGATGGATTTTAATTTCCACCCTTGTTATGTCTTCTGTCATTTCTGCTGTTAATTTTACACCCTTTAATACTACTGAACACTACTGTATCATTTATATGAAATGCATGCATGCATACCTCTGCAGTGCATCTTCTTCAGTGGCTTAACTTACTAATGGCCCTGTATATGCAATTTGAGTGTGAAAAGTTGGGGATTCGACAATAAGTATGTGCCTTTTTACTTGCCCTGTTATCAAGTGTTGCATTAAACCAAGAAAACTACTACCAAGGAGACACAAAAAAAGTTCTTTGTGCCCTTTTGTTCATATTTATATAGAAAAAAACAATGATAGTTTGCAATAACATTTTGAAGTGTCTTGTTCACAATCTCTGCATAAGTATAAAACACTTTATGTTAATATGATCATTAAGCCCTGCTTTTGTGAGCAGTCAAGCTTACTTGCCATTCTGTCTCCTGGCACTCAAGTAGACCATTGATAATACCATTACAACCATTAGAGTCTACCATATCAAGTACAAAAAATGAAAAGTCCAAAGTCTACGCATGATAGTGAATGCTTGTCCAATGCATTATTAGCATCCTTTTTTTAAGTACCCAGAGTATGTTCAGAAATATGTTTAGAACACGTTCTTATGGTTTTACCAATGCAGAAACTAGAAAAGGTCTCACAGCTGGCTATGTAAACTACTCCACTTGTATTAAAATCATATATGTTACTTGCAGTAATACTTTTATCTAAACCATGCACAAAGATACTTGAGCAGTTGTTGATGTGCCTACAATATCTACATTTCCCACATTTGAAAGTACTATGGGATGTTAGAGTACTAGTCCATTGTTCTTTTCCTTCATAACCATATTCTTCACATAATGTTTTTTATATATGAAGGAAGAAACTTTTTTAACCATGTCTTGATTTCCTTGGACGATTTTCCAATTGCTGTGGATTGTGTTACAAATAGTTGCCATGTCTGTTGAAATGGGCAATGGAAAAGCTCCACAAAACTGATAATTTTCTGAAGAAGTTCAAGTTTAAAAGTGAACAAAAGCATTCAAATAACTTTTTTTCATGTCTACTTGTTGGCCGTTTTCTTGGTTTTGCAGTTTTCTTATGCTGCCTTTGGATCTTTCAAGTGTTACATTACCCTGAAATGTATTTTTACAGAAAGATATATGTCTCATGATTATTCATCACTAAACACATATCAACTTGCAGTTTTCACAAATGTGTCAAATAAAATGTTTATGATATGTTTATGTCACAGAAAAAGTGAAATACAGATATGCAAGAGATATTTTTTGTATAAGTAGTAGACATGTTTTAAGAGCCTTACAATTGCATTCTGTCTATTAGCAAATTTTAGTGTACTGACAGATAATTGAAGGCAGAGTAAGTGATGAAGGATTAAGGGATGTTATATTATGTTATGCTTGACTGTGCCAAGTATCTGCGGAAACCAGATTAATTAACAATACACTCTGGCCTTCTCAGGCTGGGGTATGAGTTGTTGCAAGAATGTCTGTATGACAGTGTGTACTGGTACTGAATGTTACAAGGTTGAAAAATAACGAATTTTAGACCAGGTGGTCTAGGTTTTAAAATGCATATCAGTGAAGTGTTAATGTGAAGCTTTAAGAGAGAGTCACTAGGGAAGAGGACATATTTAAATACATTGATTTGTCGAAAGTAACATAACATCAAAGTTCTGCAAGCATGAAATTAATAAGAAAAGGTATATATGCAGTGTTTTTCCCTTTGTTCTTGGAGACTGATCTAGACATTTGAGTAGACAGTCTCCCAGCACTGTTTATGGAATAAACCAGTACTTTGCACATCCTAAGACATTATTCTTGACTCAAACTAAAAGGTAAAACTCTTTGTTATTTACTTGTGAACTTTAACATTTGGTGCCTTAAGACTCAGATTCTGAACTTTGGTATTGCTGCAGGGCAGTGTGGAATAAATTACAAGGGCCCAGCACAGAAAGTTCTTCTGTGAATTCCATGCTATTTTGTGTGGGATGGTCAGAGGTTCAGATACCTAAATATTCAGGCTGTGCAAACTGCTGCTAGACTAAATAAGAAAATGGACTTGTAGAAAATGTTTTTTTCTCTCTCTCTTAGACAATTGTAGTTAAAAGAGTTGAATGAGTGAATAACTGTTTTGTTGAAAGACTGAGTTTGCTTGTTAGGTATATGTAAATTAATAATGAGAGGACTCTACAGGAAATAAGAAAAAGTTCATCAATGTGTATGTGCATACAACAAAAAGGGAAAATTAACACAAGAAGACACGTGCTGAGGGCAGTACCCTCAAGACTAAAAAGTAGGAGGTATGAGAGATGTTTTGCATTGTTTAATGTATGAGTGAAAAGAGAAAGATAGAAAAAAAAAGTTAAAGTTAAATTAAGTTCATGAGCCTATAGCATGTTGGGGCATAGGTGTGTGTATTGGTAAATCAAGTTCATAAGCCTATAGAGTGCTGAGATATAGGTGTGTGTGCTGGTAAATCAAGTTCATGAGCCCATAGCATGTTAGGATGTAGGTGCGACTGTGTGAAAGTCCGAAAGAGTGATCAGTTCTGGACACAGTACCTATTCACCCCATTATCCTGATTGCAATGCTGGAGCTGTAAATGTTGGCCCATGGTGGGACAGAAGCAAGGGGGGTCTGTGAGAAAAAGCTGATCAAAATCTTTTGTCTGTCATTCCACAATGACAGAATCTCTATCCTTCCCTCCCAGAATGGTGTGTGAAATGATGTAGTCATTTTTTTTCTGAATTACCAGGATCCAGGATCTATGAGGTAAGTCTTCATAGAGGAAATGGGAGCAAAGTTAAGCAAGCAGAATCAAATCCCTGTAAAGGGAACACCTGCATATTTTATGTATTGCAGATATGGAAAAGAAAGTCGTAAGTATTTAAATGAATGGGTTCAGCTTACTAAAAATTGCCCTGGTGAAGTATTTTCATTAAATGGAACTTATGATATGATACATTAGTGAAACTGAAGGGTATTTTGGAAGAAAAGAAAAACAGAGTAATTGGGGATCAAATGGCAGTATTTGATTCTTGGTATACTGAAGCTCTTAAAATGGAAAGGAAGTCAGCATTAAGGGGATTACACGATGCTAATAAGAAGTTGCTACAACAGGTAAAGGAGGTCAAGAAGGCAGTACAGACCTGTAAAAAGGGATCCTTTTATCCTGTCTTAGCAGGTTTGAAAGAAACTAATGATGGTCAAAAAGCAGAAACTTCTGAAGAAGATGATAATCATCCAACTACTGCACCCACCCCCATATGTACCGGTATGGGAGGCTCCTGTACAAGTTTCTGCTGTTTCTCAGACCTCTGCTTTTCAGACAACTGTCCATTGGATACCAGATTAGCGTGGTACTGTTACATATCAAACTAGTTCCCCTGTTCAACCCTCATCTTCAGAATAAGCAACTGCAGTCAAGAGGGCCTCTTCTTCTTCCTCCTAGCATTTTCAAGAAGCTTCTACCTCTTTGACAGAGGAATTAGTATATGGTACTCCTGTGGCTCATTACGTGCACCCACTTGATAGGTTAGGATAAGATGCTATTGCCTCTTGAGAGGATCTTTTGGTACCTCTTAGAGACATTTTGGGGGTTAATAATAGAGAACTTGTTCATCGCCCTAGGAACCCTGCTGATCTGCATACTATGTGTAAAAATTTACCAAATATTAGAGAAGCTCCATCAAGGTTTAAGGAGGAATTAAAAGCTATAACAGAATGTTACAGTCCTACTTTAACAGATTTAGACCAGCTGTTTCTGGTAGTTACTTCGAATGAAATGAGAGAACAATTAGCTGAGAAGGCTGAAATAACAGATTTTACTGTCACAGGAAATGCATTGATAGTCAAAAGGATAGGGTTGTTAAATAAAATTACAGAAGGGTGTCAAGTTAGGACAAATTGGTCTAAGATACAGGATTGTAAGCAAAATAAAGAGGAAGCCCCTGCAGATTATTTAAGTTGTCTCAAAGCAGTGTTTGCTAGACATTCAGGAATACCAGACTCAGAAGAACAAACTATGCTGGCTATTGCAGCTGCTTTTGTGCAGGGTTTATAAGCCCTGTGTACAAAATCAAATAAACCAAGTGCTTATAGACTGGCTGGGAAAGGACTTGGAGTCCTTATTAAGTACTGCAAATCATTGTACTGAGTATCAGGAAAAATGGAGAAAGGATACAGAAAATAAGCTGTTAACGTTGGAAATAAGGCAGCTAGAAGCCCCAAGGAGACAGAGCAGAGGCAGGAGAAGGGGGAGAGAATTTTTTAGGGGATTTATTAAGAGTGCTGGTTGAAGGGAACAAGGTGTACCTGGTTGGCAACAACAAGCTGGCAGTGCCCCTTCTGCCTCATCTAATGTATTTTGCTTCAATTGTGGTGAAGCAGGACATTGGTGAGGAGAATGCCCACACAAGCTAGTGCCGAGAGTCCAAGATACCTGGACTGAATAACAGCCGATTTATAATAATGCTGCATTTCCTCCACCACCTCCTCAAATTGGAAGGAATCAGAAATCACCGTACTGACTATGTCAGAGTAATAAAACAGAAATAAATCTTGATCCTTTGCTGCCAATAGATCATAAGGACCCTATGTTAAGGTAGAAATAAATCCAAAGAAAATTATTTTCCTGGTGGACACTGGAGCGACTAGGTCTGTATTAAAAGTTACCTCAGATAGTCAGATGCCAGTATCAAAACATAAAGTAAAGACAGTTAGAATAACAAATGCTGCTGTTATGTATCCTGTTTCAGAACCTATACCCATTTCTTTAGGAATGAATGAAGAAAAGCATTCTTTTCTTGAGTACTGCTGCACAAGTAAACTTGTTAGCGAGAGACCTGTTATGCAAACTGGGTTGTCTATTTACTGTACACCAGAAGGGCTGTATCTGGATATTCCAGCAGAATCAGGGGAAGTATTAGCAGTCTTAGCAGAAACTGAGCAACAGCCTGTTGAAGGCAGACACACAACTTAAAAACTGATGCAGCAGGTACCTGCTAACTTATGAGATAAACATTCTAATGACGTAGGTATATTAAAATCTGCAGAACCAGTAAAAATAAAATTGACTCTATCTAAACATCGCCCTAGAGTTCCACAGTATTCACTGAAATCAGAAGCAGAGCAGGAACTCAAACCAGTAATTCAGTCTCTGATACAACAAGGTGTAACCGTGACAGCTAAAAGTCCTTGAAATGCTCCGATTCTCCCTGTAAAAAAAATACTTACAGGTTTGTGCAAGATTTGAAGGTTGTAAACAATACAGTATTACTAACTTTTCCTCTGGTCCAAATCCAGCTACAATGCAGAGCTGCATACCACCTACAGCAAAATATTTTTCTGTGATAGATCTATGTTTTCTCTACCTATCCGCTGTGAAAGTCAGTTTCTGTTTGCTTTTACTTATAAGAGATAGCAGTATACATGGGAATGGTTGCCACAAGGATACACTGAATCTCCTTCATTATTTTCAAAAATTCTAGAAAAAGATTTGGAATATGTGGCATTTCCAGGTGGGTCTGTGTTAGTACAATATGTAGATGATTCGCTATAACAGATGATTCTTTTCAGCAGTGTTTGCAGGATATCCTACATCTTTTAACTATCCTTGCAGAAAAAGGACACAAGGTGCCAAGAGAAAAATGACAACTATGGTCATCTCAGGTACTTTATCTTGGCCATCTGATATCTCAGAGTAGCAGACAGATGTTACCATCGCGTATTGAGGCAATAGCTAAAGCCCCAAGTCCAACTACTCAGCATTAGCTTAGATCTTTTTTTAGGTATGACAGGATATTGCAGACAGTGGATTTTTAACTATGCAGAAATTGCTAAACCTTTTTAGAAATCTTTTAAAACAGTTTACGCCACAGCCTCTCCCTTGGGGTAGTGAAAAGGAAAATTAATTTCAAAATTTAAAGCAAGCTCTAGCTACTGACCTAGCTTTGGGGTTACCAGACAATGGAAATACTTTCATTTTATTTTTTCATGAAAGAAATGGATTTGCTCAGGGAGTTCTCATTTAGAAACATGGGGATAACTATCGTCCAATAGCTTATTATAGTACAGCACTTGATTCTGTTGCAAAGGGATTTCCACCATATTTAAGGGCTGTGGCTGCTGCTGCCATTCTAGTCAATCTTGTGCAATCACTAGTGCTCAGGCATGATCTCATAGTAACTGTCTCTCATTCTGTATCATCTCTGTTACTTAAAATAAAAACTCAACCCTTCTCAATTGCACATCTAACTAAATATGAACTTACACTTCTTTCCGATCCATCTGTTTCTCTCATACTCTGTCCTGTTCTAAATCCTACATCTTTGTTGCCTACTGCTAAGGTTGGTGGAGAGCATGATTGTGTGTGTGTGTGTGTGTGTGTCTGTGTGTGTGTGTGTGTGTGTGTGTGTGTGTGCGTGTGTGTGTGTGCGTGTGCGCGTGTGTGTGTGTGTGTGTGTGTGTGTGTGTGTGTGTGTGAGTAATTATCTGCTTTCTGCCAGGAATGACTTAAAAGACACTCATGTACCCAAAACTGAACCTAGACCTATTTGTGGATGGTTCCTGTGGAAAAGATTGAAATGGAAATCTGGTGACAGGAATATCTGTCTGCACCAGTATTGATGTTTTGCTTGAACAATAACTAGAGGGTGTACATTCTGGCCAGGTAGCTGAGTTAGTGGCCCTATAAAGGGCTTGTGAGTTAGCCAAAGACAAAGTTGCCAATGTCTACACCAATAGTCATTATGCTTTTGGTGTGGTACAGGATTTTGGGCAACTTTGGAAACTAGAGGATTTGTAGCATCAGCAGGAACTCAGATTAAAAAAATCTTTCTTTGTGAATGATCTTTTAAATTCTCTTTTATTACCTAAAGAATTTGCAGTAGTTAAATGTAATGCCCATCAAAAGGATACATATATTGTTTTGAAGGGAAATAATTTGGCAGATTAAGCTACTAAGCAAGTTGTAGAAGGACTTTGCACAATTTTTTATTTGATGTTATTACAAGGATCTAAAAGTGATGATGTATTTGATTTTAAGAAAGTAGTTATTTTCCAAGCTGGAGCATCACAGGGAGAAGTTCAGAGGTGGCCTAAATATGGATGCAGTAAATCCGACAATGGGTTATAGGTTCATAGGTTCATAGGCTGGTACTAGGCTATCGGCCCTAGGGCCTATGCAAGCCTAGCCATAACAATTCCCTGGATATTTCTTCCCACAATATTTACTTCTCTGGACCCGTGTCTAGCAGGGCGACTGACATGATCCCCGGGGTGAATTTCTTATCTCCCATCCAATCATCAAGGCTCCTTTTGAAGAGGGCCAAGGAGGCGCTCTGCTTGACATGTATGGGCAGTCTATTCCAGAGTATGGGGAGTCTCTGGGTCAAGAACCTATCCCTCCAGCATGTTTTGTTCATTGTGATGACAAGGTTTAGATCCCTGGAGCATGTGGCTCTGAGGGATTGGGATTTCTTTAAGTGGAGCATGTCCAACAGCTCAGGATTTGACATGGCCTTGTATGTTAAGCAGAGATCGCCTCTGAGTAGACGATATGCCACAGAGTATAGCTGGAGTTTTTTTAGGTGGTCAGCATATGCCATCTGCTTTAGGCCTGTGATTCTTTTAGTGAGGTATTTCTGTGGCCTTTCCAGCTGTTGCAGATGTCTTGTGAGGTACATACCAGATGGGGCATTAAACTCTATAATGGGTCTAATGAGGGATGAGTACAGTGGGACAATGACCTCCTTTTTTCTGGATGAAAAGCCCTTAGTGATGAGGTGTGCCACATAGAAGGATTTCCTGACTGTTGTGGCGATGTGGTTATCGAAGGTGTGACCACTTATGGTCATCTATCTCCTTGCTATCTTACCTGGTAAGGGCATATCATTTACCACTCCATACAGGTAAGACAGCTTTATTTAATCAAATTACCTGGAGTTGGTATGCCCCTCATGTCTCCTTTTTGATACTTCAGTATGTTAATAATTGTACAGTATGCCTAGAACATAATTTTAGCAAAATCATAAACATTAGAGCTGCATGCTTATCACCACCACTAAATGTGCAGCTGGACAAATAATTTACAATTCATATTGGTAGTGGTATGCATGTTTTCTGAATGGGTGGAAGCTTACCCATGTCAGAAAGCAGATTCTGTTAACAGTTGTTAAAAAATTTATTTTGAGATGATATCTAAATTTGGTATACCTTGTACTATTTATAGTGATCATGGAACTCATTCACTCCAATGGAGCTCAGGATGTTTGCACTGTAATTTCCAATGGGTGTTGTCTAAGTCTTTAGACAGAATCAAATTATGCCCTCACATTTTGAACAGATGACCATATCTCTGGAACAATAGGGATCATGAAAGAAGTATAAAAGTCAAACTCTTCAGCACAAACAATTTTAATATGGATAGTATTCTTTAGGTTCTAGGTAAGTCACAGTAAACACAGTAACTATGGCATTTGTAATATTTTGTAAACAACTTAGAATATCTCAGTAACAACTCAAGTTACACACATACTGTCAGCAACATTGTATTCATCTAGCTGAGAGCTTCCATATGAGGCTAAGGAGTTCTGTCTGTGTTACTTGGTTGTTGAGATATTTAGAAAAATGTGAAAATTATATCTACATAAATTAATATAATAAAAACAATGGTTAATATCTATTTACCTGCACTAGACAAAGTTAACTGCATTTGAATTTGCTATTGTGTAACCTTTAAGATGAAATGTTTTAAAACCTTGTGCATAGCATGGTTTTGGAATTATTGATGCAAATATGAACAAGGAATATTTGACGTCAAGAGGTGTCAGTAGGAGTAGATGCACCTGGAGGTGTCACTCAGATGCAATGAGTTAGCAATTCCATGATCAGAGAATTATGCAAGACTTTTAAAAATAAGTTGGGTTTTCACTGTCCCAACCATCCACAGTCATTTGGAATAACAGAGAGGGTTAATAGGACCCTTAAAAATAAGATTTCAATGATTTGTGCTGAAACAAACTTTAAATGGCCGGAGGCCCTTCCCTTAGCACTAAGGAGTATGAAGAGGACATTGAATACTACAAGGGAACTGAGTCCCTATGAGATGTTAATGGACAGACTCAAGGCCCTTTCAGCTGCTCCCCATTTTCAAATGACAAATTAACTTTAAAGGATGATGCTATATTGTCTTACTGCACTAAACTTATACATTTCTCACAGCAGTACCACAGAACTATACAAGAAGCTCTTTCTCAGCCTCCTGACCTGCCCTGTCACCAATTGCAACCTGGTGACAGGGTTTATGTTAAAACTTTTCAGAGGAAGAACTGTTTGAGTCTGAAGTGGAAAGGCCATTTCCAGGTGCTGCTCACACCTTTTACTGCCATCCGTGCAGGACTACCGACGTGGATACATTCTTCAAATTGTAATAAGACTTGCCATGTGGGGCCCCGACAAATCATCTTTGTCAGTGAAGGATGAACCATCTGCCCCAGTGAAGGATTTAAAAGAGAAAATTAACTCAGACAGCAGTCCATGATGAATTCAGTGGCAACAGGTACTTTTGCTTTGTTTTTGTTGCTGTTTTCTTTTATAAACTGGTCAAGAGAAAATAGTTTCCTGTTTGTTCTTCGACAATATACTGTGGGCTTAACTGTGGTAAGCTGTTGGGTGTGTTCGCATATGCCTCATCATTCTAGGGCAGGGATTCCCATGATTCCAATCCCTGCATCACAGGTGACATTTGAAAAGGATCTTAGTGACACTAATCTAACTTGGGGTAATGTGACTGACTTTTCAAAGCTTGTGTCTCTTCAGCTTGCAACCACAAATCATGGAGACACTTGCAATGCCAGAAATGGAACCGTACCAATGGGAACCAGAAAATGCAATGACACTAGACATGAAAGTACGTTGAACTCTTTACACTTAAAAAGCTATGACTGGGGGCATGGTATGGGCATGGTATGGACATGATAGAGGATCATTGCTACATTTGTGATGATCATGCCTACTTCTGGTTGCCTACAAACTGGACTGGATGTTGTTTTGTGGGTTATATTACTCCTGCTATTTATCATTTTGAGAACCCTCCAGCAGGCAGACTGAGAAATAAACTGGCAATTCACTGGGCAGAGCAAGTATTTTCAGTCTTTACTCCTGGGTATGGAGTGCAAAGAACAATGCTCGAAATCACCATGCTTGCTCAAATTCTTCAGGAGGTAGCAAATCATACTTTACATCACATCAGGATGGAAAACCAGGGAATGACTGAAATTTGAACTTTGGTATTACAAAATCAGCTGGCACTCAACATAACGCCTTCTGCCAAAGGGAGGTCATATGCCCTCGTGGGAAGTCGTTATTGTTCTTATATTAGTGACTATCATGATAAACAAAAAGAGTTGGCCAATTTCATGGAGTAGAGGGCCAAGGACCTGGACAGCACATCTAATTAATGTATACCTTTTGGATGATTGAGTAGTGCATTTGTAACCTGGGAGCTAGTATATTGCAAGGTATCATTTCAATAATTAGTATTATTCTATTAGTTGTTTTAACGTTTTCTGTTCTAAAGGTTGTAATTACAAAATACTTAACCTCACCTGCACATGCAGTGCCACTTATAAAAGTATCTGATACTGAACTTAAGGTAAATGAAAATTTGATCTCTGTACATGATGTTGAAGCATATTTTATCAAGTTAAGAAGAATTAAAATATAATTGTGTGTGTTGTGTGACACTTATAGTGTCAAATGGGGGAGGATTGTTAAAGAAAAATATTATTTCTCATGATTATTCTTTACTAACTACATATTAACTTGCAGTTTCTTTACAAATGAGTCAAAAAAATGTTTATGATAAGTTTATGTCAAAGAAATTTTGAAATACAGATGCATGATTATGCAAGAGATATTTTTTGTATAAGTAGTAGGCTTATATTTTAAGTGCCTTACAACTGCATTTTATTAGAAAATTTTAGTTTACTGACAGATAACTGGAGACAGAGTAAGTGGTGAAGGAGTTAAGGGATGTTATATTATGTTATGCTTGATTGTGCCAAGTATCTGCGGAAACCAGATTAATTAACATCACACTCTGGCCTTCTCAGGCTCAGGATGAGTCATTGCAAGGATGTCTGCAAGATAGTGTGAACTGGTACAGAATGTTACAAGACTGAAAGATAGTAAATTTTAGACCAGGTGGTCTATGTTTTAAAATGCATAATTGTAAAGTGTTTACATGAAGCTCTAAGAGAAAATCACTAGGGATGAGGACAGTTTTAAATACATTGATTCACTGAAAGTAATATAACATCAAAGTTCTGCATGCTCGAATTTGATAAGAAAATGTTTATATGTAGTGTTTTTTTCCTTTGTTCTTGGAGACTTGATCTGGAAATTTGAGTATGCAGTCTCCCACCACTGTTCATGGAGTAAACCAGTACTTTGCATATCCTGAGGTGTTATTCTTGACTCAAGACTAAAAGGTAAAGCTCTTTGTTTTTTATTTGTGAACTTTAAAGGACAGCCGCACCCACAGACTCAAAAAACATGTTTATTTCATCATGATTTGGTGTTTCCTACATTTTAACACCACTCTGGGACTATTTAGAGCTTTTTAGATATTTTTATATGCAATTTCTGACTCTGATCACATGGGGTCTCGCATCTTGAAATGATTCTGATTGTTTAGTCTGCTTCTAAGTATCCCAGAATGCATTGTTTGATCCAAAAAATTGCATCAGATCTGCCACGTTTTCCCTAAAACTCCTGTCAGTGCACTAATTTTACAGACATTCACTGCTGTGTTATAATCACCTACTTTTGGTTAAAATTTTATTCTTTTTCAATGACTACTTCAAACACAAGCAGTGAAAATGCTACAGAACAGAATTGAAAAGTGCATTTTATTGTTCTTTCTTCTTAGAAATGCTAACTTGATTTCTTTTGTGAAGGCTGAAATCTAGTTCTTCAAGGTATCTCCCCTCCCCCTTCATACCTACCTTCCCTAGCTGTCAAAGAGCTAAGAGTAATTTGACCCATTATCTGCATGTGATTGACAGCTCACTGTAGGTGACCAGACTAATGTACTGTTTTCTTCTCAGCCTTTCCTTCCTTACAGTGGGAGACTTTTTGTCCTCCTGTCAAATTTAAAACAAAGCTCCATAGCACTGGGAATAATCACTGTTTTGCAAAGCATCAAACTCCCACTTATTTTTCCTTCCTATTTGGTTAAATAGCTAACAAATGATGCACTATAAACACAAAATATTTCATAGACTTGCATGACAGCACCCATATGCTTTTTTTAAGTGGTAATTTAAGAAAATTATGGTATTGCATACTTCTTGTAATCTGATGCAGTGTTGTCGATTAATTGTGACAGACATCTGCTTATGTAAAAACATGCAATTAATGTCTACGCATGGTCATTGCAAAATTATGCTCTTAGTTTTTGCAGCTGTTACTGTGCTTCTGTCTGTACTTTGTCACATATTGGTAGGGCTCTTCAGAAAAGTGAGATTATAGTTTGACATTTTTGCTAGGTTAAGAGTGGGCTGGGCAAGGCAGCTCTGACATCACAATGTGGCAGGTCCACTGGATCTTCTATACAGCATGCAAATCAGGTGGGGATTACATCACTTTGGGGGAGGAAACATCCCGGTAGCTAAAGCAAGAGCTATTTCAGAGCCAGCTAGATGTTTTTCAACTTGGTTTTCAAAGTGAAAGTAAAACAGTACAGAAAGGTAGGAAGCCTAACAGGGAAAACAGTTGAGTGGATTAATTTTTAAAACTGCATGGGAGATTTTTCAAGGCTGTATCAATGAACAGGGACTACAAGAGACAGCAGGTTGAGCAATCTGCTTTAATATCCTGTTGTCCTTTAACAGCATTTTCCAATTGTTTCTTTGATGAGTGCTCCTATGGCTTGCACTGCTAATACACTCAGCTGGTGAGAATATCCTTGAAGAGAGTCATAGGTTTGAACACAGACATCTATATTTTGTTTGTCCTACTATCAAGCATTCCTTTCCCCTGAAATATATTTTTCCAATCTCCTTTCCTACCACTACTTCTGTGGCATACCTGATAATACGGTGATCTAGAGCATATTAGGAACATTGGCAGGGATTCAATTTCATTCAAGAGTGCATCTCTTTCAGTACTGTTATGCATAATATTCCCCTGAATGTAAACGCTCCTGTAATGAGAGTTTACATTATGTGGGGGAAGTTGGCATTTTCTAACATAAGTATTTTTCTGGATTCTTCTATCATTGTTCAGATGGGCAGTTGGGGAATATGGACTCTTAATGGCTATAAATCATTCTTTGATTGAGCCAATAATT
>NC_056746.1:1547330642-1547568142 GCF_019279795.1 Protopterus annectens | reverse complement strand
CCCCTTCTCTTCTCCATATTTATAAACAACTTGTCTATTTCACTCCCAACACCCTCATGTATTCAATATGCAGACGATTCAACTCTCATCTGTTCTGCTGTATCTCCAGCTGAACTTCATTCTTCCACCCAAAAAGTCTTTACAGCAGCAGAAAAATGGTTCCAAGATATCTATCTCCTCCTTAATCCCAAAAAAACTAAATTATTACTTTTCTCTCCACCCCTTAAATCTGCCCCTCTTTCCTTTTCTATTGTGTCTGACAATGGCACTATCATTACACCTGATAGTTCCACTAAACTACTAGGTGTTACAATAGATAATCAACTAAACTTTGATTATCACATTGACCTATCAAAACTGTTAATAAAAAGATGGGTGCCCTCTATAGACTTAAGCCCTTTCTAACAGCAACCACCAGGGTGTACCAAACTAATCTTATCTCTACATTATTATATGCCTCCCCATCTTTTATAAACCTTTCAAAATCTAACCTTCAGAAACTTGCCACAGCCTACCACAGCATTGCCAGGTTTGCCACAGGTTCCCCATTTCTCACACATCATTGTGTTAATCTCAAAAAGCTTGACTGGCTTGAACTTCAAAATCTCATTCTCCTACATCAATTAGTTATTACCTATAAAATTCTCCATTACCCTTCTAATACACCCATACTAAATAACCTTGTTGTCCCTTACGGGAATCTTACTTCCCTTCACTCTGCTAACAAATTATTAGTGGCCACCCTCAAAACACACAATAAAGCTGGGGTCTCCTTGGTTACAAATACCATTGGCTCATACTGGAATAAACTTCCCATAGAACTGACCACTCTAGGCTCATCACAACTTTTAAAAAAACAACTAAGAAACTATTTTAAAACTCACTGGCTATGCCCTTGCTCGAATCCTGACTGACCTCAGCTTCCATCTCTCTTTTCAGCTCTTTCCATTACTCTTCCACATGTCCCTATCACTACCATTACCCCTCCTCTGTAGTGCACATACCATCCACTTGGATATTACTTTTCCTATAAATTCTACTTCTCTTTATATTACTGCAACCTATCATCTCACCTTGTATCTAAATCACCTAGCTGATGAAATCTGTTTCTTAAAACTAGTGCCCTGACACAAAATGTTTATCAAAATTGTTACTACTGTAAATAGTTGAATAGAGTCTTGTGTGAGTTACTGCTTTATTTCTCCTTTAATTACTCTTGCAAAGATTTTGAAATAGAAATCCTCACTCTATGTTTAGTTCTGATATATTACTTTTGCACTGTTACTATGCTACTTGGGAATAGTTCTTTACATGCTTATAATTTCTATCTTATTGTGCTATTTTTGTTTATTTTTATCATTATTATTTACTAGTATATAGTGGAGCTTTTCTCCTTGGGCCTCTGCTGAAAATGGACATGTATCCAGCCAGACTAGCCCGGTCAACAAATGTAAAATAAAATAAAAAAAAAATAAATAAATAGTCTCTCTTGAATGAGCATTCTTATAACTGCACTTGGAATTAATCAGAATCCTAAAAGTCACTATGTAGCCAAATTTTTGGTGTGTAGTTAACCTTTAAAGGATTCTGACATGATGGCAGAAAGAAGTCACATTTTTCTGAAGTTGGTCAGATTCATAGAAATTCTTCCCTTTTACAGTGGAATAAAGTAAAATCAAATTGCATTGAACTGCCTTTGAGGGATCCAAGTATCCTTAAAGAAGGAGTGATGTTGTCACTGTAAAACTCAGAAATAATAGGAGAGGATTAGCTTTCAGTCAATTGTTATAAGTTTAACTTTGTAGTGTTTTGACTAACCAGTTTAGGTCACCAGAATGAGGACAGTAGAGTACTCATATCTAGATGAGGGGGATTGGGCTGGTTTCCTGGGGCCTTTGTAGCTGTTGCTATTGAAAATTGTAGCTTGACATTATTGGTTAGCTTAACAGAGCCATAACATGTAGGCCAAACCTAGGTAAGGATTAGCTTCCATGATCTTTTCTTTAGCTTAGGGATACTTCTTGAGATTTTTGAACTGCCAATAATTGAATGCCTACAGTTTCATAAAGTACTCATCCCTGGCAGCTTTAATTTCATCTTTACATTTATATCCAAGGGCTTTCTAAGACAGTGTATTCTGTGCTACTGATAATTGCACTTTTCCAGGTCCTTGCCTTATGTGCATTCATTGTTTAACCTGAGTTGATTGATCCTGGTTCTAATTTGTTTTATTGGGAATATTCAGTCATACAATTTCAGCATTAAAAAAAATGTCCTGTCAAATACAGTCTTTAAGTGTTTTGCATTTATTTTCAATACTTAAATACCACATACAGCAGCTTTTAATATTAGTTTTTTATCCACTGCCTGTGCTCAGTGTATATAAGAGGATAATATCCCCCTTCAAGATGGGTGCCCATTTAATTACAATCTTTTTAATGCCATGTAACAAAACACCAAACTATCTCCCCTCAAACTATTTACACACATCCCCATTTCCTCAATTATGTCTTTCAGGTCATATTTATCCAGTCAATACCATATTTTTATATTTTGCCCTAACCTCTCCAATTTATTACTCTACCCCTCCAACTTTATCCTCCATGTTCCCTACATCCTTTTATGCTTCTTTATACCTTTTTCCCCTTCCCCAGCCTCTCTAGCATCTCCAAATCCTCCATCATTTCCATTACCTCTCCTACCTTAGGCTGCTCATTTGGTTTCCATTTTTTTGGTGATTCCTTTCTTCCATAACTTCATCAACTTTACAACTAACCCTTTGTACTTGGGTACGATCCTTTTTCATATTCTAGTAGCCACAGTTAATGGAATATGTCTACCTTATCCCTACCAAGTACCTCAACACCGCCTCAATATCTCTCTTGTATGCCTTCACTTTTCTCTTTCCTACATTCCCCTAAAATATGAGTCAATGTTCCACTTTCTTTCTTACATCTCCAGTATTCTCCTCCTACCTGAGAATGTTCTTATCACTTTATTTGTTGTGTAAAAACATTTATGCAGACATTTCCATGTAAATATCTTGAATCTTCTTGATTTACATACAGTCCTAGGGACAAAAATGACTTCTAACTAGCCTTTTTCCTAAACTTGAATACTAAATGTCTCCTTTCATTGAATTCTCTGACAGTCACTCTGCCTTTTATCTCCCCCTTAGCCATTATTTTCCTGTTGTTAATAATCCAACTCTAAGTTTTCCTTCTTATCTCCTGCTTTCAATTTCCCGCACTAACTTGTGTATCCTCTTTCCTTCTTTTAATCCAGTCCTCTAACTATTTACCAGACTTTTCTTATGTTATATTCTTCTCTAATTGCTTCCCGCTTCTTGTCACTTTGAGCCACCATAAATTGGGGCCAACACTTCACACCTCTGTTTTCTCTCACACTCTATCTCCCAAAACTATTTCTATCCCACTCATCCTTTTCTAATCCCCCTATCATAATTACCATCTCATTCCATAACATCATATCTTCTTCCATCCACCTTTCTTTAAGTATCTTCTGCGTTACTTAAAGCACTTTGTCTTTAACACATTTTTCATGCATTTCCAACATTGCAGTCAAGACCGCCCCTTTCTTCCTCCAATGCTTTTCTCAAGTCCCTGAGCATGCTTTTCCAGTCTGTATCATACTGTTTATAAATCAGTCTCAAAACATTTACTACCATTGAGGCCTGTAGAATACCCTTTAAGTCAAAGGACCTCAATCATCCCAATTGTATAACTCGAGTCAGCTTCTCCCAGCACACTTCAGCTTTCCCCTCCCCATACAAACTCTTTAAACATTTGCTTCAGCTTTTTCAAATAATTATTTTCCATTAAAGACCAAGCTACTTGGCTTGCATGATCAAATTGTGGCATTGTACACATTTTCAGTACTGTACCCTCTGAATTGTACCATATCCCAATACTTTCTATTTTTGTAACTGCTCTTTGTTCTTATTATAGATCTTATCAAACATATGTTTTTGTTTTCTCTCCTGTGTTACCCATCCATATCCATTGGTATCTCATTTGCTTCACACAGAAGTCCTTCCCTTACTGCATTGTTCTCTGTTCTCCTTCATTCACCCACATTACCTTTGTCTTTTCTTTTTTTTATTCACTTTATAGCCTGATTCCTTTACAAACTCCTCTAACAGCTGCTCCAACTTATTCTAATCGTCTTTATACTCCCTTAAAGTCAATAAAATATCATTCACATATAAGGTGATCTTTTCTCTGGAGATTCCAGCCTACATTTCCTTAAATCCAGTTGCATTATTGTCTCCACTAATGGGTCAATTTACATTCAAACAGAAGGGGGGAGGGGACAAAGACTACTCCTGTCTAGCACCCCTTCTAACATCTATCCTCTCTTGTAATCTCACCCTAATATTTACCTTAGGCTTCACTCCAGTATACACATTTTTTTAATAATCTGACCCAACTGTCCAGGAAATCTTGTCTGTCCACCATTTTAAGCAAACAAAATAATTTTACTCTGTCAAATACCTTTTCCACATCTAAAGATATTAATGTCAGATCACCCGTTTCCTGTGCATCTTGTAAAATTAACATAAGTTTAACAATTTTATTAGCTGTTCTACAGCCCCCCCCCCCACAAATCCTGCTTGATCATCTTTAATTATTTTTTTAAAAATGTTTGCTCCTTTTTCTGCTTGTATTTGCATGAAGCATTTATAATCATAATTGAGTATGGCTATAGGTCTATACAATGGTGGGTGCAAAGGATCCGTCCCTTCCTTATATATTACAGATATTATTGCTTCTTTCTAAGTTTCTGGTGGCTTGGGCCATTCTAGTATTCTATTAAAAAATACTAACCAGCAGTTAATTATAGCCTCCTTATTTAACCTCCAAACGTCAATAGGAATTCAATCACTCCCCGTGACTTCACCTTTGTCAGCTTTCTAAATGTTCTTTTCCAATTTCTCCCCTGTTATCAATTTTATCAACGTATCTTTGATTTTATCAAAGTATCCTTATCCACTTGCTCTATCTGCATTAATTCTGGCATCCTCCAAACATGCCCCCTGTTCACTACTCTCTCCCTGGCTTCATTCCTCCCTATATAATTCCTGATAATATTCTCCAAATGCACCTAGAATTCCTTCCAGTGTATCCTTTTCTTTCCAGTTTTGTCATTCCTTTCTAATCCTATACATTCATCTTTCTGCCTCCTCTTGTCTTAGCCTTACTGTTAACACTCTTTTGCTTTAGGCATAATAGTAGAAAACTTTTTTACTACAATTTTCCTTTCCATTATTTTTCATCCTCCCACTCCTATAACTTTTGTTTAATTGCTCTTTCTCTATCCCTAGCTGATTTTTATTCTCCTCGTCTTTTTTATTGATACTAATTCTGCCGTTAGTTATTTGCTCCTCATTCCTCTATTCATTATTTTCTTCTTTATCTTGAATATTGCATGCACCTAACATTCTCCTTTATTTTATCCTTCAACCCTTCTTCATTGCACCCCACCTCTTCTATTTCTTTATGTATTAACTCTTTAGCTATGCTTGTCCTTTCTTTTTTTGCTATAATATAATTAGGCATCCTCCAATATCGTCAAGGTTTACTACTTTCGGTAGTTGTATTCTTATATCTAGTAATGCATGATGAGATAATGTAAGTGGCTATTTGCTAATTCACTGGATGTTCATGTTCTTTTGAAATATTGCTCCTATCTAATCTTGTCCAATTATCATGTCTGTATGAATAAAATTTATTTGACTCTCCTGCCCACGCTTCTCTCATTTTGTTCTTACAATTCCCATAGACATCAGATAATCCCTTAAATATCTCCCATCTCTGTTTATTCTCATTGCATGAGGACCTCTTCTATACTTAATGTCAAATTCCAGCCTCCAGTCTAAATCACTATACCATCTTTAAACCTTCCCATTTGCGTTGTTACTTGCCCAAGTGCTGTAGTCATGATTCTTGGTGGTAAATGAGTCACCAGCAGTGTTAGTAAACTCCCTACTATCATCTCTTTTTATTCCTGCTATTCCTCTCTTCCTGTCTTCCTTCTTCCCTTTGACTTCTAACAATATTCCTTTCCTCCTTAAAAACATCAACCCCCTCTTTTTTTGTCTCCATGTAGTACTAGATACCAGTTCATAACATATTACTCTTACCTTACTCTGATCTTCAAAAATGAAGTTTGTTACTTAAGTTCCAATAAAAAAATGTGCCTTTAAACCATTTGCACAATTCAGTACCTTCTCCCATCTATTCCTGCCCCAGATCCCATTCATATTCCATGGCACTGTCTCAGAGTTCTCCTGCACCATACTCTGTACCATCGTGTTTCCCCATTTTTCATTCCTATCCTTCCTTCCTTATCATCTACTCCCCTTCCCAGTCTACTGTTATTCTTCTTCTCTAGTGTCCACTTTCCTACTCAGTCACTAATATCCCATTCTTTTATTCTTTTACCCTGAAAGACTGGATGTATAATTCCACCCTATTCCCCTGAGCAATTGTATACATACAAACAAAGTGACTTTAATTGCTGTTTATTTTGACAGCATGTGACTTATCCTCCTCTTTTCCTCTTTTCGATGTCTGCCATAACTACAACAGATCACAATTTGCATAGAGATCCCTGATTTAGTGCAGTCTCTGCCTTCATAGCTTTTTGGGAGGCCCATTGCTTAGATATTTTCCTTCTAGCTCAATCCTCTAAGTCTACTGTTTTCACCTCAACACAATCCAATCTTGCCTCCATCACATCTACTCTGACCTTCAGTTCTTGGTTCTCCACCAGCAATTCCTATATCTCCACAGAGTGCTCATTCAGTTTTTCTACCACCTCTCCTAACTTTTTCTTGGTTTGCCATACTGACCAATAATGATGGTTTCACTCTTTTATTTCCAAATAGTTTTCAGCATAATTACTACTAGTGTGTCCTTTTGATCCAACACTATTGTGCCTAAGTTTTTATTGATCTTTTTATTTTGTCTCTTACTTTTATTTATTTTTTTCATGAAATCAAATATATGGCTTTCACTCTGAAAAATACACTTCTCTGGACTTCATTACCAACCCATAAGGCTAACTGTTTACTAAAATACTGTAAAAATTTTACCTGCAGGGCTCTGGTTTTACTGTTAATTAATTCAACATCATACCAGAAGTTCATCAAATTCTGATGTGTCAAGGATCACAAGGAGTTTAAATTCATGGCCTCAGCATTTGAACTGATTATTGTGATTGGTGCCCAGCAATTTGTGAAAAAAGTGAAGGTAAACTTACAAGCTGGGGATGTTTGTACTTTTTCTGGTCTTTGAGAGTGCAGTGAGAAATTCTGTTCAGTGCATTTCCAGTTGTCAAAATAAGGAAACATCACTGAGTACAACAGACTTACCTATGCATTTCAAGTTATTCAGTAATCAGGTGGCCATTCATTCCAGAAAGCAGTTGGAGACATTTAATTTTTCCCTGATAAATGGTGACATAACTTGACCAAAATGGCAAGGACAGTTGGACAGCAGCTAATTTATGGGGTAGATATGATCCATTTTCCATAGAAGCTCCCCTTGAGTATACATTTTATTTTGTCCATTTTATGGTTTCAGAGATGATGGTAGCTTCATGTGGACACAATCAAATGTAGGTACTTATCATTTTTAGTTTAGTAGCAACTAAGTCTTCTTGCCAATGGTCTTTGGTAGATTGTAACAACTATGACCAAATGTAATTGTCAGTGAGTGCCCCTCTGTTTTCTTCCCTTGTTTATATGGTGTGTCTGTTGGTTAAATTTGATGGTGCTGTAGCTTGAGATTTCTCTGTTATTTATATATATATATATATATATATATATATATATATATATATATATATGTGTGTGTATATATATATATATAATACACACACACACACACACACACACACATGTATATATATATATATATATATATATATATATATATATATATATATAAATATATATATATATATATGTGTGTGTGTGTGTGTGTGGGTATATATATATATATATATATATATATATATATATATATATATATATATATCTATATATAAAATTTTGAGCCTTTCAAATCCTATAATATGGCAGCAAGTGAAGATGAAGGTAGGGATTTTCATATGGTTGGACCGGATCAGCTGATGTGCATTTCCCACAAGTAGGAACAGAGCCAACAGAAGTATGGAATCACTAAAAATGTATCCAGCTGCAGGCATGGCTTCTTTTGCAGGAGCTTAAAGGTTGCTCCTTTCCATGAGTTGGAGAAGTTTTAAGAAGTCTGTATTGCTGTTAAATGTAGATTCAGTAATTTTTCATAGGCACCAAAAAAAGTAAAGAACCATGCTGGCACACTGGAACTAGCAGTAAGCAACCATGCTGCACTGCAAATTGAACTAACTTCCATAATAGGATAGTCTTGTGACATCCTACGTATAATACCCTTATAAGAATCCTAAATAAATACTGATTTTTTAAAGGACTATAGAAGACAAGATCATAGATTAAGAATGTCACATAAAAATATACCTATTATTTGAGGTACATACACAAAATGAATGCAGCAATGCAGATAAAGTTTGAAACTTACACAATTTTATGCTAGCAGCTTTAAAACTACATTTGTGTTATAGCCTGTAAATTAATTGTTGCACTTGTATTTATTTTTATTTTATGTGTTCATGTTTTTATTTTATGTGTGGGGTAATGGGCTGATTATGGAGTGATCTACTTTGGTCACTGCCCACATGCTGCATTACAAAAATAGTATACCTTACCTAGATGGTTTGCTACATGCAATACTACCGAGTATTAATTTAAAAACATGCAGGGTTAGTAAATTGTTACATTACCATGACCTATCAATGGAAGTGCAAAGGAGGAAATTTAACATAACTGTTCATATCAGCTCTGAAGATTTTGCTTGGTAGTTCAGATGTCGTACATACCTCTCAACCTCTTAGCACAAAAAAGGGACAACGCCAAAAATAACAGGGAGACAAAGTCCCAAAAACAGAGACATATTTCAAATATTGCCTGTATAAACTTAGAAAATTGCTAGAATAAAAGGTTTTGTGTTACCATACATTTTATGATGGATACAAAGTCTGAAACTTAAATGTCTTTTGTTATGTAATGGATTCAGTCTTTACTGATTTGCCAGAAAACCATAAGCTTTATGAGGAAAAGACAAAAATATGATGCAAAACTCTGGACATTCTCTGACAATCTAGACAGCTGAGAGCTATGCCCGGGTGCCTAATTTTTTTTGCATTTAATACAACACAGAGCTCACATAAAGTAATCTCACTACATAAACCACAGTTTGGGTTATTTTTAAAATGCTGATATACTCTACCATTGGAAAGTATGGGAAGGGAGCAATGTGGACATATAGGCACAACTCAAAGTATAGGTTGTTAGGCTTAACAGTAGAGATATGGTGACTCAGTGCATTGCAATTAAAGTTAACATGATACGTGAGGGCACAGACAGCCCGAGTAAATAGCAAGCATTATAAAGAACATATTAATTCTGCAGGCCAGAGAGTGAGTACATGCTATCTAGTTAAAAGACTTAGTGAACATAGAAATATACTTGATGTAAAGGTTTGGTTAGTATATACTAGTATAATTTATGTAAGTCGGTAGTGTTTCTAGCAAATGCTGTTAATGTACCATCATCTGATTAGTTGACTGGATGTGTAGATTTGTTGAATGACTACATGTTTGGATGCAAAATTTGATGATGCTCTGATATTGGAAACAGGTGCATTTGCTTCTGTTTTGAACGTGTTAGAGGATCTCTGTTCTGAATTCTGCAATGCACATGTAGTCTGCTGGTATTTAAAAATAATACAACATTTAACTGAAAAGCTAGAGTGCCGGTTCTGACTTGGAACAAAGCCAGTTTTCAGTGGAGGCCCAGGAAGAAATGCTCCAGATGCATGTCTTTGCAATGTGGGAGAAAACCAGAGTACTCGGAGCAAACCCACACAAAAGCAGGGATGATATGCAGGCTCTCTCCCCAGCCAATAATCAAACCAGAGAACCTCTTGCTGTGAGGCAAGAATGCTACTGCTGTACTACTGTACCTTAGGCACATGATGGTAATAAAATACATTAAAATAAGAGTAGAAAAAATCAAAAATCACTGTTAATACAAATATATTGTTAACATCAAGGATGGAAAAACAGCTGACAAACTCAAATATTTAGTGTCCTTTATCATAAACAACATGTGTAATTCTTCCTCAGTTTTTATTGTACTGGCATGTTGTGACAGACTTTGAGAAAGGTAGATTCATTGCAAGCACAAGTCAATACAATTGTCATTTAGACTGAATTAGAATGGCACAGAAATGAAATAAAAGCATCAATAAGCAAGTCTTAGCTGTTGAGGTGGAATGAAAAGTTGCCCTAAAATGCTGAAAATCTTGTGAAAATGTTTTGTTTCCATTGGGTTGAATATATTTACTGCTGCATTTGAGATTTGTTTGAATGACAGTAAAATTGTAGGCATTGAGAATTTACACTGGCAGAGTTATGGCAAAAACACATTTCTACATATGAAATCACATTTCAGAAATGGGCACAGACATTTTGTTTCTCCCTCTTTTTTAAACAAATGCCACCTGTACTCTTGGCTAGTTTGCTTAATTTAGTGATTCTTATCTTGAACTTGCTTGCACTGTGTTCATTTACAAAGACATTAATAAAACACAGTACAATTATTATACTAGCTGAAATTTAGGTTTACATTTAGTAATATAAACTAATAAAAAAAAATCAAATCTCATTATTTCAAAAAACATAAAATAATAGCCTTGTCTATCAGCTGTAAGCATGCAACTCTCAGCTGTGCTATTATTAACTATTCTAAGGTTAACACTAGCATTTAACCATGTATCATGGTACCCATCATTTCTTCTTATGCCAAATATTGTGACTAAAATGCACTTCATTATTTTCTTGAAACTCTTCCTTCATTTTTTTCAAATGACCATAGTCAGATGATATTCTATTTGGGTGAAGAGATGTTGCTGTGATCTTATCTTTTCAAGTCTGAAAATGCTTGACATTCATTTGAATATACTCATACAGCTCTGGTTTACAGAAACAGCATTTCACCTGCCTATTCTGGCCACAGAAAAATAAGTATATATATATATATATATATATATATATATATATATATATATATATATACGACTTAAAGACATTTTTATTAATATGAAATACATTATTAAATTAGCATGATTTTGTGTGTTGCTTGTGTTTTGTGAGGCTTGGATTTCTCCTAATGTCTTGTATAGTAAACCAGATTATTAGCCAACCTTTCAGTTGCTATAATTTGGAAGTGGCACTTTGACTTTTGCACTGAGACTTTTTTTACCCTTTGCTAAATTTTCTAATTGTTAAGAAAGTATAACACACTTCTATAATGCATAAAATACTGTTTATAAGGTCTTGTATTTGTAGACCTGTATTCGTGTAAAATGTGAATTATTCACTTTTTTGATCTACTGCTATGATTTTGAATGCTGTTACTATAACTTTTGTTGATTATACTGAAAGAAATATGCTTTTCTAGTTTACATTGAGATGCATTTTACAATGCAGCTGATGGCATCTTACTGTTTGTACAACAGAATGGATGTTTTTAATTACTGTCATTCCTTAAAAATTAAAAGATTCTTGAGTAAGTATGCAAAGCATATGCAAGCCTGCAGGGATATTGTGAAAATGGGATCTTGTGTTTAACTACTGATTTATTCAATCATGTTGTGACGTAACTAGCAGGTGATTAGAGACTTGTTTTATCCTGTTAAATGTGTTCTGGGGCAAATTTCATCAACACATTTGATCTGACTTCCTTTCACTTTTGTAAGAGACATAACGATTCAGATCTTACAAACTTGATGCAACATGTCTATTGCAGTCCTTCTTTTGCCCCTGTTTTCCATGTGTAGCTCCCTTCATTTTTATTTTAAATAAAGACTTATGACAGTATGATTTTTTTCATTGCTGTAATGTTTGCTGTTTTATAAAAGTGAAATTTTGTTGCTCTTGTACAGAAGTTGTACGTTATCAGATTTTATGATGATCTCATTACAACAATCCAAGAAAGACGTACAATTTTTTTTGTATAGAGTGCAAGGTCCTGCTGTTCAAAACCGGTCAAAGTAAATGCAGTTTTTCTATGACATTTGTCATTGCCCTGAATCACAGTGACAAAAAATTATTTTATGCTTTAAGCATTAAGCCTGTGAAGGGGAACATCACTGTAGTATTAATCTGAGTTGGTGTAAATTATTATAAATCATGTTAAAGAAAATTATGTGATCACCTCTATACCATTATTGTACAAAATGAGTAAAATCAATGCAGACTGTAAATGATTTAATGTCAACTCAGAATTCCGTATGTATGCCCTTTTAGGTTTGAAAACTGTTTTACACAACAATATTCCTTTAATATTCTTCCTTAGCACCTTTTGCCTTGATGCTTGTTCTAAAAGACTCACCTCAGCTTTTGTAACAGAAATATATCACAAAGGGGCTTAGAAAACAAAATGCATGCAAACAAATGTTAAATGAAAGTTATAAAAATGGCACCGTATGTATAATTGAATAAAATGACCTCCAGACTAATCTAATTGCTTGTGTTTATATTTCTCTGTCACCTAATCCAGGGAGAACATTTGAGAAGGCCAACACAGTTAGTTTCTGCTCCTCCTTTCCCCTTTCACTTTACAAAAAAAAAAAAAAAAAGAAAAAATTTCTAAGCTTGTTTCATGCCTTTCCTGTAAGTAGTCTAGTCCAGATACAGATTTGCTGTATCCAGGACTGTTTGTAAGCTTCTGAGCCCCCAAGCCTTTCTGTGTTGGAAGGGAGCCTTCTAGCTTTATTTTGTTTCTTAGAACTAGCCAGTTTTTAGTTTCAGCACTCAAATCTGTTTATTTGAGCTCAGCACTTGTTCAGAACTCATTGTAAGCACTAAATAAGCTACAAATTACCACAGCACTCAACTTGCCTCACTTGTGTAGAGAAAACAGCTTTTAGTACTTAATAAATAAGCACCTATCCAAGCATGTCTAAGAGTCAGCTCCCGGTATTTTCTCCTGTCTACCTGATGAATCTGGGCATCTTGGGGCAATGCAGCAATTGCCTCATGTACACAGACAACCCTCTCTTCCTACCACCTAACACTACAAACTGTGAGAGATGCACTTATATAGCCAAACTGGAAGCAAAGTTCTCTTCACTCAAGACTGGACTAGAGTGTCAAGAGGAGAAGGTAAACACTTGTACCACACCACACTCATCACATAGACTGTCAAAACCTACACCACCAAAACACACACATAGAAACACAAAATACACACCTACATTCGCAGAGGCTCTCAATAAAAATCTACCCAAACAACAGGGACCTCCAAAGCAGAAATGCAATCAACCTCCACCCACCAACACAACCCAAATGACACATAGCCCACAAACTCTGTGTGCCACTCAACCACAGCCCATAAGGCATAACAACGTACCCAACACTCTAGTCATAGGTGACTCTATAGTCAGGCACACTGATGTTCCACTCACCAGGCTAAACAAGGAGAAAGTTACTGTCAGCTGCCTGTAGGGTGCCAGGATCTGCCACATAATGCATGCACTCAGGTCACTCCACAACAAGTGCAAATATGACTTTGTCATTGTCCATGTTGGTGTGAATGACCTGAGACGTACCTCCCTGGACTACATGAAAAGAGACATGGAGGAGCTGTCTGATCTTGTAGCCCAGGCAAGTATGACCCTAGCACTGAGGAGAATCCTGCCATCACCCAGAATGATACCACAGTATAAGGACAAAATAATTGACTTCAACAATTGGCTAAGCTTCTGGTGTCATTCTAAGAGGATCCAATATCTGTCTGCCTGGGATGACATGATCGACAAACCGCAATGTTTGGCCAGACCCTTGGGATTCCGGATACTGGCTAAGGCTCTTGCCACCCCTATAGTGCCTTTTTAGGCAAAGTTCAAATGACAAATTCACCACCATAACACGTACAAGCAAGCAAAATCTGAGGGTAATGCTACTCAATACTAGAAGTCTAAACCTCAAAATGCACTCACTCAAGGCACTCCTTAAAATGGAGAACATCAGCATCTGTGCAGTGACAGAGACATGGTTCAAGGCTCCAGCGAGCACCCCTACATTACCTGGCTATAATTCATACCGCACCTTTCGGCCACCTAACCTAGACTGAAACACTAAAGGTGGAGGCGTGTCCATATTCATTAAGGATATCCACAGTTCCAGGCTAGTTGCTCAGCATAATGCATCTGAGATTATCCAAGTGCAACTAACTCTGTGTAAGACCGCAATCCAAATTGTAGCATGCTACAAATCCCCCACTATGCCCCAGGATTCCCACTCCTCATTTCTTGATACACTGGAAAATATTAGAGTACAACCTAACACCCTAATAATGGGTGATTTCAACTACCCCGCCATTAACTGGGAAAATTACTCATGTACCAACTCTTGTGCTCAATGTTTTCTGGAATTTGTAAATTCCATCACCTTAGATCAACTTATCCACACCCCCACCAGGGGCAGCAATATCCTAGACCTGGTCATTACCAACATGGACGACTGGTGTTCCACACCAGAGGTCAATTCCGCATTGGTCAGATCCAACCACAAGCTAATCACCCTAGACATCCACATCCTGCCCCCACCCCCCATTAGGGAAACCACCGTAAAAAATTTCTCCAAAGCCAACTTCACGCTTCTTAAGACAGAAGTGGCAAACTTCATGACACTTATGCTGACGGACGATAGAGGTACGACTGCCGAATCCTACACAAATGCACTTTATAAGCGCTTACATGAGTGCATGGATCATGCAATCCCTAACAGAACCAAGATGCTATCCTCCAAAAAAAGGAAGCCAATCTGGTTGTCCCCTGCCATAAACTCTACAACAGAAGAAAGAAACTGCTGCAAAAAAAGAGGAAAATCCCATGAGTGGAGGAACTCTGTGTTCAGCCTCAGTAAGAAGCTGAGATCCCTCATAAAATCCTACAAAGCTAGTTATGAAAACAAAATCACCACTGATTCTAAAGACAACCACAAATCATTCTATAGCTATGTCAAGAATCTCAATGGCAACACTCAGATCTGCTCTTAGTTACAGCACAATGGCACTAAATATACAGAATGAACTGATATTGCCAACATCCTGACAGATAGGTTCAGTGTTAACTTTACCCCCCTCTCATCCCCTAAAGGGCCCATCTCTATACCAGAAGAATGCAAAGTTCCTGTAATCATGGCTGCACAGGTAAAAAACACATTTTTCAAAGCCAATAACACAGCATCCATGGGATCTGACAACATCCCAGGCTGTGTTCTACATGAACTACAGAACGAACTGGCACCCCACCTAAATACCATGTTAAGTCATAGCCTCACCTCAGGCTTTGTGCCCACTGAATGGCACACAGCGATGGTTATCCCACTCCACAAAGGGGGAGCCACCACGGACCCCGGGAACTACCGCCCTATTAGCCTGATGAGCCTGGCCTGCAATGCTATGGAATGTATCATCATGGAACTTATAAACGATGACATTGGTAATCTCCAAACTCTGAACTCCACCCAGTTCGGGTTTGTAAAAGACAGAGCATGTCTCCTAAACCTGATTGACTTCTTTGAAGCGGTCATCAAAGCCATAGATGAGGGTAAGGTGGTTCACACAGCCTATCTATATCTCGCCAAGGCTTTCGACACCATCCCCTACTCTGGAATTATAGATAAACTCACTAAACTAGGTATAAATCCCTATGTCACAAGATGGGTTGCCAACTGGCTCACTGACAGAACCCACACTGTGAAAGTAGCAGACTCCAAATCCAACTTCAGACCAGTGACAAGTGGAGTACCACAGGGTTCAGTCCTAGGTCCTCTCCTGTTGGTATCTACTTCTCTGAAGTACAGGCTAACACAGAAGGTCTTTGGCTAATGAAGTTTGCAGATGACTGCAAACTAGGAGCCATAATCAAAACTCGTAACGATGTGGACATCCTACAAAAGGGCCTCACTGAGGCAGATGCCTGGTGTCAAAGCCATGGCCTCAAGCTTAATGTCAAAAAGTGCATTGTCATCCCTTTTGGTAAAATCTCTGTACCCATGAACTATCACATAGACGGTAGTCTACTAACACCGAAAGTGTGATAAGAGACCTTGGGACACAGGTGGGCAGTAGTCTCTCCTTTGATAATCACATCACCACAGTAGTCAGGAAATCCTTCTACATGGCACAACTTAACACAAAAGGTTTCTCACCCAGGAAAAAAGAGGTAATTATTCCCCTCTACTCGTCACTCATTAAACCCATTATAGTGTACAACGCCCCTTTTGGTATGTACCTCACAAGACATCTACAACAACTGGAAAGGCCACAGAAATACCTCACAAAGTGGATTACTGGCCTCAAACAGATGCCCTACGCAGACCGTCTCAAAAAACTCCAGCTTTACTCCATCGCATATCACCTACTCAGAGGTGATCTCTGCCTAACTACAAAGCTATGTCAAACCCAGAGCTTTTGGACATGCTCTACTTAAAGACATTTCAATCCCTCCAAGATACACGCACTAGGGACCTAAACCTTGTCACCACAATAAACAGAACATGCTGGAGGGATAGATTCCTGTCCCAGAGACTTCCCATACTCTGGAACAAACTACCTATGTATATCAAACAAAGCTCCTCATTAGCACTCTTCAAGAAAACTCTTGATCATTGGATGGGAGATAGGAATTTCACCCCAGGGATCACTTCTGTGGCTCTGCTCGACAGGGGCACAGGAAAATAATTTTCTTGGGTGGCAAAAGCCAGGGTACTGTTTGGCTAGGCTTATATAGGCCCTAGGGTCAATAGCCTAGCACTTACCTATGAACCTATGTTAATGTGCAATATCTATATTTAACTTTTATCACAAGATGTAAATAGAATTCTTTAGAGATTTACTCCATGGGATTCTCATCTAAAAGGATTATATTTATTGGGGTTTTACTCTACTGACAAACAGAATAAATAAATAAATTCAGCACCTTTCTGTTTCAACTTATTTAATAGACGTTTATGTTTCTGTGCTTTTTCCAATTATTAGAAATCACAAAGAAAATTCTGCCTACCATATATGGAAGGTGTTCTTGTCTCTGTTCCCTATTTGTATTGCATAGTCCCTTGATCACATGCATGGGATACTGTCCTACAAGCTCAGTGTTCCCCTCAGTCCACAAAATGCAATATATAAAAGCCATTCTACTTAGTCATTACTGACAAATGGTCACTATGTTATCACTCATATCTTTACTATGTTACTATTTGCTGCTGTTGCAGGAGTTCCCCAGTACCTAACATCTTCTTCTTCTCCTTTCGGCTTTCCCCATTAGAGGTTGCCACAGCGGAACAACGGTCCACAGAATGATTGGCAGAGGAGTTTGTATAGTAGATAACATCTCTCTTCTCATAATTCCTTCCTATTAATCAGCCACCATAAAGAAAAGGGCATGCAGTCAGTAACTTGAAATGGGAGTGTGGGGGGATTACAGTACGGATAGCCAGCATGAGAGTTTGAAAGCAATGAGAGATTGTGGTGGGATTAGGCAATGTAGCCAGAGAGATGACACTGGCGTTTTAACAACATAGGGGATTTATTTTACATGACTGGTTCAATAAATGGTTTTGCTTCTGGTAAAGCAGCACAAGACAGTATAGTTAGATCCATATCCAGGAAACTATTAGGGTTGCTGCAAATTTCAGACCTGGCACATCCCCCCTTTACACACAAACACACTCTCACTATTAGGCATAAAAATGGGATTTGTTTTGTGCAAGCTAGATATTGCTACATAAAATGTACAGCACTTTATACTTTTTCCAGCAAAATAAATGTATTGTTGTAAAGCACACCGACAGCTATTGAAAAAGTTAGGATACAAGGGCATTTTGATGAAAGACTATATTTGATATTCATGACAGAGTGATATATGTGAACATCTGTGACACTGATAATTGTTTCTGCAGTATCAGTTAGGAACACATGAACGTAGGAGCAAATATTAAACAAGTAATCACAAAGACAGTAAGATGTCTACTCAGATACAGATTTAAGTAGACACGATGAAAAGTCCATGCCTCCCTTTTCAAACACTTAGTGCTTACCTTCCAAAACAACTTCAGTTTTCTGCTCAAGTGTGTCTTCTCTGCCTTTCTGGGAACCTGTCACAATGCTTTGCTTGCATTTGTTAACCGGGTAAGTGAGTTGATCTACTGAATTTGTTTCAGTCACAACCTGGGCACATTACATTGTTTTTTTTTACTATTGCAATCAGACACATGTAGCATCAATAAGGAAATCTAACATACTGGAAAGTAGAGAAGAAACAAGTTTAGAACAGAAAACAGTAGTGTATTTGAATTTACATGTGATTATAAAATATTTTAAGCTGAAGAATGCTTAATAAAGGTACAGACGTTGTGTAAGGTATAAGTGAAAAGTGTTAGTGATTGATTTTTTGATTGACAGAAGGAAATTCTTAGTGTTTTTTGAAAAGTTGGCATTGTAGAAGGATTTGATAGCAAGGATGTTGAAGAGTCAGTAATGTTTTACCCTGTCAAGTAATATCACAGGATGCATGCACCAAGAAAGCAGTCATTGGTGAGAAGTGATCTTGCCCATCATCTCCTTTAGAAAAGGCCTAACTCTTGGGAATCTTCATCATGCAAAACAGGTACAGAAAACTGAAGAAAAAGATGACATAAGAAGGATGAAAAATAAAACAGGGACAGAGATCAAAAATGCAGGAGAACAGGGAATCACTACAAAGCTCACCACCTACCTGTCCTTGATGGTTTTGATGCCTATATTTCCATTCTTATTGACTAATTTGTACTGGCAGTCAAGCCTGATGTCATTTCCTATAAGCTTTTACCCCTCTATGACCCAGGAAACACATAACATGTACTTAAACATACTCAAGACAATCCCCAGTCAACTCAACACCGTATTCATATAAACTGGGAATCATACAGGAACCCAAACATGCAGGCTTAGAGATTCCAGAAATTTGTGTGAACATAAACACCCTGCTAGTCTGTATCTCCACAAGGGGTACTAACATTCTTGACCTGGTTCTCACAAACATAGGAGAACATTGCACGTTCCCTCACCCAGTGTAATGTCCTCACTGGTCAGGTTGGATTATAAAGCTGTATTTTATGGAAAAAAATTAAATCTGAAGCCTCAGTTAATCCTGAAACTTTTAGGAATTATAATAAGGCAAACTTTAAGTCACCTATACCATGAGAACACTGCTGCATATGTGAAATTCTTCACAGAAACCCTGTATAATCAAGTTGATGGATGCACCTAGCCAGAATAAGCACTAAACAAGCCAATTTGGTGAAATCCCAACACCAATAGGTTGTATAACAAAGGGAAGGAAATTATGACAAAAATGAGGAAGTGCAAAGCCCAGCAAGAAAAAAAACAGCCTTATCAATCTAAAAAGCAAATCAGGGGACTAATCAAATCTAACAAAGCCCAATTTGAGGGAAAAAATAACCTCCCAGACCTAAGACAATCACAGAGTATTCTTCAGCTATGTCTGCTACCTCAAAGGCAGTACACAATAATGTTCTGAACTAATTGTAAAATCAGCCACTTATATTGAGCCAGAAGATATAGCAAATATACTGGAAGACAAATTTAGCTCCAATTTTACCACCCACCGACACCCCACAGGAAATACCCTTCACTATCACCACCCTAACTATCACTAGAGAAAAGATACAGAGGACTGCAACTGTCATTCCTCTTCACAAGGGTAGGCCATCTATGCACCAGGTAACTACATAGCCATAAGTCTAACTAGTCTCATATGAAAAGCCATTTAAAGAATTATCATTGGAAATGATAAACAATGACATAGGAAACCTTCCGACACTGGATCTTACCCAGTTTGATTTCATCAAGGTCAGGTCATGACTATTTACCCTGGAAGATTTCTTTGGGAAGGTCTCCTAAGCAATGGACAAGAACAAAATGGTGTATACTGCCTACCTTGACCTGGCCAATGCATTTGACATTACACCACATTCAGGCATTGTAGGCAAACTCACAATATTAGGTAAAAACCCCTCTGCCATCATTGTATAGCCAGCTGGCTTACAGATAGGATCTAAGAAGTTAGAATAATGGTGTCTACCTCCACAAGAGGCCAGTCACTAGCAGAGTCCCTCTAGGCTCTGTGCTGGGGCCACTCCATTTTGGCAACTACTTCTCTGAAGTCAAGGTCAACATCAAAGATCTCTGGCTGATCAAGTCTGCAGATAATTGCATACTGCATGCAGTTATAGAATTCCCCAAAATACACAAACACCCTACAAGAACGCCTGACACAGATGAATAACTGGTGCCAGAGCCATAGTCTAAAACCCAGTGCCAGCAAATGTATAATACTATTTTGTGGGAAGATGGCTACTCTTGGAAAATATCATATTGATAATACACTCTATGAGTAGACTCAGTGGTCAGGGATTTGGCAATGCAAGTAAACAGTAACCTGGCCTTTGATCATCATGTGTCTATGGTTAATAAGGAAATCATTCTATGTTGTGCAACTTATAAGCAAGGGCATGGCATCTATGTCCAAGGATGTCATTATTCTGTTGTACTTGGCCTTCATCAGACACATCAGTGAGTACAATAGCCCCTTAGATTTACATCTGATCAGGCATATGTATCAACTGGAGCAACTACAGAGGTTCATCACAAAAACAATGCAGGGCTTAAACAATATGTCCTTCATGGCCTGCCTCAAAGTATATTCCTGTACACAATCTCCTACAGACTGCTGAGAGGCAATCTATGTCTAGTCTATAAAGCATACTCTGATCTCACTCTGATGGATCTGTTGCACATCTGCAAAGCAAATACACATCAGAATCTAAATCTTATCTGAAATATAAACAGGACATGATGGAGTGACAGGTATACATCTCAGAGACTACACCTTCTCTGGAATCAGCTTCCTGTCCATGTCAAGCAGAGATCTTCCCTAATCCTATTAAAGCATATCTTGAACCAGTGGATGGGTAATCGGAAATGTATCCCTGGTCTGTCTTCTCTGTCTCCTCAGTCTCCAGCAGACAGATGCAGACTGTAAATGCTTGGCTACCCATCTCCAAGCCTACGTGAACCCCTTAAAATAATCCTAGCATATCAAAACTTGTCAGATAAATTTAGAAAGCATGACTAGGCTTAAAAAGGCCCCTAGGATTGTTCGCCTACTAATCACCTATGAATCTATGAATGTATAAAGATGTGAGGGTCTAACCCAGAAGCCATACTACTGCTATCAACTAATGAGGGTGACAAAGCTAAGTGTTTTTATCTGCACCTTTGTTTTAAATAAAAATGAAATATGTGAGATGTTTTGCCTTAAGAAGGTAAAGTAAAATAGCTGCAACCAAATAAGATAAACAACTGCTAAGTAGGATTATAAACACTGCCTTCCTAGGAATTCATTTAACTCACTGTGAGTACAATGCTTTTCAGTACTAATGTACTTCAATAACTGTATCTTGGCTACAAACAGCAACAGAGTATGATTTGTAAATGCTGCCTTTCATGGAGCTCATACCTTTCAGCACTAATTTACTGCTAATTACACACACACACACACACACACACACACACACACACACACACACACACACAGCAATTTCTAGAAGAGGCTAACTTTTAGGGAAACAAACCCCTTTTTGCTCCTACAGTAATTCACTACCACCAGTTAGACCAGTTTGGTACATCCAGGATACAGTTTTATACCCGTCTTAAAAATGACCAAATAATATTTCTTAAATTATTAAAATTTAATGTATTATGGTATTTTAACTAAGCAGTATTTCTCCCTTTCTCTGAAAGATGGATGTCAAAAGTAAATAAAAAAATCTGTGCTTCAGCGATGTTATTTTTATACACATTAATATGTCACAGACATAAGGATATGAATTTGAATAAATAAAACATGTTAAAGAAATGGTCTGAGGATTAAAATACAGACATTCATGTGATTGAAAAGAAAAATATAAAATAAATGTTAAACAGACAGCTGGCAATAGAAAGCACTTGCCTAATTAGCTGATTATTTCTGGCAATTTCTCTTAGGAACGGTAGAATCTGTCTATCACTAATTATAAAGTGGGGAATATAAATAGGCAAAATAACTGGAAACTAACTCAGTGATTCAGGGTACTTATTTTATTTATGTTTGTGTACTCAGGTAGTGAACAGAACTCAATGGACCATTTGCAGGTGCAGCCCAGGTTAGCATGATCACTTAAGAAATGAATAAAACATGTTTACATATATAAGATAAGGATATGCTAAAAACATGCACATATTTACAAATGCAAGAATGTGCTGTAACCATAATAAATGATATGACTTATGCTACAAAGGATAGCATCATATCATTATATATATATATATATATATATATATATATATATATATATATATATATATATATATATATATATATATATAGATATATATATATATCTATATCTATCTATATATATATATATATATATATATATATATATATATATATATATATATATATATATAGCCATTATGAAAACATTAGAAGAACTGAGTGTGAATAGCTGCAGGAAAGGATAGCATGGGGAGAAGACAAAGAAACAGTAAGAGAGACATGCAGAAGAAGAAGAGTAGAAAGGAGAGGAAGTGTGAAAGATGCAAAGAAAAGAGGGAGGTATGATGAATAAGAGGCAATAAGTGAGGGAAAGATAAGATTAAACAAGAAGAATTAAATGGGGATAAAGGGGTGTGAGAGAGCTGCAAGACCTGCATGTGTGGCTGCCCTTTGTTTGGGAGAAGAGGTGTTCATCAAGCTGTTGTCTGAAGTCTGAGTGCTTTTGAATGTCTCTCACTGATAACAGAATGGAGTCCCATAGTTTAGGTGCTAGGATGGAAAATGCATAGTCAGTGCAATGCCACAACTTGCTGTGAGGGAAAGGTTAGTTTGTTTTTGCTTTCTTGTATTTTGTGTTGTTTTGTTAACTTCTATTTTGTATATTATGATTCATTTTCTTTACACTGTGTTTTACTTGTATTCTACATTTAATTGCATATTTAAACTAGGAAAGAGACCCTAGTGGTATCTCTTGTGAGTCACATAAAAAATAAGTATTCCCCCACCCTCTCTTTGTTGTATTTTAAACTCAACTGTCTTTCTAGCTGCCTGCCCCTTATGTGAATTTGATCACATATCTCCTTCCCTCTCCTCTTTATTTGGCTACTGTTAGTAAGCACAAAATCATCATTTTGTGAAATCATCCCCATTCAGCTATTTAAATGTATTGGCCATCCCACTGTATTCCATAGAACCAGAATACAAAGTGCCCACCCCTTCCAATCTATCTTGCTCTTGCTCTCCACTTAGATAGCTAAAGCTTAAGTAGCCTTCTCTTTCATATCTAACTGCTTAGTGCACACTGCAGTTTTTAGGATAGTAAAACTAAAACCACTTTTCCATCTTACCTTTAAAATCTGCAACATATTCTCAAGACCACCAGTTATTGGAGAGCCCACATTCTGCCTCTCAGTAGTCACCTTAGGATTAGTAGTTCTGTTTTACTTCTGCTGAGAGAAGGAACATAGGAACATTATTTCCTGGGAAGTGATGATCACTGGAAAAGCCTAATAACTGCTTTATAGGTGCCAGTTTAGAATTTGTACTTCTATTGTCCTTCTGGTCAGAGAAGCAGCAGAGTGAATAGATTCCTGACTCTTTCTGGTTTGAAACTGAGTATCTGTGCTTGACCTTCCTGACTGGTCTGGTTGCTGTTGAAGGCATCTACCAGGAGAAGGCTACAACAAGTCTACAAACCATTACATCATCTGGGACAAGACTGTAGATCACCAAGCAGGCTATGCCCTGCATGACATCTTGGAAATGGTGCTACTGTTTAGCTTCTGTTGATAGAAGAACCATAGCAGCATTATATCTCTGCACAGTAAAGCTGTGGTGAGACCAACACTAGTACAAGTCAGGCAGGTGACTCCCCTCTTTTCATCTAATTCTTTCTCTTCAGTAAATACTGCTTAATTTGCTTCTAACTTCAGAATATCTGCCTAGATATTGCATCCCCAAATCATCATAGTCTACTTATTAGTTCCCCTCAGGTGTTTGGCAGTGCCCTGTAAAGCCACAGACACCTTGAGTTGACATTTTTCCATTAAGAGCACCATTGAAATTTCACCAGTATGTAGTTGCACACAGGACAACTAGTTTACAGTGACAAGCATTACCCCCAGAGTTACAAACTGGATACTCCTGACATTACTTTATATTCTCATTCCAACTGTCTAATCAATAAAAAGGGTCTGTTGCCATGGATATGACCTTTCCCACTATCTCCATTACCAGCTTGGTGGATATGGGAATCCTGAGGCAATGTAGGAATTGCCTCATGTTTACTGACAATGATTTACCTCTCAAACAAACTGTCACTGGAGGCAAAGCTCTCACATAAAAGCACTCCTAATATCAATAAGGTTGTCAGTAGTACACACGCTGTACCCATCACACACAATTCAAAGCAGACACATAGACCCACATATGCCGAGGCATTTAAATGTAATCTTCCTAAACTCCAAAAACCTCCTAGATTAAATGTACATAAGAAACACTCTTAGCAACTCTGAATGTACTCTTTAAAACAACTCCCACATCAATACATAATGCCACATCTCATGGAACCTCTACTTCTAAGCCCACAAGGCACGCCACAACAGAATCCAACATTTCAGTCATTGGAGACTCCATAGTGAGACACACTGATGTCCCTCTCACTAGGCTGAGTAGGGAAAAAATTATGATCAGTTGCTTATCAGGGACCAGAATCCACCACATTATGCAAGCACTCAGATCATTGGACAGCAAGTATCAGTATGACTTAGTCATAGTTCATGTGAGTGTAAATGACCTGAGACATACCTCCCTAGACTATATGAAGAGATACATATGAAGCTCTTGGAATATGTGTCCCCGGTTGGTATGAGCCTAGCATTGAGCAGCATTTTACCTTCTTCAAAGATGATGGCATACTATGAACAAAAGATGACTAACTTTAATATTTGGCTTAGTTTCTGGTGTCATTCTGGGGGGGGGGGCAATATTTGTCAGCCTGGAAGGAAATGGTCAATAGACCATGCTGGTTTGTCAGGGATGGTCTGTACTTATCCCATCTAGGCTTTTGAATATTGGCTAAAACATTGTCCTCCCCACAGTGTCTTTTTAGGCAATGCCAAACTAAAAGTACTTCTGACATACCAAATCAAAACCAAGACAATCTAAAGGGTTACTGCTCAATACTAGGAGTCTAAACAAAAGACTCCACTCCCTAGAAGCTCTCTTCACCACAGAGAATGCAGTCACTGAGATGGAATCCATAATGTTCATCGAATGGCCGTTTCACCAAATGTGAAATGGCCGAGCACACTTTCGGAAAAGTGCTTTTCACCGAAAAAGCACTTTTGTGAAAGTGTGCTAAAAAAAAGAAAAACATGGGGGGATAACCATTGCTGAGATCATAGTACAGTGAGGATAAGGGAATATTCCCTTTTCCCCACTGTAGTGCGATCTCGGAGTGAGAATATAAAAATAGAGGGGGGTGGGTGGTGCATCCCCCCACATGGGAGGGTGCAGGGGGGCTTGCCCCTCTGCGTAAACTTGAGTAATATATATGTATATATATATATTTTTTTTTTTTTTATTTTATTTTGGTTTTTTTTTGTACAGTTTAGCAAAAGTGCTTTTTCAGTGAAAAGCACTTTCGCTAAAGTGTGTTTGGTTGTTTTGGTTACGGTTAGGTAGGATTTTGTGCAATAGTACGAGATCCACTGAGACATGGTTTAAAGCCTTGGAGAGTACACCGACAGTGCAAAGTTATAATGCCTTCCACACATTTAGACCAGCTACTACATGGGCAGGGACTAAAAGTGGAGGTGTCTCGATTTACATCAAAATGAAATATACCTCAAGGCTGGTCATACAGGACAATGCACTTGAGCTTCTCCATGTTCAATTTCACCATGGGCAAAATCCAATACCACTTCCTTGCAAGTTATAGGGCCCCCTCTATGACCCAGGAAACCCATACCATGTATTTAAACTTATTGAAAACACTCACCATCCAACCCAATTCCATATTCATAGGTGACTGTAATTGCACCACTATTAACTGGGAATCGTATACAACACCAAACGTTCAGGCACAGAGATTCCTGGATGTTGCAAATACAAAATCTCTGGAAAAGATTGTCAATGCACTAACAAAGGATGCAGCTATACTGGATATGGTCCTCACTAATATGGGAGAGTGCTGCACGCCCCCTAGTGTAATGTCTTCTCTAGAAAGGTCAGACCACAAAAAGGTCTCCTTTGAAATAAAAATAAATCCTGGAACCTCAACTAACCCTGGAATATTCAGGAGCTACTCTAAGGCTAACTTCCTGCTATTAAGTGATAACCTGGCAAAATGTCAAGTCACCATATACCCTGACAACTCTACTGCCTACGCATAACTGTTCAGAGAAACCCTACATAAGCATTTTAATAGTTGCACAGAGGCAACTGTACCTACCAGGATGAAGTACAGAACTAACTAAAAAAAAAAGCCACCCTGATGGAATCACAACATCAATATGCTGTATAAGAGAAGGAAGAAAATCATGCAAAATTAGGAGGTGCAGCACCAAGCAGGATAAAAGTACTCTCATCAAACTAATAAATAACTCAGAGGACAAATAAAGTCTACCAAAGCCATATTTGAGGTAAATGTGAGGTAAATTTAGCCTTCCAGGTCAAGGACAACCACAAGGCATTCTTTAGCTATGTCCACAACCTCAAAGGCAATTCACAGTTGTGTGCAAAGCTCATTCTTAATGGAGCCACCTATACTGCGCCATAAGATATAGAGAACCTACTGGCCAACAAATTCAGCTCCAACTTTACTTCTCTCAAGAAATATCATCAAATACAACTCCCCTTGCTGTCACTAGGCAACAAATCCTTAATGCTCTCTCTCTAAGGCTGAGAACAATGCATCAGTGGGTTCAGACAATATCCCAGTATGTATTCTAAATAGCATGAAACAAAATCTACCTGGCCCTCTGGAATTACTATTTAACTGTAGCATCCAAACAGCCTTTTTGCCTCATAAACGGAAAACAGCAACAATCATTCTTCTGCACAAAGATGGGCCATTTACAGACCTTGGAAAGTACAGACCCATAAGTCTCACTAGTCTTATATGCAAAGCCATGAAAAGAATTATCATATAAATAATTAATAATGACATAGGAAACCTCCAGACACTGGACCTAACCCAGTTTTGCTTTTATTAAGGGCAAGTCATGCCCTTAATGAAAATGGTTTACACTGCCTACCTTGACCTGGCCAAGGCATTTGACACAATCTTCCACTCAAGCATTGTTGACAAACTCTTACATCATCCGGTGGAGAGCCAGCTACCTCACAGACAGGACCAATGAAGTTAGAACTGGGGAGTCCATAGGATCATAGGAAGTTAATAGGTTAATGGAATTGGGGCCTTTACAAGCCTAACCAAGGGTTTATTCCCAAAAAGAAATCTCAGTCAGCACCTGCCACCTCTGTCAGTGAGGAACACAGGTAGAACCCCTGGGACAAATTTGTGGTTTCCTAGCCACTTATCAAGGTTGAGCTTGAAGAGGGTCAGTGAAGTACTCTGTTTGATGTGTATTGGAAGTCTATCCCAGTGACGGGGCAACCTCTTGGAGACAAACCTGTCTCTCCAGCAGGTTTTGTTGATGTTGCATATTAGATTCAAGTTTTCAAGTGGGTAATGCACGAGAAGTTAGATTTATAGTTATGGGGCATCCCTAGCAGGGCAGGATCTGAGATTGCCTTGTAGGTGAGACACATCACCTCTGAGCAATCTGTACAATACCGAGTAAAGTAATAGTGATTTGAACCTGTCCGCATAGGACAGGTGTTGGAGGCCATGGATTCTCTTTGTAAGGTATTTCTGTGACTTTTCCAGTTGGTGAAGCTGTTTGGAGAAGTACATACCAAACAGGGCGTTATACTCAATTATTGGTCTAATGAGGGAAGAGTATAGAGAGGCAATAACCTCCTTTTTTCTGGATGCAATCCCATAACTTATGAGATGAACCAAGTAAAAGGCTTTTCTGACCACTGCCACTACATGATGGTTGAATGTGAGATTGTTATCAACCTGAGTACCCAGGTCTCTCACCACAGGTTGTGTGTTTAGGGGGTTGCCGTTGATGTGGTTATCAAAAGGGGCCGTGTTTTTGCCGAATGGTATGATGACACATTTTTTTGTGTTTAGTTTGAGGCCATGACTTTGGCACCTGTCATTAGTTGCTCTGAGACCCTCTTGCAGTATGTCAACATCATTTGGGGAGTCAATGACAGCACTCAACTTACAGTCGTCCTCAAACTTGGTCAGTCACATTCCTTTTGTCTTTGCTCGGACCTCAGAGAAGTAGATGCCAAGCAGTAGGGGTCCCAGGACAGATCCTAGGGAAATACCACTAGTGAAAGATCCACTTCTGCAAAGAGGCCAATCACAAGCAAAGTATCTCAGGAATTGGTCCTGGGACTGCTCCTTTTTGGCATTTACTTATCTGAAGTCAAAGCCAATGTCACTGGCCTCTGGGTGACTAAGTTTGCAGATGATTGCAAATGAAGAGCTGTCACTGAATTGCCAACTAACACAAGTATTCTCCAGGAAGGGCTGACACAAACAAATAGCTGGTGCCAGAGCCATGGACTAAAAATTAAATGCCAGGAAATGCATAATATTATCCTTTGGGTAGTCCTCTACCCCTAGTAATTATCATAATGACAGCACAGCCCTATGAAGTGACCCAGTAGTCAGGAACTTGGGGACACACATAGACAGTAATCTAGCCTTTGACCATCACATTTCTACAGTAATGAGGATATCATTCCATGTTGTGCAACTTATAAACAAAGGTATGAAATATAGGTCCAAGGAAGTCATTGTTCCACTGTATTTAGCATTCATCAGACCTATCAGTGAGCATAACTCCTCCTTTGGTATGTACCTAACCAAGCATATCCAATAATTGGAACAACCACAGAGGTTCTTCACTAAAATAATACAGGGTGTAAGTAACATGTTCTATGCAGACTACCTCAAGGCCCTATTCATGTATTCTGTCTCCTACAGGCTGTTGAGGGGAGATCTATGCATGGAATACAAGGCATTATCAGACCCCACTCTGATGGAGCTCCTGCATATCCACAAAACAAATAGCACCAAAGTTACCCATTCTAAAGACTTAACCCATGCCTGTGATATAAACAGGAGCTACTGGAGGGGCAGGTATGTATCCCAGAGATTACCCCTTCTCTGGAACATGCTCCCATCCACGAGAAGCAGAGTTCCTACCTAACCCAATTCAAGTGTTACTTGGACAATTGGATGGGGAACAGGAAACTCATCCCTGGTTTGGCACCTATGTTTGCAATGGACACAGGAAGCCTGTAAATGGTTCCTCTCCTAGGCCCCTGCTTGTAAATTATTCACATCCCAAGTCCCTGCTTACACTTACCAAGGGTACCAAAACTTGTCAGAGATTTGGGATGCATGGCTAGGCTTAAAAAGGACCTTGTGGTTGTTAGCCTAGTAAACACCTATGGACCTCTGATATTGAATGATACCCCTGAGATTATTTGTGGGTGTTTTGTTGAAGAATTTATGAGTATGATTGGAAGATGTCTCAGGAGAAAGGTCTCTGTGAATTAATGATCCTGCTAGGACTTTGGTCTCAAATGTACTGGGAACATTGGCTCTCAATGTATTGGGAACCATTTGGCTTTGGTAAGAGTTAGTCAGTGGTGTTTTTCAATGGGGAGTTAATAATGAATTGTCAGAGGTTATTGAAGATGTTTTGCAAGGTGGTGGCATTTTTCTTTGAGGTTGCAGCTATTACTGGTAGTTCATATTTGTGTTGAGATAAGAGTATTCCTTTGCCTATCAGCTTTGGCTAGCTTGGATAGAAAAGTTTGTAGTGTGTGATTTTTTTGAGTGTGTTTTGAATGTGTAGTTGAAAGTTATGAGATTGGTCTAGCCAAATGCAAAGGTATTTGAAGGATGTGGTAGTTTCTATGGAGGTATTGTTAACATGTTTAATACTAAGGAATGTGGGTATTTCGGCTCTTTTTGGTTGGTTCCAAATAGTATTGTTTTTGTGGGACTGAGTATATGTTTCTGTCCTATTAGCCATTGCTGAGGGTTAGGAGATCATCTTGCAGCTTAGTTTGAATAATACAGTGGAATTTATTTGACTTGTAGATGACAATCATCTGCATAAAGAATTTGAGGTATCTGAGGATGATCAGATGGGAGTTTGCTGATAAATATGCAAAATAGTAGACAGGCTTAAGTGGAATCATGGGGGACTCATTTCATAAGAGTAGCTGTTTCAGAGCTGGTGGTGCCCACTGCCCAGTTTCACCTTGAAGAATCTACTGCTGAGGAAATCTGTAAACCGTGATTTTGCATCACCATTAATTCCTATTTCAGTTAGTTTATCAAATAGTAAGTAATGGTAAATTAGATCAAAGATTTTTGTGAGGTCAGTCAAGAAAGTTCCTGTCAGGTCATCTTTGTCCATATTGGATAGGATATTTGTGAAGGATTAGAGAACTGTTATGGTGTTATGTCCTGACCAGAATCGGAATCCATGTTGTTTCTTGGATGGAAGATGGTATTGATGTTAATAAGCAGTAACTTGGTTGGTTATAGATATTTCTTCACACAGTGTTAAGAACAAAATTGACCAAATCAATGCTGTTCCATACAACATAATTTTGACATTATAGCTATTACAGAAAATGGCTGGAACCTGATACCCCTAGTCTACACCACCTCATACCAAACTAGTCATACCTACAAAATTATAGACCTGGCAAAAAAATGCAGGGGAGGAACACTCATTTTCTTCAAAGACAACCTTAAACCCACCATAACTGCACAAGCTACCAGTAATTCAGAATCAGATCTCAACTGGATTCTTGTTGTAGCCATTGCATACATACCTCCCCCAGTCTTACTACCAAAATTAAATACTCTGATCCAACAAATATATGCCAAAGTTCCAAGAAATTGCAACCTAATCATTCTTGGAGACTTCATCCTTAATTACTTATGAGCAAAAGCCATTGATTTCACAGAACTCTTGGCCAGCTTAAGTCTGACCCAAATCAGTTCTGAAGCCACTAGACTAAGCCCTCAATCTAATAGGCATGCCTTTATCTTGTAATAACTATTAATCCTCACTATTCATGCACCCTTCAGTGACCACTGTCCTATAACTCTAGTTTAATGTTAAAATATAAACCCAAACTTATATTCCTCAGGCCTCAAACCATTTAAAACATACGTAATCTTAAAAACCACCTAGCCACCTGATTGGTCTCACATACTTACCATAAAGGGGGACTGCTGGGACCTCTCCTGTTTGACATCTACTTTTCTGAAGTAAAAGACAACACCAAAGGGCTATGGATGACTAAGTTTGCATATTACTGCAAGCTAGGAGCAGTCACTAAATCCCCATATGAGTTAGCCATCCTGCAGGAAGGTTTGTCTCAAATAAATAGCTGGTGTGAAAATAATGTTCTGAAACTAAATGCCAAAAAATGCATTATTGTATCCTTTGGGAAGTCATCTGCCCCAGGTAACTACCACATTGACAATGCCCCCTAAGAGCTGACTTAACTTTTGACCAACATGTCTACTATTGTAATAAGGTCCTTCTGTATTGCACTGCTTATAAACAAAGGGATTGTGTCCAGATCTAGGGATGTCATTGCCCCCCTTTATTCATTCTCTGAGCCATTACTGATGGATTTACTGCACATCAGCAAGTCAAAATGCATCAGAAATACTTGTCCAGGGATCTAAATCTCCTTTGCAATATCAGCAGAATGGTTTGGAGGGACAGATATATTTCACAGAGGATACTGCTGCTGGGCAACAGACTCTCCATCCACATAAAAAGTCCATTTCTGAGTGTAACTTAAATCCGTGGATGGGAAACAGAAAATTTACCCCAGGACTGCCCCATGTACTACTTACTAATGGACAGATGCAGCTCCTAAATGCTTTATCCCATATATGGGCCCCCTCAAATTATCTATAATATGATCTCGGTTATTCTCATTAAGGATAATATATAATTATCGACCATGGGATGGGTAAGACCGGTCTACAACCAAATGGGATAGATTATTTCAAGTACAAAATGGGGAATTGGCTATGCCCCACAAGGGACAGTCAGCTCAGTATGTACCTTTGAACCTATGAACCTAAAAAAAATGAGTTTTTTAGACAGCCCTTTCACTTGGAGGGGATAGGTGCAGTATTTTTTTTTCATGTTCCTACGGCAGACATGAGTGATTCTGCCTTACTTAGAATATTAATGTTCATATTCCAACCACTCTTAAGGATGTTATCTTCTACTTCCATCAAAACAATTCTAACTGCAAATTTTGTCTTTGTTGTTGTCAGAGCCAGCACTCTTGCTACTAGGTCTGATTTACGGTAACCATTTGCAATGTTGGAATCTGTACAGCGAGTCCCTAAACACAAAGACTGAAGTGTTGAAAAAACAGACTTGCATATGCTAAGTCAGAGATTGCCATTTCCTAGAATATTTCCTTTTCTAAGATGTATGTGATCTCAGAGTCAGTATACATAAGTTTGTTGGTTGTTGGGGGCTTGGCCCCCTCCAAATATGAAGTTTTAAGGAGAAGATTGATGTTTGAGATCTGCTCTTCTACTGCAGTTTTGGTCTTTTATCGACTTGTCAGCACTCAACATTTTGAGTGCTGACATTTCAATAAGGAGCCCTGATTTACAGTAGCTTGTAGTGTCAGTAATCACATTGTCAGCTGTACAGTTCAAGTAATTTTGAGTTTTTGGTGGAAATCTCATTGTTTATATCAGCTACCTAGTTTTACACAGGTGTCATTGTCTAACAGGAGTCATCGAGAATATAAATCATTGTCACCCATAGATGCTGGTTTTCAATGTGCATCCAGTTCCTGTTTCCGGCAGCAGCAGCTACTGATGCTGCATGTCTCTTAACTCACTGTATAACACACACACACACATAACTGCAACCTAGACTCTGCAGTTTACATTCAGTGCTAGACTCAGACCAGCCTCTCTTGAAATCTGTGACTTTTCAGCTTCTATGATTATTCCTACTGCAAGTTACTTCTTTTATGAGCAACTTACTGGAAAACCATTGAACTGTGTATATATTGGAGTTATTGGTAACATTCTGATATGTTTACTAGTAACTGCTATTATGCCATCACAGGATCCAATGAAAAATGTCTTTGGTTATTTTTGTACTGCCCTTTACCTGCAATACCTAATATAGAAAGACAAACAGGAAAGCAGAATGGATGAGTTAGAACACTTTACTGCCATGGCAGAGAAGTAGTCGAAGATGAAGGTCATGAAGTATATCATTGTGATATCAAAGAGGCATGATTTATACACATTACATGGCAAACAGCTCTGGTGGGACTCTTTCTGTTGTGGCTGTCATTGGCCATATCGCACTTAGTCTTAGGTTCATAGATTCATATTTATATACTAGTGTAATTAGTACTTGGGCCTTTAGAAGCCTAGCCATGCAACCCAAATGTATCCATGGTGCTATTTTGCCTTAGTGGTTGTTTTAAGGGGTATATGTTAGTTGAAGTATGATTTTACTGCTGTCTCTGTCCATCAGAGACATAGGTGTCAGACCAGGGATGAAGTTCTGATTTTCCCTCCACTAGCCCAGGTTACAGTTGAATAGGGTTAGAGCTCTGATTCACATGGCTGAGAAGCATATTCCAGAGAATGGGAATTTTCTGAGATCTATATCTGTCCCTTTAACATGTCCTATTTAAATTGCAAGCAAAGTTTAAATCCTTGAATTTAGCAGTTCTGATGCTGTGTGTTTTGTGGAGATACAAAAGGTCCATCAGGTATGCGAATGTCCATCTGGGCCTCTCAGCAGTCTGCTGGAAACAGAGTATAGGGTTAGGGCTTTGAGGTGATCTGCATAGCTATTGTGTTTGCACCCTGTATACTTTTGTTTTGCACAAAACCCTATAATCAGCCCCAGTGTGGCTGGGTACTGCTGCTTAAACATATGCTAAGATCTAGAGACTGCCTGCTAGGCTGCAGCAAGGCAAACCCTAAGAAGAAACATTTCAGCTCCTTTACATAATCCTAATCACTTTTTAAAATGCTAGTGTCAGAGTATGGGAAAGAGCGTAGAATATATGATTATCTGTTTCTTGTCATAGTTCAGAGAAGTCCAGGAGATGAATGAGTTCTTAGGGAAGAAAGTGCCAGGATGTAGATAATATTTTGTTCTTTAACTAGTTCCTGAGTATTGTCACGCTGTGTTATGCTCGTACTGTCACTTTTATATAACACAGACTTTGACCTTTAGAGGGCTACTTGAGTTTTTTTACTTATTATGCATATAATGCTTTTGCATATAGCAGTGAAATGCAATGTATATATAGTCATAATGCTTCTCTGTGTTTTTTGTAATATTTTTGTAAAATGCTCAGAACTCCTCTTCCTGCACCTTCAAAAAATGGATCACAAGTCAATTGTACAACATTGTAACATATATAAGTAACTAACTAAGTAAATAAATGCTTGTCTTTCCGGCAGAGATTTTGTTCCCCACCTGACTGCTACTACCATCCAGCTGACTTCTTGATTCCTCTCCCCACTCATCTTTGAGAGCAGACATTGGTTGTTCCTTACCAGTTCTTCCTGAACTTTCCTTTCAGGAGAAGGGCCTTTCTGTTTCCCCAGAATGCATAAGCTACAGAGTCTTAAGGTCAGGGAGCATCATTTCCATGACAGCCACATGGACTAGTGCCAGGAGCCACATCCTGTGAGAGTACATGACAGAGGAAGCCGAGTGCAAAAAACATTAGTCACATTCCCACTGCCCCCCCTGGAAACGGAAGCTCTACTTTCTTGGTACCTGGTCTCTATCAGAGATCAATCAAGCAAAGTGGATCCCATATGCATCCCTTGGGATAAGATAGCCAGTACCTCTCAAGTGTCCAGATTTTCTCAGAATGTCCAAATTTTTTACTCATATATTTCAGTATGTTCCTCATAAAATTTTGCATTTCTGGGAAATCATTGGCAACTCATTGAGGACTGAAATCAGAACATAATGACACATATTTGAGTTTCAGACTTCATACCCTGTCAATGCAAAATCTGTTGTTCTATCAACTTTCTAAGTTTGTGAGCCAGAGGTTGAGAGGTATGCCACCAATAAACAGTCACGTCATCCTTTCTTAGCCTGCCAATTTGTTTAGCGCCTGAGGCCTCTTACTGGAACCAGTTTGTCTCAAGTGGTGGCAGCTGCATTGTGTATGACTCAGTGGACAAAACCCATCACGCAGTCCTTTTTCCTTCCATGCAACTCTTTACCCTCCCTAATTAATATAACAGAGCAGAGATGGCTTCATCTTAGACGATGAAAATAATTCAGAAGTTAATAGTTTTTATAAATATAATGAAAATACATTCCCTTTAGCTAGATACAGTAAAATACCCTATCAAGTATGGTTTAATAAGGTTTAAAGGAATATCAAACTGTTTCACTACAGTCAGGCCTCCTGATCAGACCTTCTGTTTGGTACATCTTTAGTTAGATACCTCCAAAAATGTATACCCATACTCCAGCTTTACATGCAGACATGTAGCTGTCTAACTTTAAAAATAGGAAGGTGAGTTTTTTGTCATCCCCAGAGTTTTGTACCCATACCTAAAGGGTAACCACCTAGTTAAACATTATTAATGCATCCTATAGGAGAACCTTTACAGAATTTTAGCCATGATAGGAATTGTGATTTTTGTTTCCTCTCATGATACAAAAATATCTCATTCTCCATACTGACAGTACTTCCGATTCAATTACATTAAGAAAGTAAGAAATACTACTAGACTTTGAGAAGCAAACCTGGATTGTGCAACAAGCAACCACAACCACCAATTATACTTTCTACTACCAAGGATGGCTATAATATGACCTACATGGTGATAAGGGTTGTGAGATCCAGAATGCTATATGAACCAAGATGTGTAGCTGCACCTCTCCACCTTCACAGGAGTATCAATTGCTTTAACTCTGTTGTAGGGTTTACTGCTGTATTGCTGTAAGTTTAATAAGACTAAAGGATTTTGTTAAACTGGACATTTTCTACATATAAATGATTATACTGTATCTTCTTTTATCACTACAGGGCAAAGACAGCAGTATAATGCCTTAATGGTGCAAGACTGCTATCCTTGAACATGAAGGTGTAGAAGCGTCTTCAACGGTGAAGATTATAATGTGCATCCCATGATGTAGGGGGCTTCTCCGGTTTAAAAAATAGAACCTGCAATATGATGCCCCCAGCTCCTTAAAAGTCGACCTATTGCTTTCATCACCTAATCTGTATTGTAACAGTAAGGTAACTTCTTCCTGAAGGGATTGCATCATCTGGTTATAGATTATATTGAACAGTGTAAGGACCCCTGCTACATTGTTCATACAATAACGGAAAAAAAGTCAAAGTAAGATGTTATCATCTACATTATTCATTTCCAGAATACTGAGAACAATAAATTTGCAGCCATGCACCTACTGCATATCTGTTCTATAATATTACCCAAGATGCACGACAAGATTTGATATAATTTTAGAATCTCCCTAGCCCAAACCCATCTATTGTCCACTCTAATGTATGTGGCACCAATCCTTACCCATATCAGAAAACATGACCTTGCTAGACTTGTGACATGTTACAACAAAATTGTCAAGTTTGCTAATAACTGCACCTTCAGAACCCATCACTGTCAGGTTCTAAAGGAACTACAATGGCTAGAATTTCCCCAGCTACGCAATTACCATCAACTAATCATTGCCTAGAATATTATGAGACATCCCGATAGAACCCCAGTACTGTCACCTACTCACGCCCTACGAATCAAATCGTCCCCTTCGCTCCACTGACAAATCTCTCCTTTGTATCTCTAAGGCTAACAACACTGCAGGTAAAGCACTATTCTCCCATAACGTAGCTAAATCCTGGAAAAACCTTCCCCCTGCTTTTTCTTCTGCCTCCACTATTACGCTGTTCAAAACTCACTTTAATTACACAATGAATTCCTGGCTATGCCCATACATTACCTAATCATCATTGTTTGTACCACTCCAGATAGCTTCATATCCAATTATTCCCACTGTAATTTTTTCTACAGTATCAGGAATTTTATTTTCTACTCAAGTTTCTAATAGTTATACTAGCTCATGCTAAACTTACACTAATTAATTTCTAAGTAGTCTCTCTCTGTCTCTATAGTTAGTTATAATGCTTATCTAGTGTCAATTTCTGTTTCTGTATCAAAAGTTGTATTTTTTATCTAGTGTCTAATTCTGTTTCTTGTATCAAAAGTTGTATTTTCATCTATTGTCAATTTTTGCTTCTGTTTAGATGATCATATTGTCATCATAGTGTACAACTATTTGTTTTTCTGTACTGAATGTGGAGCTTTTCTCCCTGGGTCTCCGCTGTAAATGGATATGTATCCAGTCGGACTATCCCGGTAAACAAATGTAAAATAAATAAATAAATAAATCATTTCCATTTGTGTATCTTGATGTGCATATCAGGCTTGAATGATACATTTTTTTTCTGTATGTCTGGTCAACATCCTGATAATCAGCACTGAGGATTAAAACTGTGAGCTGTTAATGAATTACTTCCTATAGTACTGGGTTTAATCTCCTCAGCCTTAATTTGCCTCCTGTGTGATTTTGAGCAAGTCCCTTAGCCAGATAGTGCTTTGGAACAATTGGTAATTTGGGTATGGCTTCATAGTGTCATAGTGGACTATACGCCTAGTAACTACCTATGAATCTATTCACAAATCATAATCCTTATAGATGGCCACAACAAAGCATTAAGGCAAAACAGCCACTTTGTAGACCAAAAACCAGAAGCATGGGAGTGGAAGGAGGAAACCTTCAGAGAGATTATAATGAAGCCGAACATTTATGGTTTTGGTCAGTGCCTTATACAACAGTAGTATTTTATTTTCTTCATTCTAGTCTCAACAGAATAATAATTTATGTGTAGATTAGAAAGCCACATTTTTTAAATGAAAAGGAAGGACGATGTATTACCTCCAAATAAGAGCTCCAAAAAGGGGAAAACAAAACTCCTGCCCACCAAAAGGAGGAAACTTCACTTCTAACAATTAAAAGTAATAAACCACAAAGACATCCATGCCAGAACAAGAAGGTTAAACAATCACCATAAAAGAATCTTGGACTTATGACCTGAGCTCAGGTAGTATCTTTTGGGCTGGAAGAGACAGGTTGGATGGGAGGGGGTGGGACTGACAAACTCTTGCTGGTTCAATCACTCTGGGGATGGAGAGGTGCTTTCCATTAGGCTTCAGGACAACTGGTGGTCTTTGCCACCGGCCATTGACTAGAATGATGTTAACTTGTTATCCTACGCCAGGGATGGTAGCTGTAATTGGGACATGCTTGACAGCATGCACATATCAGTGGGAGGGAAGTAATCAATATATATAGCAATGATATGGTGCTGACATCACCTCCTGGGAGCAGGGTTAGGGTCATTAGAAATGTCAGAGGAAGGAGCTTCTGTTGGAGGGAGGGTACTGATCATTACTGTTGGAGGAGGGAGCAGACACACTGATGCCTTTGTCTGCAGAGCAAATCAGACCTACCTGGACTGATGGCTGCATATGTTCCACCCTGAGGACCTGTTAGATAAGGTCTCTTTTTGGCTCTGGTCTGGGGAGTAAACCAAAAAAAAAACCTGGGTTGGGAAGTATGTGGTCCCTAGAGACAAGCTGAAAGGGTCTCGCTTTCATTACTGACCTAAGCTGGGATGGCAGTGCTTACCTTTTGTAGAGGATAATACTAGAGGAAGCAGTCAGGGGTACAAGGAGCCCTTAAGGTAGCTTAGATGAAAGATCCCCTTCTGATGGAGGCATTGACTGATAGCAAGCACATAGGCAAAAGGCAGATATTTAAAAAAAAATGGAGATTAAAATTCCAAACTCCATCAGAGGAACATTTTTGTGGTATCACCTTCTAAAGTAATTTCGGGCAGTATGACACAGACCTGTTAAATAGCAATGGACGTGTAAACCAGCAAAAAAAGCTTTGACTAACAGCATTACTTCTTCCTACAGTGTGAAAGCTCTGGGAACTTATATCAGTGTTCCCAAAACAGTTGACCTTATAGTTATAAATTTTCTGTGGAATAGAAGCATTTAAAGATAAATAGCAGAAGTGGAAGATGAAGGCTTACTACGAACATGAAAATAACCTGTCTTGTCAATGCACTCTACAAACCTACATTGAAAATGCGCAACCACCAAATATAACTCTGTACTAAAGGAAATTCTACCAGCAGAAGTCTAGGATCCCCTTCCATTCTAGTCCTATCCAAATCTTCAGAATGATGGAAATAAAAACCTTCTAGATGATATGCAAAATTCTTTTTGTTTAAGATACATGAAGGGATAGGACAAGGTTTGTGTGGGTCTATATCAGCTTATCGAAAGCTGATAACATTGAACACCAGTTGATCGACTGCAAAAGGTCGAACAACCAAAATAGCAAAGACAAGGAACAGCGATTTTTTTTCACCAGGGCCCCCCCCTTAAATATACCAACTCCAGATCACATCACAGTGAAGGAAATGGCAAACTGCCGACAACGGCCCAGCGATTTTTTCCCTGAGAAAAAAATCACTGTTCCGTGTTTTCGTTATTTTGGCTGTTCGACCTTTAGAGGTCCATCAACTAGCGTTCAATGTTATCAGCTTTCAATAAGCTGACATAGACCCGGTTTGTGTAGCCATACATATTTACATTACCATCTTTCAAAAGGCCATTTTGTACCATTGCATAACAAAGCAACATGCAAGTGCATACCTCTTAACCTCTTAGTACAAGAATTCTGGGCAAAGGCAAAAATAATGAGGTGGCAAAGGCCCAAAAATAAGGACAATTTTTAAATATTGCTCTTACAAACTTAGAAAGTTGACAAAATAACATTAGCATGCATTTTCTAAAGGATATGAATTCTGAAATTCAAATGTCTTTTTTTACTTAATACTTTGCTGAATTTCATACACTCCATAAGTTCATTAACACAAAAATCATATATCTGTCTATCAATATATACTTATAAATATCTTGACTCTAGATGATTGTCACTGTTGAAGTGCCACCCTGACCCCATGTACAAAAATGGGAAGAGGGCTTGTGGATGGATGAATGGATCTATATGGTTCCACTGCACTGCATTATATTGACACTCCACAATGTCGACAACTGATTGATCAACCACAAAAGGTTGACGTATGCAGTTGGTCGACAGTGTAATAAATCAACAATCCCTAGGTAGAGGAATATTCCCTTTCCCCAGGGATTGTGTGATCTCACAGTTAATATATATAAATAATTGGCAGGGAGTATGGGGCGGCACAGCCTCACATGGGGGTTGCAGTGGGGCTTGGCCCCTGGAAAAAAAACAATGTTTATTTTTGATTGCATGTGGGGAGGATTTCACTCACGCATGTGCAGTGGACTGTTGACATTTCCACTGTCGACCTTTTAAAATATATATATATATATATATATATATATATATATATATATATATATATATATATACACATATGTATATATTTATAGAGAGAGAGATATGGGAGTATGGTATTATGATATATGTATAATATCTTATATTACAGGGTTAGAAAATGGTTTCTGCTATTTCTGTTCTTGTTAAAATTTTAAAACCTGAAATTGTCAGATTCTATTCTATTTTTAACACAATTTATGCTTCATAAGCCCCTCACTACACCCACTTTACCTGTAAGTATTCATCAATATCTTGCTCATTTTCTTTTCCAAGCATTAGACATTATTGAACATGACTGTTTAGTCTCCTTTTATCTTCAATCATTCCTAAGTGAACCTGATTTTTCCACCCTTCTCATCTTAAATTGTCTCATTTCTAATGCATTTCTCAAAGCCCAACTTTAAGAATGTAGTACCACCTGAAGCTAGCTAAAGGTCATCTACTGTATATAGTATCTAAGACCACAAATATGCCAGATATCTGAATGGCTAGTCACTCCGGACATGAGGTATGTAATTCTGTTCAGGAGTTGGCAGTTTTTTTACTTTAATATCCTATAATGTGGCACAACAGATGATGCAATAAATAACATGGAAAATGGCCTGAGACAAGAACTATATTGCTGTTATCTTAGAGTCTCTGTACTAGTAATGCACCTAGAAGAACACTTTGCTTCCAAGATCTTGACCTGTTTTAGACAGCTCTTTGACATTTTTATATTTTATATTAAATATCTAAAAATCACTTCTTCTTTCATCTTTTCCCAGTTAGAGGTCGCCACAGTGGATCACCTGTCCACTCATGATTGGCAGTGTAGGTTTACGGTGTCAAGTTGCCAGCCCGGCGCCCAATCTTCCACAGAAGGCACACACCCGCACTCACACCTAGGGCCAATTTTAGAGTGTCCAATCCACCTACAGCATGTCTTTGAGATTAGGGAGGAAACCAGAGCACCCGGAGGAAACCCACGCGACCACAGGGAGGACATGCAGACTCTGCACAGAAAGCACCCCAGCCAAGGATCGAACCAGGGAACTTCTTGCTGTGAGGTGAGAATGCTAACTGCTGCACCACCGTGGCCACCCCGAATATCTAAAAATCACTGCAGGAGCAATATGATATCCAGTATCTTTATTTTTGTATTATCTTCTGAAGAAGTTTGTTTTCTCGATACAAACAAAAAGCGCTTAAAGATTTTACTGGTTTTTATCCCTTTGGCTTGTTTGATCTGGATTTAATCAATTCTACATTAAATCATTGCCCAACCTTGGATACCGTCTCGTCTGTTTTTGTTAGTTTATCAGTTTGCTGTGCCTCAACTTTTTTATGATATCCAGTATCCATATTAAAAAAACGATCCAACTCAGAACAACAAGTCCCTAAAATTTGGAAAGTATCACATATCATCCCACTACATAAAAGTGGAAACTTGTCAGAATTATCAAATTACCAGCCAATAGCCACACTATCACCATTATCAAAAATACTTGACAGATGCATCCATTCACATATCTTGAACTATCTTATAACCAACAATCTTCTATCTAACACTCAGCATGGTTTCCATCCTAATTCTAGCACTACCACTGCTCTTGTTAGCTTTACTAACATTATTAACCACCATCGCAATGATAGCAATTTAGTTTCCTCCATCTTTCTTAATCTGTCCAAAGCTTTTGATACTGTCTTCCATTCTAAACTCTTAACTACACTCTCGGAACTTATACTTAGCCATTCTGCACTAACTTGGTTCCATCAATATCTAACTGGATGCCAGCAAGCAGTAAAATGGCAACAACATCTCTCTTTACTAGTGCCTGTAGCCTTGGGAGTTCTACAGAAATCTGTTCTGAGAACTCTCCTTTTTATTATCTTTACTAACAATTTTCATACTGCCACCCCTCTTGCCTCCATAGTTCAATATGTCGATGATTCCACCCTGATTTGTGCTGCCCCTACACTACAAAAACTCCAAAAAATCACTCAGCAGTAATTTAATGCTGTTTAATCTTGGCTAAACAATGCACAACTTGTACTTAACCCTACCACAACATACCTCCTGCTCTTCTGTCTAACTAGAGCTGTAGATGCCCACGCATCATTCAATATTTCATCATTAAACCATACAATTATTTCTCAAGTTTCCCAAACAAAATTACTTGGAGTGGTCATTGGCCATAATATAAAATTCAACATAGACATATCACAGACCATAAAAAAGTTCACAAAAACCTAGGAACCCTGTACAGAAATTGTCACTTTCTAAATAAGCCTTCAATGTCCACTAAAGCAAGAACCCATCTTATCACTATGCTACTATATACCTCACAAATTCTTACAAACATTAAGAAATCTGACCTAGCAAAAACTTGCTATAATAAAATCACAAAGTTTTCCACAGTAACAAATTTCAGATCCCATCATTGTTTGGCTTTAAAACAACTATCCTGGTTCAAACTACCAAATCTACTTGCTTACAATCAACTCACCTTCACCCATCCAGTACTAAATCAGCCAGAAAAAATACCAGCACTTCAAAATCTACTAATACACTACTCCAATAACAGTTCCAGTAACAAATCCTTCCTAAATATATCCAAACCTAACAATGCAGCTGGAGTTTCCCTTTACTCCAACTGCACGGCCAAAACTTGGTATTCCCTGCCATTAAATATCCGAACTACTAACATGTCCAACTTTAAAAAAACTTCTCAAATCACACCTATCAGAATCATGGACCTGCTCTTGCACAAACCCTGCTTAGGAAACAGATGGCTTAAGGCAGCTAAAGGAACACAACCTGTCATTTTTGTATTTGAATAGTATACTCCTACTAAGCATATGTACACCTAACTTGCTTGTTTTCTACCTACAATCACAGTACTGCTATTCTTTGTATCCTATCTGGACTATATAATTATATCAGTGAAATGTATAGCATGTATTTTTATTTTGAACTTGTATTTGAGATTGAATCAATATTTGTATATGTACATTGTATATGTATCTTACAGTTATTTATAAATGTAGAGCTTTTCTCCCTGGGTTTCCCTGAAAAAGGACATTTTGTCCAGTTGGACTTTCCTGGTAAACAAAAGTAAAATAAATAAATAAATATTTTTCTGTGCTTCTTTGCAGTGTTCTTTTCAAATTGTTAGTACACTAGTGTACCAGTATTATGTTTTTTTATTATTTGCTTTAATCAAACGTTTTTTTTTATTTATTTATTTATTTATTTTTTTTTTTTACTTTAGTGATGTAATTTCTAGTTTTGGCATGAATACAGTTTTAGTGACATTTGATTGGTTACTAAGTCTGACATAGCAGCCAGCTTAATTTTTTTGGTAATCAAGTCACACGTCAGACTATCCCTTATTTCTACCATTTGCTCATATATTGCAGGAAAAAAGGAGTAAGTAACTTTTGTTTCCTTGATTTTTCAACCCATTTGGTTGCCCATTGTTGGTGCTTCTCTAATTCAAATTTTTGCTTTAGTAATCCCTATTTTTTATTATTTTCATAAACCTTCTTATTGTCCTTGTGTCATATACATATATACATACATGCATACAAATATTTCAAGCACAGGCATTAATGCCCTTTTAGCTTGCCACTATACTAACACACTTGTTCTCATAATACGTATCCAGGCTGTTCTTAAAAATATCTATATAGTAGTTGCTTTAATGAAATTTAGTAGCCTGTTCCATGCATCAGCTGCTCTTTCAGAGAACCGATAGCATACTTGTCATTCCTATAGAATCTTCTGCATAGGTTGTTTGATGATTCCCTACTACTTTTTGATAACCCAAACATTCCCAGAAGTAGTTGTCTTTAAATGCCCTATATTTTTGAATAATATCTCCTCTTAGATATCTATAACAGACACCGTACAAGGTCAGATATTTTAGTCTTTCATAATAACTTAAATGTTCACATGCATAGATTCCCTTTGTATATTTCCACTGTCCTCTTTCCAGTTTATTCATACTTGTTTTCTTATAAGGTTTCTGTATTGTTATTCCATACTCAAGATTGGGTCTAATGTAACTAACATACAATGACGTCATAATTTCTGATTTCCTAGACTTTATAAATCTTTGTATACAACATATATGTCTATAACTATCATTAACCAATTGGTTGACATGATTAGGAAAAACTCATAGCTGGATCTACCCATATACCAAGGTCCTTAAATGAGTCTACAGTTTCAATCACTGTCTGCTGTATTAAATATTCACCTTTCAGTTTATGTCTCCCAAATCTCATATGCTTAGTCTTTGATGTATTTATCAGCATATTATTATCCTGTGCCCAAATGGTCAACTTAGTCAAGTTTTTTTTTGCCAGCATGCCTTATCTGTAACACATGTAATCAGTTTACTCAATTTCGGGTCATCTGCATATAGACTGTAGAACGCCTCATATGAAAAAGTTAGGTCTGAAAGATACAGTCTAAACAAGTAAGGGCCTAGGACAGAGCTCTGTGGGACACCTTGACTGTAACCAAGGATTTCACCTGTTTAGTTGCTGTATGATACTTGCCATATCCTATTTGCAAGCCATGCAGCTATCTATCCTATCAAGAGTACATCGATACCTAGTTGTTCTAATTTATTGATCAGTGCTTTGTGTATGACCCTGTCAAATGATGAAGTTAAATCTATATAAATTACATCACAACACAATTTTTCAATCATGGCTGTTATTATATTGTTATAGAACATCATGTTACAGCTGGTAATAGATCTATTTTCAACATATGCATGCTAATATATGGTTTCAAGTCCTGACCTATCCAATTCTGGCAATAACTTATCCAATATTACCTTCTCCGTTATTTTTCCACAACATAAAAGTAGACTTAAGGGCCTATATAATTCTGGATCTGTCCTTCTCCCCTTTCCCTTAAAGACAGGTTAATAAGTGCATGTCTCCAGTCTTGAGGAATCTCCCCATATTTATATGACCTAGTGAATAATAAATATAATGGTACTGTAAGTTCTTACTGAAGTGTTCTCAGGTCATTATTACTGATTCCATCTCCTCCCTGTGCTTTGTTTGGATCCAGTTCTTGTAGCTCTTTTTCAATATAATCTAATTTGATTGCAGCATCTGAGGTTAGCTGGTAGTCAGTAGGACAACTTATCATGCCCTTTGTGGAGTCAAACTGTTTTGCATAACATTTTGTAAATATATCTATAATCTGTTGTGTCTGAGAATAAATTTTAGAAATTGCACAAACTTTATCAGTTTGTATGTCTTTACTCCATCCACTGCTTATGCATTTATAAAAAGGTTTCCTATTTATCTCAATATCTTTATATACATTTTCTTCAAATCTTTCTTGATCTTGTCTCACACTATGCTTAATGCATTTGTCCAGCTTGTTCATTTCAGTTTTCAAAGTTGTAGTTTGACCTTTCTTCCATTTCTTATATTTTTTGGATCTCACCCTACTCAGGTATCTTATTCTTATGTAAATATATCCCCCTGATACTGTATGCCTAGATCCTGATGTTAAAACATTTTTTTTTATCTTTTTGCACTCAAACAAATTCTCTTTTAAAACGTTTCACATTCCATCTGCAGTTTTTCCACTAACACATCACTCCAGTTAGTTTTACATAGTGACTGTTTTGCTTCCATATAACCTGTAATTAACCTTCTGTGCATCGGTTTAGATTTCAGTATGGCAGAATTATGTAGCAACAAATTAGCCTTTATAACCCCATGATCACTGCACATCAGTGATGGAAAGACTTGACATGAAGTAACAGTAATTTGTTTGGGACCACACACAATGTCTGGTATGTTCCATTCCCTGGTAGTTTTTTTTTTACAATCTGAAGCAATTGTTGTTCCTGAATATATGCTGTGTATAATTTCCTTACTAATGTTGTTGAATCAATATTATTCCAATCTGTTTCTGGTAAATTTAAGTCCCCAGCTAATATTATTCTTCCCGCCTGTGTTTCATGCAATAAATGTATGAATTCTTCTAAGTCATCTGCACTTGACTTTCGTGGTCTATACACTCCAACAATTATTATATATTCCAGGATTGTCATTATTGTCACAGTTACACAGTCTATAATATTGGTGTTATCACTGAACATGTAATAATCACAGGACTCATAACTATCTTTAATCCCTATCATAACACCTCTACCTGGTTTTTGTTACAATGTCTGTTATAGTAAAAACACTTATACCCTGACAGAACTGTTTTCCAATGATTTTTCTTTAACCATGTTTCACAGACAACAACAACATCAATCCTATGGGAAACGTACCAAATTTTCCAATAAAAACAAAATGTTTATTATTAATGGTCCTAGCATTAACAACCATCAGAGATGCATAAAATGTTGTTATCTGTGAACTGTTAAATTTTTGACCTGGCAAAATTCCTGCCTAGTGTTTGTCAAATATTGCAGAATATCTGCTGCAAAAATTATCTTCCCTGATCTTGCCAAATGCATATCATCCTGTCTGAACCCAAGTGCCTCAAATTAGACTTGGATGCTCTACACATTTCCATTTTTTTAAAACAGAAAATTTTTTTCATGTAGGTATTTACCCCAAAAATCTTTTAATTCACTGTGACCTGACTATCCTTTCTATATGCGATTTGTGATAAATATGTCCTAACAGCAGTACAAGCTATACTATCTAACAGGGCTGTAAGTTCCCTATTAACAGTGAGATAGTCCTTACGGATTAGATAATTTGTGCTAACATGAATAAAAACAGATCCGTGCTTCCTTACATTAAGGCATTCAAAGGCTTGTGTCACATCTTCTATTTTTGCTCCTGGCAAGCATAATACTATTCGAAGTTCATTATCTTCTCTGCAAATATAACTATCAGTTCCTCTAATAATTGAATCTCCAATTACAAGAATATCTTTTCTGACCAGCACTGAAGAATCTTCAACTTCCAATACAATAATATCTGCTCTATCAATTGTTACAAAGGAATGATCTTTATCACGATTAGTCTTATTAATCCCACTGTTTTTATTGCGTATCAAATTTGCAAGCATGCAATTCTCATCCAGCTGGCTTTGTACATAGATTGCTTGAGCCATGTAGTCAACAGCCGTCTTTCTTTTTTTTCTTCAATCTTTCCACATTCAATTTTGATTTCTTCCTTTTCACCTGCCCCTTGTCTCTTTTTTTTCTACCTTCTCTTTTGGAAAAATGATGCCTTTTTCTGTTGACTGGAGGTCTACTGTTAGAAAAATGTTAGCATTCCCTGTAATCTGCATGTTACATAAAGTAGTGTCCTTTTTAGTACATAGTCTCTTTAATCTACATCAATCAGGGTCTTTTTCTTCCTTGTTATTTGTTGTGAACTTTTCTTTTTTGGTTTCTTTCCAAACAATCTGACTCCTCAGAGTGCTGAATACTTGCATTCAGAACTCCAAAGTTGTCAGTGGCATCATCTTTTTTCATAGGGGTTGAATGATCTTTACAGACAATAGACACATCTTCTTCTTCATCTTTCGGCTTTTCCCAGTTAGGGGTTGCCATAGTGGATCACTTGTCTGCTCATGATTGGCAGTGGAGTTTTACAGTGTCAAGTTGCCAGCCCGGCGCCCAACCTTCCACAGAAGACACAGACAAATACACTCACACCTACGGCCATTTTAGAGTGTCCAATCCACCTGCAGCATGTCTTTGGGATGTGGGAGGAAACAGGAGCACCCGGAGGAAATCCACACGACCACAGGGAGGACATGCAGACTCCGCACAGAAGGCACCCCAGCCGAGGATCAAACCGGAGAACCTCTTGCTGTGAGGTGACAATGCTAACCACTGCACCACCATGGCCGCCCACAGACAATAGACACATAATTTCCTAAATATGTTCTATTTACTCTTTGCCTAACATTATTTATCTCACCAGTCCAGTCATTAATACATGTAACAATAGTTCTCTAAGCTGTGCCAGTTGCATAAGTGCAATCATCATCAGTAAGTCTAGATTTACTTCTAATAATGGTAAGCAAATCATCCAACTTTTAACATGAGGAACACAGATCACCATTGTTATCAGGAGTTACCTTTAAATATGCATAGCATTTATTACACTGTAGAAGATATTTGTGCTTTTGCAAATCATTAATTGCATACTCATTTAAGGAACCTGTCACTCTCTAACATAGATAACAAGCAGGCAGGGTATTTCATTTAGATGCTTTAATACATATAAACACATCAGGATGGATAGCAGCATCATAAAATATAAATGAACTGGTTAACAGACAGACTTTACATACATACATACATGCTTACGTCTCTACAGCTTACTACAAAATGACAGTCAGACTTGCACGTGCTCAGTATTTATAAACTTGTGCAAGCTCTTGGATAACTCCTTTAAGGTACATGCACAGACATTCATCTACAGAATCCATATTCAGCTTCAAATGAAGAAATTATAAAAGAAAAGAATAATCTAAATCAGTAACCACAGAATTCAAAGAGAACTTAAATCAACTTCTATCACAAACCACATAAGTAATATACAACTAAATACTAAAGTACATACAGTAAAGTTGTTCTGATTGTACAAGTTCTGAAAGTCAGAGAAAAGCTGAAATTCCTTTATGCCACTATCATTAACAGTCGCATTTTTTTTTTTAACAGTAAAGGTCAATAAATCACAAACCAAGATAAGATTGTTTAGATAAGCTCAAGAAGTGTCCTCTCTGCAGTCTGCATGAAATTATAGCTGACTAGGCCCCTTGAGAAGGTTAGAGCTTGCCTATCTAAAACCTATCCCTTTCTAACAACCGACAGTGAAAATTAAAGGTGTTTCAGCTTTTCCTGGTTAGGGGTCGCCACAGCAGATCACAGTCAGCTAATGATTGGCAGTGTTTTTTTACGGTGTCGAGTTGCCAGCCTAGTGCCCAACCTTCAAAATAGGCACACCCACACACACATATACCCCCTACCTGCATGTCTTTAAAGCTCACTCAACCACAGGCAGAACATGCAGACTCTGTACAAAAGGCGCTCCAGCCAAGAATCAAACTGTAGAACCTCTTGCTGTGAGGCAATAACGTTAACCGCTGTACAACTGTGGTAAAACAGCAAACCGCAAATCAAAGTAAATATTTCTGTCTACAAGCTATCCCTTCCTTCCTACAAACAGTGAAAAAGCAGTGTTAAAAAATAAAATATAAATTCAAATAAAACTTCTCTTACTGGTCAACTCCACAGTAAATCACAAACCAATATAGGATTGTTTAGGTAAGCTCTGGATTGTCCTCTCTGCATTCTGTGTAAATTTATTGCTGACAAGGCCCCTTGAGATTGCTAGAGCTTGCCTGTCTAAAACCTATCCCTTTCTAACAACCAACAATGACAATTAAAGGTTAAAACAACAAAGCATAAATCAAAGTAAATCTTCCTGTCTAGAAGCTGCTCCTTTTTTCCTTCAAACAGTGAAAAACAGTGATAAAAAATAAAATATAAATTAAAATAAAACTTCTCTTACCAGTTAGCTCCACAGTAAATCACAAACCAAGATAGGATTGTTTAGATAAGCTCTGGATTCAAATATATTATGTAAAACACAGTTTATATAATGTATTTCTGTAAATGTATCAGTTCTTAAATGCCACTTTTTTGCTGGTTTTCTTTTTCTGTTCTAATTGTGAACCATCACATGCCAATCCATTTTTTTCTCCTACATAATTTATTTTGCCTTTTTCTTTTCATAAATATTCACCATTAAATGTTGGTTGCTTTTAAAAAAATCACTTACACTTTCTCATCATTCTCATTTTTTATACATTGTGCTCTGTTTTACTTTCCACTGAATCATTACCCTTATATAATAATTTATTTTATGACTCAGGTGTTATGTTTAACCTTGTCTACTTAATACAGTTCCAGATTAACTCAACTGTTTCAACTCTCTTCTTATTACATTTTTTCACTCAACACATTTGTCTGGAATTTTATGTCCCTCTATAATCTTGTAATTAAATTGACCAGTTTTGTAGTTCTGTAACTACCTTTCCTGCAAATTAACACCTGTTGACAGCCATCCTCATCTAGAAGCTTCACATCTTCTCCCTTCTGACGGGTCACTTAACCACACATGGTATTTCTTACATTGGTCTTTGTTTTCCAAGACAGATTAACTTCTTAATATTGTATTAAAGTATATCTAAATATTAAGTTATGCTGAAAAAAATGTAAATATAACTCATAAATTGCTTTCTTTTTGCTAAATGAATTTTTCCTAAATTCACAGAAATATGCTAAATTTCATTCTGAGCTACCTAGAAACTATGTATGCAATATGCTTAGTTAAGTGCATACATTTAAAGCACCACATGAAATAAAAGCTGTCTTATAGCACAGTTGTGTTAAATAAATATAGTACTATTAATAAATTCTAGTAAATGTAATTTGTTTAAAACTTAACCATTGCCATATGCTAACTGCATATATGCACTGTATGCAGCAGGAACCATTTTGATATAGTATAAGAAGCTGACTTAAAATTCTATACGAAATACATGTGCCTTAGTGTTGCCTCCAACAGTATCCACCTCCCTACCACATAAGGTCTTCTCCTACTACCCCACTCTGCCGAGCCTGTAGCATGGCACAGTTAGGCTCTATTATGTCTCAAGTATGTGTGCATGATTTTTGCTCTAGGTTTTTAAAAGCACTTTTTGTTTTGAGACGTAAAAAGTTATTTTGTTCACTTTATAAAGTCATAATCTTTCATCATTGAGGGTTGGCATAATGGTTAAGGTGTTTACCTCACATACACATGTTACATGGTTTCATTCTCAATTTTGAGGCTAGGCTTAAAATTGCCCAAGAGGGCAGATAGGCTTACCTGTGAATGTAAACCGTAATATGATAGATACAAAAATAAGAAGTTATGAGGGCTAACTACCCTCACTGTTAATATCTGTTTAAAACAATGAGGTTGGCATAATGATTAAGTTGTTACCTCACATACCCAAGGTATAGCGTTTGATTGTCATCTTTGATGGGGAAATAAGATAGGCTTAAAGTGTCCCACAAGGGCAGCTAACCTAATACTTACAGGGGCAGGTTTGGCTTAATGGTTCAGTTCTTTACTTCACAGCTATAAAGTACTGAGTTTGATTCTGAACTCTGGTTATTAGCTAGGCTTGCAGTAAGCTGATAGCTTAGTATTTACCTATGATGTTCCTATTAGGTATCATTATGTAAAAGTACAGCTTATCCTGCATGCTTCTAACTAGGAGTACCACCATTACCTGTGCTAAACATGGAATAGTGCTTACAGAAATATATATTTTTATTTGATATTCCACATCCGTGTCCTTATTACCTGTTTTCCCTTCTACTGGAGTTACTATTCAGTAATATAGAATCCTTGTTTTTCTTGCTTCTATTTAGCATTTTTTACAGATTCATCATTTCTAAACTTTCTTTTAGAATACATTAACCCATTTTAACTAAAATATCAGAATATTATTATTTTTATTCTTACTAAAGAAAAAATGCTCAGTCAAAGTTGTCATACAAATGTCAGGGCTGCAAGATTTTTTTTTTTTTGTCATTTTATCCAGTACTCATTGATTAAGAGAAGATGATTATAAAGTGAGGAATTATTGTTTAAATAAGAAAATAGGTATGTATTTCTGGAACCTTCTGACTTTAAAACTCAAGGCCAAATGACTGTATACATTTCAAATTTAGTTGAAAATTTAACCTAAAAGAGCAAGTCTTTTCCGTATTCTGTGGCAACTAAAAAACATGTTTTTTTTTTGTTTTTCTTTCCCTTTTTTTAAACACCGAAAGGCTGTTAAAGGTTCTGTCATTTTATTTTGGATAAAAGGCTGATGTATGTAAATTAGGTACATTTGAGAGGAAAAGCCTTTCAGAGAGACAAAAGCATTTAAGGAAATGCAGACACATTAGTATGTCATCTTGACAATCAAAGGCCATGACTATGCTAATTACTAAAAGATATGAATACAGAACAGGGTACTTGGGCTATAACCTTTTTTTTTTTTTTTTGCTGTCTGCTGATCTTAGAGAAGCTGCTTAAAGTTCATTATAAGCTGGAATAACTAATTATTTATCTTAGCAACACCCATGTGGATTTTTATCCATATGTAATATTCCACATACTGTACAGGGATGTAAACATTATGGAGAGGACAGAAGCCTGCCACAGAAAAGAAATGCCTGTAATAATGAATTGTTTATATAAAACCATATATTTCAGCATTTACATGTATGCTGCAACTAATGAATCCTACATACAGCACATATATTTGTACCATATATTCTTTAACTTTGATTCTGTACTGCATATACTGATATGCACATGATCATAAAATGCATGTTTTTCAATACATAGATGTTTATAAAATCAGTGCATGTGGAATATTAAATGTGTATACTGATTCATTTAAAACTAGAATGATTATGCTGATAAAATATGTACTATGTTTGCAATACATTAATAGCTGGAAATCATGTTGCACTCACTTTGAATGCAGTCTAAGTGTATCTTACTTGTAGCTATGTTTGGTGTATTGTGAGTGATATGTGCGAGACTGCATATTATAGGATAAGGGAATATGCCTTTTTCCCCACTGTTGTGTGATCTTCAGTTAGTATATTTAAAGTGGCAGGGTGTGGGGAGTGCAGGAGCGGGGCAGGGTGTGAGAAGTGCAGGGGGGGCCTTAACCCCCGGTAAGAAAAGATTTTCTGCTTTCATTTTTTTTTTTGTTTTCATTGTGGAGCATTGCTGGGTATAGACCCAGTACACATTAGTTCTTATAATGATACATTACACTGGAATTATCTGCTGTTTACACTGATACAGAATACCTTCAGTCCTGTATAAATGTACTGTGAAGTTTTCTGTATTTTAAGAATGCTTTTGAAATTAGTTGAGTTTTCTAATTGATTTCATATTAATAAAGATTTTATATTCTTTTACTGCTTCTTGTTTCTGAAAAGGTACGAGAAATGTTAATATGAAACAGTCTCTGTCATTTTGATATCTCATTTCTCATAACAGTCAAGATAGCTGGCATAGAATTAAGCATGCTAGTGAACTATAAGGCACTTGTACTGTAATTTTTAATCAGTATATACAAATTGCATGGTTGATGCTGAATTTCATCTTGTTTATTGGAAATTTCACTTAAAAAGAGCTTACTGAAGGCAACTTTAGGATAGTCTTAACAGTAGTTACAGTGAGAGGAAGATAATTTTTTTACAAACAATACAGTGAAACGCACAAATAAAATCAAGAGATGGCAGTGATAACTCAAAATAACAAGGATGTGTGACATAGCTTTGCCTGGATGGCATTGTATAAAAATAAAATGCTTCTGGAACACAAGCTAAGATGCCAAGCTTTGCCGAGTTCTGGGAAAATGAGCAGGAGAAAATATATAGAAAAAGAGGTGTACTCAAGAGCAATAGTGGTTTGTTGCCTGGGCACTCAGAATCATGGATCTATGGACATCAGTGGATGGGAAGAGTTCCTAAATATCTTACACAACAGACAATAGCAATAAAAAAGAGGGAGCAGAGTCTTTCGAAATCACATTACTACAAGGGGTAGAAGGCAGAGACACAGTCTTAAAAAAACACAACAGAACCACAACAGGAAAAGGTTGAGAGGGTTGGGAAAATTCATTGAAGAAGCAGGCTAGTTAGATAGGGATCTAATCAAATAAAGTCAATATTGGAGCTCTTTAGAAACTTTAGCTTAATGTATCAGTGGGGGGATGGTGGTTCATAGGTTCATAGGTGTATACTAGGCTAGTGGCCCTGGAGCCTTTACAACCCTATCCCACAGAAGTGCCCTGGCATTGTGTCGCCCAATGTTAGTTTCCGGTCCCTCTATCAAGTAGAGCCACTGGAGTGATCCCTGGGGTGAACTTTCTATTTCCCATCCACTCATCATGATTTGTCTTGAAGAGGGTCAGTAAGGTACTCTGCTTGACATGTATAGGAAGTCTATTCCAGAGCTCAGTCCATCTCTCGGTTATGAATCTGTCCCACCAGCATTTTCTGTTGATTGTGGTAATGAGGTTGAGGTCTCTGGAACGCGTTGTCCAGAGGGATTGGGATTTCTTTAGATGTAGCATTTCTAACAGAGCTGGGTCAGACATGGCTTTGTAAGTCAAGCAGAGATTACCTCTTAGTAGACAATATGAGACAGAGAATAGATGGAGTTTTTTGAGTCTGTCCATGTAGGACATGTGTTTAAGGCCTAAGATCCTCTTTGTGAGGGACTTTTGTGGCCTTTCCAGCTGTTGCATGTGTCTAGTGAGATACATGCCAAATGGTGAATTATACTCAGTAATTGGTCTAATGAGGGAAGAGTAGAGAGAGATGATGACCTCTTTCTTCCTGGATGCAAAACCCTTGGTAATGAGATGTGCCACATAGAAGGACTTTCTGACCATAGTGGCAATGTGGTGGTCGAAGGAGAGGTTGCTGTCAACTTGTGTCCCTAGATCTCTTATAATGCCTTCGGTGTTCAGTGGGCTCCCATGGATGTGGTAATTAGTGGGAACTGAGTTTTTCCCAAAGGGGATGACAATGCATTTCTGGCATTAAGCTTAAGGCCATGGTTTTGACACCAGCCATTGGTCTCAGTGATGCCTTTCTGTAGGATATCTACATCACTTGGGGAGTTAATAATGGCTCCCAGATTGCAGTCATCTGTGAACTTGGTCAGCCAGAGTCCATCTGTGTTGGCCTGGACTTCTGAGAAGTAGATTCCAAACAGGAGAGGACCCAGGACCGATCCCTCAGGGACTCCACTCATGACTTGTCAGCTGTCTGACTTGGAGTCCACTACTTTCACACTGTGGGTTCTATCTGTGAGCCAATTTGCAATCCACCTAGTGATATAGGGGTTGATGCCTAGTTTGGTGAGTTTATCAATAATTCCTGAGTGGGGATGGAGGTGGAATACAACTTCCCTGAGCTACAGATCAATGTCCCCAGGCAGTTTAGAATTTTAGAATTCAAGAAAAAAGCAGGCTAACTACAGAGTGATCCAATCAAAGAAAACTCCCATTGGAGCTCTTTCAGAAACTTTAGTTCAATATCTCAGTAGGTGGTAGGGCAGAGGTGGAATGCATCTTCTCTGAGCTACAGGTCAATTACTATGGGCAAGTAAGAATATAAGAATTCAAGGAAAAAGCAGTGTAGTTAGAAAGGGATCTAATCAAATAAAACCAGTTTTAGAGCCCTTTTAGAAACTTTACCTTAATGTCTCAGTGCAGGTTAATGGGAAGGCATTGGAATGCAACTTCTCTGACCTACACGCCAGTGATACCAGGCAGGTTAGAATTTCTGAAACTTTAGCTTAATGTCTCAATGGAGGATGGACAGACACAAAGAACATCACTGAAATGCAACTTTTCTGCGCTACAGGTCAATGACCCAGGCATGATAGAATTTCAGACATTTTAGTTTTATGTCTCAGTGGGGGATGAGGTCAACACAAAGAACAAGGGAACAGAAAGGCATTGGAATGCAACTCTAAGCAGGTGAATGATGAACAGAATATTGAACTGCAGTAGCAAAACTGGAATATCAACAACTGTAAAAGCAATGGATCACAAATCATGAAGCAGAAAAAAAACATACACTCACTACTGTGATTCTGTTACAGTTTAAGGCAACATACTTTGTAGACATTTACCAGCAATGTTTATGGTAAAATGCAGTAGTAAATGATGAATTAAGGCTCAAATCTGGCAGTAGTTCACAGTTCTGCCAATACTGTGAATGAAACTACAAGACTAAGGCCCAGCTGGGTTGAAAATGCAAACATCTTACATTTTAAATAATGATTTGCCAACATTGTTATTCTTTTTTTTTCTTCTTTTCTTTTCTTTACTTATTTTTTTGGTATCTGCAGATATGTTATGTTAAGAATGAACTTAATTAAGTTACTACCAATCATAGTACTTGCTGTTCTTTAATAATGTGGTAGCTGCCTTATTGCTTGTGCTGCTGCTACAACCTGCTATTCTGTGTATATTATCTGTTTCTAGTCAGCAGAATATGAAAAGAGTTTAGTGCGTTCATAGAGCAGCAACTCATTGGCTAATTCTGTGCTTTCTTTAGATTGCAAAATATTTCTGGAAATTGATGAGGAACTTTGGATTTGTGGGTCCCAGTTTAAAAAGACCATATAATTTTAGACTAAGCCGTTATTGTCATAAATGCATAATTCTTTGCGCAACCTTAAAGTTGGTTGTATCTCAACTGTCTGCATTTTGGAGGAAGGTTCATATTTTCAGAGAAATATAATTGGGCTGCAGTGGTTTTGCCATCAATACTCTGTTACTTTCACCAAAGATACAAAATTCACAGTGTCTCTGTGAATACTAGTGGGACTTGCCAGCAAACTCTCACTGCTGAGGTTTAACTAACCCCGCCTGAGGTATTATTTTCTTTCACCTTTCATTTTCACATTAGTATGTAAAATATTTGCAATGGTGATGGATAGGTTGACCGACAAGATCATAGTCCCCGTGGACTATGATGTTTGCAGATGACATTGTGATCTGTAGTGAGAGTAGGGAACAGGTGAAGGAGACCCTGGAGAGGTGGAGATATGCTCTAGAGAGAAGAGGAATGAAGGTCAGCAGGACTAAGACAGAATATATGTGTGTGAATGAGAGGGAGGATAGAGGAATGGTGAGGCTGCAAGGAGTAGAGGCGGAGAAGGTGGCTGAGTTTAAATACTTGGGATCAATAGTTCAGAGTAATGGTGAGTGTGGAAGAGAGGTGAAGAAGAGAGTACAGGCAGGATGGAGTGGGTGGAGAAGAGTGTCAGGAGTGATTTGTGACAGATGAGCACCAGTAAGAGTGAAAGGAAAGGTCTAGAAGATGGTAGTGAGACCAGCTATTTTATATGGGTTGGAGACAGTGGCATTGACAAAAAGGCAGGGGTTAGAGCTGGATGTGACAGAGTTAAAGGTGTTAAGATTTGCACAGGGTGTGATGAGTGTGGACAGGATCAGGAAAAAGTATATTAGAGGGTCAGCCCAGGTTGGAAGGTTTAGAGACAAAGCCAGAGAGGCAAGATTACATTGGTTTAGACATGTGCTGAGGAGGGATGCTGAGTATATTGAGAAAAAGATGCTAAGAATGACGCTACCAGGTAACAGGAAAAGAGGAAGGCCTAAGATAAGGTTTATGGATATGGTGAGAGAGGACATGCAGGTGGCTGGTGTGACAGAGCAAGATTCAAAGGACAGGAAGAAATGGAAACAGATGATCTGCTGTGGCAACCCCTAACAGGACCAGCCAAAAGAAGATGATGATGTAAAATAAAGTAGCTTATTGAGCCCAGGGAACATTTTATCTCATGTGTGTTATTTGAGAAATAGGTTCTAGCACAGTGGCAGCAAGAACTCATGTGTGCATACTTTGCCTTTAAACTCAATTATTCAATGTGTTAATATTGTTCTTTTCAGTAAATGAACTTTATAGTCAAGTAATTTCTTTGGCACTTCTTGGTAATCCACATTGTTTCTAGATTCAGTAACTTCTTTGCATTATGTAGCTTCCTCTATTTTTTTTTGTGATAACTAATTTTATTCTGTGGAATCAGCCCACCTAAGGTGTTAGCTACTGATCAACACCTCTATGTTTATTTGACTGCCTGAGGGTCAATTTTTTCTGTTGTACTTCTGGTACAAAGACTTATATTTCTGTGAAATTGTGCTCAGTAGCATAGCTGATATAGTAGAGCTAATTATCTGGCTGTGTTTGATTCTTTAACTATCTGGATATACCAAGTTGATATAAATATACTTTTTTTTGCACTTGATCTGTTTCAGTGATAGGTAACAAAACTGTACTGAATTCATTTATTTGCTTCATTGTTTATTGCTGGCCTCTGTCTGACTGCATTTTGTTTGTTTTTCCCACCATCCCACCCAAGTGTTGTTGTACTCTTAAACTGTGTGGCTTTGGAAATGCCTGCCTCTGCTGTAAATTTGATTTTGGTCACTCCTCCCATTCCCATCTCATTTGCCCACTCAACTGAGTACAATGAGATCATTTGGGAATGTCTACCCCATTGCTTCTTTGACTTTGGACACTCCTCCCAGTCTCATCTCATTTGATCACTCAAATGAGTGCAGTGAGATCACATGGGAAGGTCTACCCCTTTGCTTCTTTGATTTTGGACACTCCTCCCAGTCCCATCTCATCAGCTCAGTCTACCGAGTACATGAAGAGCATTTGGGAAGGCCAATCCCCTTAGTTTCTACTTTCTAAATTTTTAACTATCTTCTGTTTCCTCCATCTCCACTAAAAAAAAAAACAAAACAAAAAAAAAAACAACCTCCCCCCAAAAAATGACATTTTATTCAGCTGCTTTTACTGTAATTGTGCTCTTCCTATTTTATTACCTTATTTTTGCTTTGCTGCTTGCTATTAAGTGTTCAGATGCTTTTATTCTGCTGCATTTATTACTGCTTGTTAGTAGCCTGATTAAATGTATCTGTTATTCTAAGCATCTTATTTTGGTTTTAACATTTGTGCTTCAGGCCAGTTACTTTACATTTAAGAAGGTTTTTGTGCTCTACACTCTTGTGGACAAACCCTTATCAAAAACTTTTCTCCATAAGTTCTCCCAAGTATTCAGAACACTATGCCTGGACAATTCTCTTCAGTTTCTCCTGCCAGCCTGGTCGACGTGGGCATATTGAATATAGCAACTGCCTTGTGTTTACTGATAGCCCTCTTGTACTAGCACATCATTTTTCTACTTCTGAGAAATGCATCTACATCAGTAACCTGGAATCCATGCTCTCTTATTCCATAGTCAGTACTCCCGACAAAGAGGAGATTGCCAGCACAAACACCATACCACTCACATCACATATCCAAGCACAACACATACCCACCTATGCAGAGGTCCTCAATAAAAACTTACCTAAGCAGCAGAGATCTTCAAAACACACTCACAAACATTCCACACACAACACCAAACACATCACACAGCAGACAACACGTCAGTGTCTCACAAACACAGCCCATAAGGCAAAACAATAAACCAACACAGCCCACAAGGCATAACAATAAACCAAACATACTAGTCATTGGTGACTCAATTGTGAGACACACTGATGCCCCCTCACCAGGCTCAAAAATGGGAAGGTCATGGTCAGTTGTCTGTCTGGTGCCAGAAACCACCACATCACACACACACTTAAGTCTCTCCACAAGTACACGTATGACTCTGTCATTGTCCATGTTGATGTGAATGACTTGAGATGTACTTCCCTGGACTATATGAAGAAAGACATTATTGAGCTCTCAGAGTATGTGACCCAAGAAGGTATGACCCTATCCCAAAGCAGCATCTGACCTTCACCAAGAATGCTACCACAAAACCAACAAAAAATAATTGACTTCAACAATTGGCTTAGTTGCTGGTGTCATTCCAAGGGGATCCAGTATCTGTCTGCCTGGGATGACATGGTTGACAGACCTGGATGCTTAGCCAGAGATGGCCGCCACCTGTCACTCCTGGGATTCTGGATCCTGGCCAAGGCTCTTGCCTTCCCCATTGTGCCTTTTTAAAGCAATGTCCCAAAGACAAATCTTCAAACATAAAAGATCTGTCAAAAAGCAAATTGAAGGTCATGCTGCTTAATGCTAGAAGCCTTAACCTGAAAACACACTCACTGGAGCCTCTCCTCACACTGGATGATGCCGACGTCTGTGCGGTGCTGGAAACTTGGTTCAGGCCTGTAGAAAGCACCCAGCCTTATCAGGCTATACCTCATTCCACACATTCCGACACCAAAATGAGGTTGGGAAGACTAAGGGTGCTGGAGTTTTTATCTTCAATAAGGACAGGCACACCTCCAGACTGGTTTGCCAGCATGACACACTGGAAATACTTCAGGTGCAACTGACAGTTGACAAGACACCCATCAAAGTTATAGACAGCTATAGACCCCCATTCATGACTCAGGACACCCAGTCCTCCTACCTGGATCCACTTGACTCCATCAAGGTACCCCCTAATACCCTGATCCTTGGTGACATCAACTACCCCACCAAAGACTGGGTAAGCTATTCCTGCACTAAGGCACTCACCCAATGATTCCTTGACTTCATCAGTTCTAACCCACTAGACCAGCTCATCTCATCTCCCACAAGGGGAGATAATATTCTGGACTTGGTTCTCAACAACATGGACGACGGCTGCACCACTCTCATAGTATGTTCTTCTCTGGTGAGATCAGATCATCGGTCTGTCTCATTTGAAGTTTCTATCCCACCCACCTCCCACAGCTGTAATCAGGCTGAAAAACTTCTCAAAAGCTGACTTCAACCTATTAAGGGAGGTTATCAGTAACTTCACCCCCCCCCCCCCCACTAAGGATGTAGACAACTATGCTGAACAGTACACCAATGCAGTATACAAGCACCTGTACAACTGCATGGACTCAGCCAACAGGCTTTACAAAAAAGGAAGAAACTGTTGTCCAAGGGTAAAATGGAACAGATTCCTAATTGGAAAAACTCCCTGCTTAGCCTCAACAAGCAAATTAAATCACTAGTGAAAATCTCCAAAGCCAATTATGAAGCCAAACTAGACTCCGAAACAAAGGGAAACCACAAAGCATTCTTCAGTTATGTCAGGAACCTCCATGGCAAAGCCCAGATTTGTTCAAATTAGTACTTAATGGTATCACTTACACTGATCCTGTTGACTTAGCCAGCCTGCTACCAGGTAGGCTCAGCACAAACTTCAACCTCCTGACCCCCCCAAAGGCCCTTTCAACATCCCTGATACTTGTCCACACCTCACATCTCCATAGATCAAGTGTTAAAGGGCCTACTCAAGGCAAAGAACACAGCTTCCATGGGACCTGATAGTATCCCAGGCTGTATTGTGCACCATCTCCAGCAAGAACTAACTTTGCCATTCAGCACCCATCCAACCCCAGCCTAAGTACAGGCTTCATTCCAGCAGAGTAGAGAACTGTCATTGTCATCCCTTTGCACAAAGATGGTGCCACTACTGACCCTGGAAAATATTGCCCCATTAGCTTGACAAGTCTGATCTGTAAAGCTATGAAGCATATTATTATGGATCTCATAAACAAGGACATAGGCAATCTCCAAGCACTTCACCCCAACAATTTTGGATTCGTCAAAGGCAGATCTTGCCTGTTGAACCTGGTTGACTTCTTTGAGACTGTCACCAAGGCCTTGGATGAGGGAAAGCCAGTACATACAGCTTACCTTGACTTGACCAAGGCCTTTGACACAACCCCCCACTCAGACATCATTGAAAAGCTAATACAACTTGGTGTAAATCCCTATATCATCAGGTGGTTGGCCAACTGGCTCACTGACAGGACCCATGAGGTCAAAATAGGTGCCTCCACATGTGATAGCAAACCTGTCACTAGTGGTGTTCCCCAGGGATCTGTCCTGAGACCCCTAGTGTTTGGCATCTACTTCTCAGAGGTCCAGGCAAAGACAAAAGGCTTGTGGCTGACCAAGGTTGCAGATGACTGTAAGTTGGGTGCTGTCATTGACTCCTCAGATGATGTTAACATAGTGTAAGATGGTCTCACAGCAACAAATGAGTGGCGCCAAAGTTATATCCTCAAGTTATGCACAAAAAAATGTATCATCATACCATTCAGCAAAAACATGGCCCTTGCTGACTGCCACATCAACGGCAATCCCACAAGCACACAACCTGTGGTGAGAGACCTGGGTACTTAGGTTGACAACAATCTCACATTCGACCATCATGTAGCGGCAGTGGTCAGAAAAGCTTTTTACTTGGTTCATCTCATAGGTAAAGGGATTGAATCCAGAAAATAGGAGTTTGTTACCTCTCAATACTCCTCCCTCATTACAGCAATAATTGATATAACTCTCATTTGGTATGTACCTCTCCAAACATCTGCACCAACTGGAAAGGCCACAGAAAAAACATACAAAGAGAATCTATGGCCTCCAACACCTATTCTATGTGGACAGGCTCAAATCACTATCATTCTACTCGGTATCATATAGATTGCTCAGAGGTGATCTGTGTGTCACCTACAAGACAATCTTGGACCTTGCCCTACTAGAGGCGTAAGTCTAACTCCTCGCACATTACCCACTCAAAATGCCTGAATCTAATATACAACATCAACAAAACATGCTGGAAAGACTGGTTTGTCTCCCAGAGGCTGCCTGGTCTCTGGAATAGACTTCCCATACACATCAAACAGAGTACCTCACTGACCCTGTTCAAGCACAACCTTGATGAGTGGATGGTAAACCACAAATTTATCCCAGGGCTTCCACCTGTGTCCCTCATTGACAGGGGTGACAGGTGCTGACTGAGGTTTCTTTTTTGAGGGTAAACGCTTGGCTAGGCTTGTAAGGGCCCCAGGGCCATTAGCCTAGAAACCTCCTATGATCCTATGATTTATTTAAAAACTTAATAATGACAGTATGTGAAGTATTTTCAGCTACATCAATGGGGTTAAATTGTGAGTGAGTTATCAAATGAAAATACATATAAAACACTCTGTGCCATACCAGCATCATGTCTTGATTGCTCGATTTTTGCCAGTATTTTTTGCAAGAATGTAATTTTTTGTTCAGCTTGTCCAAGCAAAGGAATAACATTTTGAAAGTATAAGAAAGTTTTAGTGTGTGTGTGTGTGTGTTTGTGTGTGTGTGTGTGTGTGTGTGTGTGTGTGTGTGTGTGTGTGTGTGTGTGTGTGTGTGTGTGTGCGTGTGTGTGTGTGTGTGTGTCTGTCCACACGCGTATGTAAGTCAGTGCACTTATTTTAGATTGAATGGTTTCTACTCAGAAACCTGAGGCACCTGAGTTATATGAAAATAACTATCCCAAGCCCCTTTCATAATTAGTAGCTTAGATTACTGTCCTTCATTTTTTATTTATTTATTTGTTTATTTATTTTACATTTGGTTACTGGGAAAGTCTGACTGGACACAAGTCGTTTTTCAGCAGAGGCCCAGGGAGAAACTCACCACATAAAACAAAGCATATACAACATAAATATTATCGATTACAATTTCACAGGTACAGAAGTAAGACATTTTCCCTTTTACATCATTTCCTAGATACAGAGCAGGACTTTACATAATACAGCAAAACCATAATTGTAGTCAATAATTGATAACATTTGTAACTAGGTGAGTTAAGAGAAGCTATTCAGTTTGTAGGGTGAAGCTGTATATGTGATGCTGTTACGATGGTTTAGGATAGACATTACTGTTAGAAGGGAGACACACTTAAGGTTGATTAGTTAGATGACAGGTGGTAAAGGCGGAGTAGAAGAGATACAGAGAATATTCTAGGGTTTAGGCTTAGGGCAAGGATGAATTGTAGAAGGAAGAGAAGGAGTTTCAGGCTGAAGGGAGGATAACTGCTTGATAGAAAGGTGTGAGAGGTAACCCTGTGTGACCTGAAGTCTAGCCTGGAGAGTTACAGTTACATATGCAGCTGGCTTGTAAGTGTGATTTTAGGCATTGTGTGAATTGGGTTAAGGAGGAGATTGCAGTTATATTAGTGGGGAGACTGTTCCACTTTTTGGCTGTGAAATTTGAGTCGGGGGAAGATCCAGCAGAGTTGCTGGGTTTAGTGACTTGAAGGAGAAGTTTGTTATTGGAGCACAGGACCCTAGTACTGGAGTAGTGATGTAATAGGTTTTGTAATGCAGGGATTTTCTTTGGGTAGTAAAGTATTTTGTGGGCTAATATGAGCTGGCTGTAGAGGAGAAGTTGGGGGAGTTCAAGCCAGTTAAGTCTTTTTAGGACTGAGCTGTGGTGTGTGAGATGAGGGCTATTAGAGGAGAATTTTGCAGTTTTGTAAGAGCAGGTTTCAAGTTTAGCAATATCAGATTTTCTAAGATTGGTAAGGATTGGGGAGGCATATAAGAGAGTGGAGAGGAGGTGTGTTTGTGCAATTTTTGCCTTAGTGCTATTTGTTACTGGTATCATTCTGGTTTTTCTAATGTTTTGTTCAGTTCCTATCATTTACTTTGTTTTCGCACCTCCAGCATGATTCTCATTTCCAACACTGTGTTATATGTTGAATAAGAAAATGTTCTGCATTTGTGGAATGAGGCCTTGTTTCACTTGTAATGATTGGAATGTTTCTAGCACTGAAGCTTTCTTGTATTGTAGCAGTTCTTTTCCTGTTATCTAGGCAAGGCAGGGTTCTTAGAGCAGCAAAGTAATGAGTTATTTACTTTTAATTATATTTCTGTATTAAATGTTTTATTTTCTTTGATTTTAGCTATGCAATATTCACCTTATTCCTAAGTATTTTTACATTCTTGACATACTACTTTAGCAAGCTATGGCATAACACTATTACAGAAAAATCACACTTTACTAACTATGATATAGCCAGTAATGAAAGATGAAATTACACATATGCACAACCACACACATGCATGCACACATGCATACACACGGACACACACACACACACACACACACACACACACACACACACACACACACACACACACACACACACACACACATTTGCATTGTAGGAAAGGAAAAAAGACAAAAAAGGTAAACCAAAATGATAAAGATGTAATTATGTCCTTGCTAGAGTGTGCAGGTCAGGTTTTCATCAAAATTAATATACAGTTTTATCTCAGTATGTGACACTACCCAAAACAGTAAGCTCTGACTCTTTTATATGTGCCTTATGTTTTCATCAAAATGAAGATTGACTCAAAGAGGACCTGAAGTAAAACTGCCCTTTACTTTTATTTAAACAACAGTGAAATATAAGGGGGCAGCACTGCAGAGTAATGAGTAGCATTGTCACCTCAAAGCAAGGGGTCCACTGGTTTGGTTCTTAGTTGGCAGCCTGATGTGTGGAGTCCGAATGTCCTCACTCTCTAAAATAAAAGCAAAAACCGGTGAAGCCTTTTACTTTTTCTGTTATTTCCCCAATAACACCCATAGTGGAGGACATTATTGTTTGCTTAATAGATGGTGGGGGGGGGGGGCTAAAGTTCTATCACAGTAGGTTTGTGGTTTATTATTATTTTTCCATTCATTAAGATAGACATGCGGTCTGTTTGCTTAACTTCTAATATTAAAAAATAGTTGCATTTTTTCATTTCTCAATCTGGTACGTAATCATTGTTTTAGGTTCACTTACTTTTCTCTCTCTGAACTCATACTAAGTTGTTGCTCTGAGATCCATTACTGCCTTCACTTTGCCTTCTCTCCTAAATTCTCCTGATGACATTCTAGTAACCTGCCTTACTCAGCAGAGAGGACATCTCATATTTGTGATATTTGGGAAGGTGAAATATTGTGGACATCTAATAGCAAAATAAACATGACTCATTCACTATATATCCAAAAGAAAACACAATACAAGTTCAAGATTGCAATGCAACTTTTTATTCCATCCAGTCCTTATTATGTCAATACTCCTGTCTTCTAGCAGATAACCAAGAAAATGAGTAATATTAAAGCAAAGCTTAAGGCAGCCAATCAAATTCATTTAAATATTCTTTACATCAGCTTAGTGCCATTGCATTTCATTTCCTACTTAAAGTGTTATACTAACAAATGCCAAGAAATCAATAAATATCATTCACTTACTACGCTCTTTGTCTTAAGAAATATTGCCAATATATTTCTGAAATTAGTCTTTTCAGATACAAAGTTTAATATTTAAAAATCATCCTAAACCTCAAGTTTCTTTAATTCAGTTATCACATCTCCCCTTCTCTCTCTCTCTTCAGAGAGGGGGGCACCTATTACATGAAACTGATCACTGCCATTAGAACCATGGCAATTTAAGGCATGTAAGCATCAGAGCTACTAAGATATTATATTTATTCAGGTATTACTAAAGCATTTTTTATTATAAGTTTATCATTCTTGTGATGTATCCTGTATACTGGTTAGGTATAGAAAATTTACAAAACAAGGCATAAAATACATTTGTAGAACAAGAAGACCACAAAGGATTAAATCTCATTCTATTTTATTAATCCTAATGCCCTCATTTGTATTCACAAACATAACATGGACAGTGAGCAAAGGGAATTTAGAGACAAAGGCTGGCTGCAAATCTTGTTTGATCAAATTAACAGATTTCCTATAAGAAAAAGATTTCACAGAAGGAAAAATTCTGCATAACTTCTTATCATATTTCAAAATGTGTCTGTTATTTGACATTATGCAATGACTGGACATTAACATTCAAAAAGTAGCACATTGATTTGTCAGCCTAACTAGTAAATTGAGAATATGTTGTGTCTTTTGGCTTTTCCTGGTTAGGGGTTGCCACAGCGGAACTCCGGTCCACTAATGATTGGCAGTAGATTTTTACGTGCCAAGTTGCCGGCCCTGATGCACAACCTTCAACGAAGGTACACCCATTCACGCATGTCTCCACACAGAAGACGCTCTAGCTGAGAATCGAACAGGATAACGTCTTAACTGTGAAGTGATACCAATGATAAAAGTCCATCCACTAAAGTATCGAGTGGGGAGACTATTTTTTCCTATTATTATGTGCTAGACACACATTTGTTTGAAGGAAAGAAACTCTGAAACTGAAATGCGTGTCATCATTTAGTGACTTCGTGCCTCATAATTTTTTTTTTCCTGACAAATCACTGAGGAACAAAGTCACTAAATAATGACAGGCATTTTAGTTTCAGACCTTCTTTCCTTTATACAATGCAAAACAAATTTCACATTTTTTCACATAAAAGATAGAGAGGTACATATGAGACAACAGAAAATACAAGAAAAATCAGGTACATTCTGCAAGATAAAGCAAACCTGATTCTCCTCATATTTTCCTGTCTCTCTCATACTTCTAAACTGTCGGGAGGTTACACTTTTTTTTTCCTTAAAAAAAAAAATAGCAATAGAGATTGTCCTTTCTCCATTGCTTCTTGCTAAACCACTGATGTACTTCTTAAGCCTAGGAACACAAGTCCCATATGCATGTGTGATACATCATCAAAGAGCCAAAGAGCAGAATCAGGAAACAACATGGAAGAACATCACAGTGCTGTTATACAAAGACATTATTTAAGAAAAGTAAGTCATTTGTTTAAAATAATGTCATTGTATATTAGCAATAACCAACTCTGTGGTGTGGTATATTGAAGATTTGCCCACAATTGGCTTTGTTTAATCACTCAGGCTTCACCTTTATGATTAAACCACCCCGACCATAAGTAAATCTTCAATGTACCACACCCACATAGTTGGTTATTGCTGTATTGTTTTCTTTCCCTCAGTAGTTAACTGAAAAAAATAGAAACAAAAAATAGACATGATAGATTGTAATGGCCTAATTTTCAGCACTCAGTGTGCAAAGAATTTAGTGCTGGCAGTTATACTGCAACTAGGCCCATACCCTGAGGATCCAGGAGACTTTCTGGGTTACAATCCTCATTTAGTCCTGCCAGTTATGGTAATGATGCTTACTATTATGTCATCTGAGTGTAGCTCCTAGATTCCTGTGAAGCATGCCCTTGTGAAGAGAGAATTCCATCTCCATATGGATGGAAGCCATCTGCCAGCTAGTCGTTTTTTTTTTACTGTGGCTGGCCTTATATCACCCTACTCTCTATACAGACTTAGCTGCTTGTGTCACATATACATTTTTCCCTCCATGCCACTGGGCTAAGAACTTCTTACCTTTTGTAAAAGGTTCCAACTCTTCTTCTAACAGGATATGCAGCACAGCTACTGATCTTGCAATCACTGTGCTTCCTGACTTGTCTGTAGGGAGATGTGTTTGAAATAGACATTATAGTCTTAAGGCAGCAAGTATCCTAATATGGTCACGAAAACCTTCTCCATCAAGACTTATGCACAGCACTGGGCTACATTCCAGAAACAGAGATAATCCAGAGAGAATTGTAAATATATTCTCTAATCAAGAGATTCCACAAGAAAAAGAGCATGGCATTTTCTCATTTTTGCTTCAGACAGAAGCTGATGAGATGGGTGCTGCTTAAGGAAATGCAGGGATTTCTACTCATGCACCATTTAGATAAAGGAAGCCATGGTGGTGCAGTGGTTAGTGTTGTTGCCTCACAGCAAGAGGTTCTCCCATTCGATTATTGGCTGGAGTGCATTCTGTGTGGAGTCTGCATGTCCTCCCCGTGGTCAAGTGACATTAAAGACATGCAGGTAGGTGCGAGCGTGAATGGGCATGCCTTCATTGAAGGTTGGGTGTCGGGCTGGCAACTCGACACTGTAAACATCCACTGCCAATCATGAGCAGACCAGAGTTCTGCTGTGGTGACCCCTAACCAGGAAAAGCCAAAAGTCAAACCATGGTTCCTCAAGGTCTTGGATGTATTGTTTATGCCTGGCATTTGAACTGTTTTATGAAACAGACATACTATAGCTCACAGCAAGATCACTGAGCCAGTGAATTAATACAAATGTGTGCAAGGTACCACCACAACCTTGTCCAAGTCTTTTTCTGGAAGTGATTTAAATGAGGCTATGCCAAGACTAGTATCATCTTTTATACACAATACTTAAATTACAGATCAGCAAGCTGCCCACCTTCAGATTTTTATTCTCATGAAATACACCTATGAAATTATGAAACAAGCAGGATCATCTAATTTTGCTTAAAATTATTTATTCACTTTGACATTCTTATTTTGCCTCCCCTAAGAGACAACATGATGGATCCCAACTCTACAATACACTGTTGCTTCACAGACAAAAGTAGTTGTTTAAAATTGTATAATGCTAACAGAATAAAAGTTTGATACCTGTTCTTTCTTCATCTGATGGAGACACTTGATACAGTCTGGTCAGAAATCCACAGATGCTTTTTGTTTTATGGGAACCTCACAGGTTCATAGTAGGTTAACTGCCCTTAGGGCTATTTTTAAGCCTACCCTATTACCCCATTTGAGACTCAAACCCTGTACCTTGTGTCTGTAAGGTAAACATCTTAACTATTATGCTAATCCCCAGCCCCTTCTCTATGTTATTGATACACCCTTTCATCAATATCAGAAATACTGTTTACCATAGCCAGCTGACCTGGAATGCCCCAAAGTCCATACAGTAATGCACTGCACGCTTAATGTTTACTCACTTGTTAAAGGCAAATGCTTGAGAATCATTTAATACCTTTGGTCTGTGCAAGGGATTCTGAATGTAGAGTTACCTAAACCTTCAAGTTTGGTAATGATTCATTTGTTAATTACCTTATAAAGCTCTGAAGATGTAGAGCATTTATAATGGAAATAACACAACCCCTTTTATGCCTAGTGATGCTGTTTTTTGTACTGTAACTGATCTACAGATAGGTAAGCAAAGGCCTGTAGAAGAGTTATTGCCTCATTGCACATATGAGAAATGTAAGTGGCAATAATAATAACTGCATCAATATAGAATCATCTTCCAGCACTCTACAGAATCAAATAAGGAAAAAAAGTTCTATGACCATGAACATATGGCAGATGGCTGAGGGCTTACTTTTTCTGAATTGCCTGATTGCAAACAACCCTAATCCAGCAAGTGCAAACTACTTTATTGTGCCCTATCCTCTTGGTAGCTTATGTTTATTTAGTCTGGAGTCTATCCCTAGATGGTTCAGGAGGAGATGGGGATTCTGCAAGTAGCATTTCCTGCCAACCATGGTTTGGCAAGACATTTCACAAATACTGCTTTGACAACTGGTCTGTCATCTGTAGGTGTTCCACTTTCATCATAAATCTATGACCAGTGGAGCAACAGTAAAGCACAGTCTGCAAAAACTAACTGAGCTTATAAAGTGATTCTCACGGAGTTACTTAAGCAGGTGAAAAAATGCCGGTAATTCTGCAGGCGGATGGAATTATCGTGTAAAAGAACTTCTGTGGCTGCATAATAAGTAAATATTATATTTAATATAACAATAATAAAATGCAAGCCATTGCAAGTCAAAACACAATTTTCAGGCGTTAAGCAAATTTAATTTATTTTGAAAATTTCCAGGTAGAAAATGTATGTAAATATGAAAACAAGTGCTGACAGGTATCTAATTTCTAACAGTGAATAAGATGATAGCATAAGGTGACATTTAAAAAAGTGTATGACATGTTCTAATAAATTATACTGATGTTATAAATATTTTCTGCATACCTCACAAAAAAATAATCCTGTGTTTAATCATTTGAAGTTATTCTGATAAATTAGCAATAAACAATGACATGAAGCAGTCTGAAGTTAGATGTCCTCTAGTATACTCTGTTGTATATGTATGCAGCCAATTTTATATTCCCGCATTTTCAGTACGTCTTTTGATACATGAGGGGACACACACACACACACACACACACACACACACACACACACACACACACACACACACACACACACACACACACACACCAAAATATATATTTTTAACTGCAGCAATCCATCTACATGTGAGATTAGGAATGGCATTCTGAAGTTCAGGCACTACCACCTACAAAACTAAAGGAGTACAGGACTCTATCCAGCAGATTAATAGACATCATGTCCGCAATCATGGCCAGGTCTACACTGTTTACAATACATGCTCAATGAACAGCAATGTTCATCAGATATGCATGTGGCCTGACCCGTGTGCATGATGAGGAGCCCCTCAACATACCCACAGCGCAGCCTATGGCCAGATCATGTTAAACCATACTGGCCAATTCAAATACAAGCAACAGTGCATGAGTACCAACAGTAGAGGATGTGAGTGTGCATGCACAGTTGTATAATGTTGATGTAAGAGAAACCACAGCAGCATGAGTCAGACTGCAAGGGGTCATAAAACACACACACACACACACACACACACACATATATATATATGTGTGTGTGTGTGTGTGTGTGTGTGTGTGTGTGTGTGTGTGTGTATATATATATATATATATATATATATATATATAGATAGATATATATATTAGGGGGTCCCTTCACATGGTCGACATTTCAGAAAGCCGAAGACGATATGTCGGAGACTGGTTCCACTTTATAATCTCAAAATACTGAAATCTCGAATTTCATTATCTCGAGACCATAAAGTCGAGTTTTTAAAATCACGAAACTCCATAATGGTGAATCCAGAAATGTCGAATTCACGGTTATGGTGTTCCGGTATTTGTCATGGGATGTAGTGTGTGGATTTGGCTGGTATATAAGATAAGTGGGGTCTATATTATATTCTCAAAAGCCAACAATATCAAAGCTGATATTGTCGACACGAGAATAGCGAAAGCGCACTACATCGAACGTGTAAATGGAAATCTCAGTAAGGGGAGATTTCCATTTACTGCAATGTAGTGCGGTCTTGGAGTTGGTATATTTAAGAAGTGGGGGGTGTGGGGGGTGCAGGGGGGGGCTTAAACCGATTAGGGTACTTTTTTCTTTTTCTTTCTTTTTTTTTGGTTTTTTTAGGTTCGATGTTTGAAGACATTGACCATATGGTGTTCGATGTTTTCAACCATCGATCTTATAATATAGACCCAATAAGTGAGCATTTTGTCAGGGTTTTAGGTATTTGTTTGAGCATGTGAGTGTGTTTGGAAGTTTTATGTGTGGGTTAGGGTAGGCAGCTAAAAGTATGAGTGTTTAAGTGTTGAATGTGGTGGTATTTGTGTATTTATGATGTATGTGTGCGAGGGTACTGTAGAGTGTGTAGTGGTCAGTTTGCTGTCTTTTTCTGTTTGGTGCGATCTTGGAGTTAGTTATATGTAATATAGGTTTGCTGATTTGTGTTTTTGTGTTTGTGTGTGTGTTTTGTTTGTTTATTTATTGTAGTGTGGGTAGGATGGTGTATGGGTTGTGTGGTATATAGTGTGTTTATGTTCACGATTTTGTGTTTTGCAGTTTTGGGGTTTCGGGATTTCAAGTGTTTGACTTTATGGTCTTGAGATACTGAAATCTGAGATTTCAGTATTTCGAGATTATAAAGTGGAACCCCAAGACCATATGATCGACTTTTGAAATGTTAACTATGTGGAATGTGCATCTCCATACAGTACGGAATGGAAAGATTTCCATCTTCCACACTGTAGTGCAATCTCAGAGTTGGTATATTTAAGTTTTGGGGGTGTGTGGGGCTGAGCCCCCCACAGGGGGTGCAGGGGGCTTGCCCCCCTGCTAGCAATGTTTAGGTTAGTGTTTGTTGTGTTTTTTCTTTTTTTGTTTACGTGATCAACATTTCAAAAGTCGATCATATGGTCTCAGCCATACGGTCTTTGGCTTTCTGAAATGTCGACCATGTAAAGTAGATCCCTTTATAGATATATAGATGGATATAGATATGGGAACTGTAGTACATGTGCAGAAGGATGAAAAAAACTCCTCAAGGGAATTAAACCAATGGCTTCCATACTTGAACACACCATAATAGAACATTTTCAAGGGAAGTTGCTGCATCAGAGGGTAGAATGAAAGGAAAGGCAGACATGAATTGTAAAATACATATATCAGAGAAATGTAGCATATCTGCAGATGGATGGCAAAAAATTAAAAGAAAATAGTCCTCAGTGGAACTGAGCCCATAACTTCCACACTTGAATGTTCCATAGCAATACATTAGCAAGGGAAGCCACTGCAGCAGTCAGAGTGGAAGGGATCATAAAGCACATATATCATGGAAATGTAGTACATGTGTGGACTGTAAACAGAAAGGTTATAAAACAATGTGTAACCTGCAGGGGATTTGAACCCCCCAACCACTGCAAAGACAGAAAAAATCATTGTATAAATACACTGAGCCATCAAATGACTTCATATAATTGCAGTACCTGTACTTTATTTCAGATTGGTATGTGTAACAAGGTTTAGCTCATTTTCACAGAGATTAGTACTTGCTAAGGATTTTCCTTCATTTTTGCTATAGACCATAGACTGTGAATTCCCATTTCTCTATGATTACCACTGGTCATTGATTTTGCTCTCTGTCAGCTGTTGTGCAAAGTATGACTGCAGAAAGATGACTGAATTATATGCACATTCTTTCTATTTGTGTGTAGTATGTATATTTTTAACCATAGCATGGTTTGGAAATGGGAGTATAGGGCAGTCTGAGATGAAAAGGTAAAGCGAGCAAAAAGTATAACACAATGTGAGCTACTACAGAAGGGATAGGTTAGAAGTAGGGTAGGAGTCCATATCTGTCAGTTTCCTAGCTCAATAATGACAGAAGAACCTGAAAGTATATTGTTGGAGGGTGCCACCCTCCATTGAATGATGCATGCATACATTATGGGATTGTTTACTGTCAGTAGACTTGAGAAAATGATAGCATGAAGGAAGAGGTGTCACTGATATGTGCTTGAGCAGTACATTAACAAGGCATGCCATAAAGCACTGATAGACCAGAACAGTGGAAAAGACATATCAGGGGAATGGAACACATGATAGCATGAGAACAAAAATGCACCTACCTTGTTTTGAATCCCTACTTTTTCTCAAGGATATTCCATAGACCCAGACAGTAGCAAGGGAAGCCACAGAAGAACCCAAACTGAAAGTGTCTGACTACACACATTTCAGGGAAATGCTAGGACAGTGTTGAAGACTGAAACTGAACAGTGGAAAACAACATGCCAACCAACAGAGGAGGGGATTTAAATCCATCTACAACTGTAGAAATAACTGCCTGAGTACACTGAGCCATGGCAGTTGTGAAGTTAACATATCATATTTACCTTATTTTATGCTTGCATAACATGTTATTAGCATATGATAATGATTTTTCATCACCGCGCTGCAAGGTAAACCTCCATGGATTTGTAGCACTGCATTATCAACTGAAGCTACAGAAGGAGTTATAGTGAAGGGGGCAGAAACACACATTACATGGAAAAGTGGCAATACTGTGAAAGACTAAAAATTGACCATTGGTAAACACCATACAACAACCAGGAGATCAAAACCCACTCACTCTTGTATTGACAATGTAGATGTGAATGACAACCTGTATGCTTATCCTTATTCCATATATGCATTGGAAGGACTTACTGCAAAGTGTCGATTGTTTGAAAGACTGTTACAACTTAGACCTAATGAATTTAAATGCCTGCCTCTCTAACAAGCATTCTATAGACCATTGCATTAGCAAGTGACACCATAGGTGAATTTATGAAACAGCTGTAAAAAATATACATTTCAAGAGAATGTTAGAACACTGTGAAAGACAAACAAAATGACTATTGATAATCACCATACAGCAATCAGGGAATTAACACCTACACCCCTACTGTATTGGAAAACAGCTATGTACATATACTATGCTCATCCTTATTCCATATATATATTGTAAGTACTTACTACAAGGTACAGACCCTAATGGAATTAAACCCCTGCCTGCCTAACCACTATACAGAAAGGGTGTGTTAGATCACTGTGTAGACTAAAACATGAACTTTGGTACAGCATGTAATAATCAGGGAATCATAATCTACCTGTTAATGTATTGACTTCGAACACATCACATTATGACAATAAAGGCATTGCAATGTAACTGTTAATGTCATCTTATGTCAGTAGTGCCTGTCGTGCATCAATAATAAGCTGAGTTAGGTGACAGATGCCAAAGTCTTAGCATGTTTGAAGGATTTTTTTGTAGTTCTTGCCTTAGGATGAGACATGTCATTTCTCTGTAATTACAAATGGGAAACTAATGTGCTAACACGTTTCTGATAACATCAAAGGTTGTAAAGGGTATAGGACAGAGATGAAACAAGCACCAAACACACAAGGATGACAAAAGGTGAGGAGTTAAGAAGCGAGCAGGATGAAGATAGGTGAAGAAGAAGCTAGACAACAAATGGCTATGAAGAAAAAAAATCATATTAATTTGTCACATAACAGTGAATTACTAAGGACAGCCACAGAAGTTGTATTACTGTTAAAGGGTCATTGAGAAGGCACATACATTGATATGGAGCAAATCTGCACAATCGTTAATAAACTGTGTTAAACATCCATTCATGTAACTGCATTGGGGTTAAATGTTTATATTGTTTGATTTTAAACCAGATAGGACTGTGGGCTTGGTAGTACAGAAATGTGATTAGAAGAGGAAGGACAAGGACAGTAGCACAACAACTGAGGTAAGAAGGATTGAGCTGGATGGAGATGGGTTAGGAGCATCTCTATTAACTCTTTAACTTAACAATGATGGATGACTCCATACTCCCAGTTTGGTTTGACAGTGCAAAACCTCATGACAGAATGTTACCCAATGATGATACACATATTTCATTTTAGGGGAAAGGTATACTTGATTAGCAAGACAAGATTATTACATCTGCATTGCTTTGAAACCATCCCTGTAACACTTACATTCTTCAAAACAGCACTGGCAAGGTGTACTGCAGAATCAGACACAGGAATGTGTTGTCACAACATGTATCAGAATAACAGAACACTGAATAGAAATAAAAGGGAAATACACTTGACCATCTATGCATACCATTAAAGCACTTATATGGAAGATGTTAATAAATAACATAAAATATTGCACAGGATTGACATGCGCTTGTATGCTGACAACCTCTCGGATTCAGCAAAACCTGCACAGTGTGCAGGACTAGTGCAGAAGCTCCAGAGGGCAATATGTCTGCCGTGCGATCCAGGAATAAGCTGTAGGGACGTGCACGAGCGCTCCTGCACCAGTCCTGCATGGATTCAACTCCTGTATACAAATTACCCCATTTGCAGGTAAAATCCATGCAAGTGAGGTGAATTTGCAATCCAGGAAGCTGGAAGCCAGCTGTGCAGGACTAGTGTAATTTGCAGAAATGTACTCGGTTAGTAACCGAGTACATTTCTACAAACTACAAAATGGAGCAATGACAGCTCCAAATAAAGGGTGGTTATTATGTAGAAAGCATGCCAGTGGCCAAATATATGGCCATTGGCATGGAAAACAGTTGCAGAAATAAAAAAAAATAACTTTTATTTTTTTTTAGCCGAACTCGGCTGTTTAAGCGTAGGGCAGTGGCATGCAAATGGGATCAGGCAAAAAATAAAATAAAAACCCTAAAATAAGCATGCTAACCAAAATCACTAGTTTGCCATTATACACAATGGCAGGCAGAAGACAACATGGCCAGTGAATAGTGGTTGCTAAGGGGGGAGGCTCAGTGTGGGACCTGTAACTATGCATCAGGAGGCAATCCTATGCAAATGAGGGAAATGATACTGAATCCCAGATTTCCCCTGCATACTAGTCAGCACCCAACAGTGTAAGAGCAGGAATATCTTGGTGTTAGCCTGGGAGTTAGCTGACATCATAGGGGTGTGTGTGTCAGGCATACTGTAAGCGGATTGGAGCCCTGTGGCTCGGGCTTGTCCTTAGCTTAGCAGAGCTAAGCAAGGGGGTGTGTCTGAGGCCGCCTAGCACTCTTTACATTGCCTAAGCAGGTGTACGTGCTGTGTACTGGGTTTTAAAGGAAAAAAAATAAACCAGGGAATAGCATCTCTGTGCACATTTGAGCACTGTGTTTGCACGGCGCGCCCCTGGGCTTAAAGAGGAAGTCAATGGGAAGAGAAAACAGCAGTAGGAAGGTAATCTAGGAGAACTAGCATAGCTGGCAGGTGAAATGTATCAGAATCAGCCAATTACACAGGCAGCAGACCAGCCCAGCCCAGAACACTACTATAAATTATGCAAACACCTTTCCCTCTGTTTTTTCCCACATACTCTACACCACTGGTGTATACAAGCGGGGGAATTTTAACAAACAAAAACAATAAAATGATAGGGCATGCAATAGCTATCATACATCAACATGTGGAACAGGCTGAGGGTGATGAGGATAAGAATGCTGTTGACCAACTCACAGTGAGGAGACGGAGAAGAGTGTACAGACCCAGGGTAACCTACCAGGGGCTACATGAGCTGGAGATAGTGGAGTGCTATAGGGTGGACAGGGACCTCCTACAGCAAATTGTTGAGCTGTGCCTGCCATGCCTCACACACAAAACTAACAGAGGGGAACCCATCTCAGTGGATACCAAGGTATGTGTAGGCCTAAGAATACTAACTACAGGTACCTTCTAAAGACCAGCTGGAGATATTATGGGGATATCACAGGCATCAGCATCCAGGGTACTCCACCAGTTCCTGGAAGTCATGTCAGCACATGCCGGAGAGCAAGTATATTTCCCCAGCACCCGTGAGGAGTTGGCCAGCAATATGCATCTCTTCCACCAAATAGCAGAATACTCTGAGGTAGTGGGTGCTATAGACTGCATGCACATATCCATCAAATCACCACCTGGTGAGCGGAGTAGGATCTAAATCAACCACAAAGGCTTCCCCTCCTTCAACTGCCAGGTCATGTGCGATGCCCAGGGCATTATAATGAATGTGTGTCCTGGCTGCCCTGGAAGCTATCGTGATTCCTATATCTGGCATCTGATGCAGCTGTACCAGAGATTTGTCAGTAGAGACATCCCTTACGGTCACTTAGTGGGACACCCATCAGAAATGCACACTCACCCAAACAAGAACTCCATAATGAGGCACACTCACAAACTGGAGTTGTAATAGAGCATGCGTTTGGGATGCTCAAGTCACGGTTCCGGTGCCTGGACACATCCAGTGGAGCCTTGCAGTACTCTCCAGCTACATGTACTCAAATTGTCATTGTATGTACCATGCTACACAATATGATCCTGCAGAAACAGCTGCAGCAAGAACAGCATGGGGCAGGGCCAAACAGCCCCCCCACTATTGCCAAGGCCTGCACAGGCACAGAATGACTCAGAGGAGGAACAATCTGAGCCTGCCCCAGTAGGCAGAAGAAGACATGCCCAGTGTGCCCTGGCCTTGGAAAAGAGGCAATGCATAGCACATACACTGACACAGGAGCGACCCAGGGAATGACACCACTCTCTGACTTGCACATATAGTAAAAAGGGATGCCAAACATGACACTACCTGTGCTCAACCATGTATAGGGAGTATACTATGTGCATCAAACATAGGCAGCCCTCCAGCACCATCCTCAGTACTGGCACACCCACAAGGTAAGTCACTCTCCTTACCAATTGCTGAATGTTGTAGTATGTGTTGTTACTTGTATCTATGGTATGGGTGTGAACATGCAAGGGAATTGGGTGGCTGAATGGGATGCCAGCAGATAGTAGACACCTATAGTGGCACCATGAGATCTGTAACAAATACTGGTGTCACCATAGTAGCCAGTACTACACATGGCGACAAAACCCACTGCAGGAAATGTGCTGGGCCACATGTGCTTCCATATGACTCACACATGCCAGTCAGGGAGGTTCACATACACAACACCAATCTCAGCCAGCAGGACAGGTGTAGACAAACACAAACAAAGGCTGCGCTAAGGCCTCTGAATGATGGCTATGAGTAACCTCCCCCCCAGGCCTACACAGATAGACTACAGCAGGTCAGGCAGTGCGATGTTAGTTATGAAGGGTAGGAAGTCAGAAATTGATATGTAGGTCAATCAAACCTAAGAGCTGCAGTACACTGATATGCATCTAGTCAGCATGATAGGTTAGAATATAGAATGAAATGGAGTACCTGACATACCAGTACAGTCATAGCAAATGTGTACAAATGTCAGGTGTGCCCCTCCAGTCCTATGTAGAAATGTAGAAACAGTCAGGTGTGCACCCCAATCCTGTGTAGAAATGTAGAAACAGTCAGGTGCCCCCTCCAATCCCAAGTAGAAATGTAGTAACAGTCAGGTGTGCCCCCCCCAATCCTATGTAGAAATGTAGTAACAGTCTGGTGTGCCTCCCCCCAATCCGATGTACACACGTAACAGTCAGGTGTGCCCCCCAATCCTATGTAGAAATTTAGAAACAGTCAGATGTGTCCCCCCCAATCCTAAGTAGAAATGTAGCAACAGTAAGGTGTGGCCCCCAATCCTATTTAGAAATGTAGTAACACAGTCTGGTATGTCCCCCAATCCGATTTGTACACGTTGTAACAGTCAGGTGTGTCCCCCCAATCCTAAGTAGAAATGTAGTAACAGTGAGGTGTGCCCCCCCAATCCTATGTAGAAATGTAGTAACAGTCTGGTGTACCCCCCAATCTGATATACACATGTTGTAACAGTCAGGTGTGCCCCCTCAATCCTGTGTAGAAATGTAGAGACAGTCAGGTGTGCCCCCCAATCCTGTGTAGCAATGTAGAAACAGTCAGGTGTGCCCCCCCCAATCCTAAGTAGAAATGTAGTAACAGTCAGGTGTGGCACCCAATTCTATTTAGAAATGTAGTAACACTCTGGTGTGCCCCCCCCAATCCGATGTACACATGTTGTAACAGTCAGGTGTGCCCCCAATCCTATGTAGAAATGTAGCAACAGTCAGGTGTGCCCCCCAGTCCTATTTAGAAATGTAGTAACAGTCTGGTGTGCCCCCCCAATCTGATGTACACACATTGTAACAGTCAGGTGTGCCCCCCGATCCTATGTAGAAATGTAGTAACAGTCAGGTTTGCCCCCCCCCCCTCCAATCCGATGTAGACATGTAGTAACATGTATGTGTAGGAATAATAACAGTGGAGCACAGATGACCGAGGTGGCCAAGGTAGCAGGATAGATTGTAGTATTTGTACAATATGCAGGTATGCGTGTGTTAGGTTGGTGTGTGTTTCATATTGTGTGAGAGTGGTCAGTATGTATGCATGTTGAGGTTTGACCTGGTGGCCATTGCCCACTACTGCCGATGACAGGGCTAAGTCCTCACAACTGCAGTGCCAAAGACAATTCACCCCTGTATAACACATGCTAGCAGTAAGCCATTGTAAATGTATGGTGGTAATATGTGTTACCATCTGAAAGATGGACATGGCATGACTGTTGGGCTAGATATACAAGCAGTACACAGAAAAAAGTACCCCAGACATACAGTATATAATGTGTAACTGTGAAATGGACACATCCTTGGAATTGTACATACAGATATGCATCACATTATCTGGGCTTGTAGTAAGGAATACAGATGTTGTCTGGCTGAACACTTGCAGATCACAAAGGTAATAAGACTGATGTATTGGGAAACAGCTGATGTCCCTGCACAAGCCAGCATAACTGGAATGCCCTATGCTTATTTGTGAGTCAGATGCAAGTAGTGACCATAGCACACATGCACCCAGCTCACACAAACTCTACCCACAGGTACCTCTCTGGATGTATCCCTGCTGTTGGGAATGGGTACAATATGATCCCCACCTGTGTATGACAATAGTGAAAGAATGCAGCATGCAGTGCAGGTGTCCCATGCAGGTGTGTCCCTAGCTGTAAGTAGCACCCTGCCAGCATCCACACCACCTGTTCAATACCGATAGAAGGTATTGGCATGAACACCTAGCACACCTACCCTGTCACCCCAAGGGAATATACTGTATGGCAGTCTGGGACTGTAGGACTCACAGAATGCAACAGCCTGCTACAGCTGGCCTGCATCACCACCAAATGGCCTAAAGGCCTCTGCCAAAGGCCTGCATCTCACCCGTACTGCCAATGTATGTTATGTCATGGACACCCAAATAACGACATAACACACTCCACATAAGCCATATGCAAGGACTGTGAACATACCACAGTAACATGTCCACCATGTCCAACTGCATGAACTGTGGACCAATACCAAAACACGGCTGTGATGAGGTGATAACTATAGGGAAAGTATGAGAGAATGTATGCATAATGTAAGGAAGAGGATAGAATAATACAGGGGGGGTGGGAGCATTGGCAGCATGGAATGTGCAAGGTCCGACACACAGCCATGTGCACATACTATCCCTGGCTGCAAACACAAAAATGGGTGGCTACAAACCTGCCCGTACACCACAATAGAGGTAATGTCCTGACTTATGACTCCTGCCTCTGGGTAACCTGTGTGAATCTGTACAGCTGTGAGGTATTGCCAAGAAAAGATAAGGCCATACTGTCATGTTGATGGATGTACAAGTATGGGGTCCCCTGCCAGCACTGTACCAAGGTGCTGAACTGGATACACAGACCCAGCAGCAAATGTCTGCAGCTCCCCCTCTAGAATGGCATAACTTTCCATTAATATGTAGGCATTTGACCACAATATTGGACACAGCTGCATTCACCCTGTATCCCCCAGGACATCACTGTGAGCAAAAATTTCCACCTGACAGTACTTGAGGACATAAAACATCACAGTGTATAACAGCACATATGTCTGAATATCTCTGCTAACACCAGTACCATGTAGCAGAAGCAGCACAGACACAATCACCTACAGTACACTCTATCCCTTGCACAGTTTGACACCATATTGCCAACTGATCTACAGATATCCTGCAGAAACAGTTTTCTACCTGTAGGTGTAGAACACAAAGGTCTGCACCAGAGTACAAACTACCTGGAATGGATCCACACATTCAGTACAGAAGGGCATACTGGACATGCTCACACATTTAAACAAATGAAGCCCATGTCTGCCAACAACAGTGGACCATAAATATCTGACAGTTTCAGATGTTAGTTCATACACTCCTCAGTATCCACCAGCCATGCTTTGCACACACATTGGATAGGAATACATACATATATCCAAGGACAACACACTATAATATGCCAAAAGTATACATACATAGATGTGCGGAAGAGAGTGACAGTGACAATGAGCCTTCCATCATGAGGCCTGTCCCACCCAGCAGACAGCCAAATGGCTACAACCACATGATGTGTAAATGTCACTCACTGTAGAAATTAGCCATTGGTATCCCTCAGCGTTACAGACTCTGTGGTGCAAGTGCTAGCCGTGCAACATGACTGTACAAGGCAGTAGTCATCTAGCAGTTGTATACATGTACTTGTGGAATATAAACCTGAGCGTGCCTGAGTGTGGTGTGTCTACCTCTAGATGAATGGGTTATGGCCCATGCACACACACTGCCCTCCCCATAGCCCTATTATGACAAGCCTGCTGATGTCTTTCACTTTGGAATACACCTTTGGGAAAGAATTAGTCCAGTAATCTATGTGGTATGTCCTATAACTGTGAAATGCTGTAGTGTGATAAACTAGGTAGGTGGGAGTTCTAATCTCAGACATGGCAACTGTGTTTGTGTGTGTCTCTGTCTGTGTAGGGAGCAATGACTTTTTAGGCTACTCACACTCTCTACAACTCAAATGCCCTACTTTGGCAAGGCTGCTGATATTATTCACTTTGATATACACCTCTGGGAAAAAATAGCCCAGTAATCTTTGTGCCGTGTCCTATAACTGCATAATACTGTAGCATGATAAACTAGTTAGGTTGAAGTTCTAATCCCAGACATGGCAATTGTGTGTGTGTGTGCCTCTGTCTGTCTAGGGAACAATGCTTTTTAGGCTAGTCACACTCACTACAAGTCAAATGCCCTACTTTGGCAAGGCTGCTGATGTCATTCACTTTGAAATACGCCTTTGGGAAAAAAGTAGCCCAGTAATCTCTGCGGCATGTCTTATAACTGCAAAATTCTGTAGTGTGATAAACTAGTTAGGTAGGAGTTCTAATCCCAGACATGGCAACTTTGTGTGTCTCTGTCTGTGTAAAGAGCAATGTTTTAGGCTAGTCACTCTCACTACATTTCAAATGGCCTACTTTGGCAAGGCTGCTGATGTCATTCACTTTGAAATACACCTTTGGGAAAGGAGTAGCCCAATAATCTCTGTGGCATGTCCTATAACTGCATAATGCTGTAGTGTGATAAACTTGTTAGCTAGGAGTTCTAATCCCAGACATGGAAACTGTGTGTGTATGTGTGTGTGTGTGTGTCTGTCTGTGTAGGGAGCAATGCTTTTTAGGCTAATCACACTCACTACAATTCAAATGCTCTACTTTGGCAAGGCTGCTGATGTCATTCACTTTGAAATACACCTTTGGGAAAGGAGTAGCCCAATAATCTATGTGGCATGTCCTATAACTGCATAATGCTGTAGTGTGATAAACTTGTTAGCTAGGAGTTCTAATCCCAGACATGGAAACTGTGTGTGTGTGTGTGTGTGTGTGTGTGTGTGTGTGTGTGTGTGTGTGTGTGTGTGTGTGTGTGTGTGTGTGTGTGTGTGTGTGTGTGTGTGTGTGTGTGTGTGTGTGTGTGTGTGTGTAGGGAGCAATGCTTTTTAGGCTAATCACACTCACTACAATTCAAATGCCCTACTTTGGCAAGGCTGCTGATGTAATTCACTTTGAAATACACCTTTTGGAAAAGAGTAGCCCAGTAATCTCTATGGTATGTCTTATAACAGCGTAATGCTGTAGTGTGATATAATATTTTGGTAGGGGTTCTATTCCCAGACATGGTAAGTGTGGATGTGTGCGTTTCTTTGTCTGTGTAGGGTGCAATACATAGTTGACATCCCCTTGCACTAAGAGGTTGGGACTATTGGGGCTGAGGTAGGACTCCAGTCCATGTTCTGGACATATGGTGAACATATATGTATATATATTTATCCATATATCTATATAGATATATACACATATACATATCGGCATACATAGATGTATATATATATATATATATATATATATATATATATATATACAAACACTCAAATATATACATATACACAGCAATATATGTCTACACATATACAGATATAGATACAAATGCACATATACATATGGATATCTACATATATATCGACAGTAATAGGTATATCAGAATAGATATGTATGCACATATAGTTATAGATATTTACATATATATATCTACATAAATAGGCATATCTGTACACTTAGGATGTGTATACATATATAGCTATATATACATATATCTATATATCTATATCTATATATATATATATATATATATATATATATATATATATATATATATATATATACAAAGAGATCTACACATGGCCATATATATGATGCACTATACAGATGTGTATACAGACATATGAATGAATATACATGTGTATGTACATGTAGACATATATCAACATATGTATATATCCATTTTCCTGTCACGTGTAAACATCACGGTTGCATATACCTTCCAAGACATATCTCACTGTATGTATCTGATATGTGTACATTATGATAAAAAAACGTATGTGATGCAGCAGTCATATTAATAACAAGTACTGCACAATTGTGGAAGTAAAGGCAATTGTTCAATACTAATCAGTATGTGTATTGACAGATATATTGGAAAAACAACAGCTATATTTACAGTGGTCATGGCGTAGTGGTTAAGTGCTGTGACTATAGTTTTCTGGGTCCTGGGTTCAAGACCTGCAAGGGCTGTTCATTTTGTTGCTGGGCAGAACAAGGGCTGTCGGATATAGAGTGGTTAAGGCAGATTTAAACAGCTTTAAGCACATTTGCATGGGTTTGCATGAAACTAAGCGGTGCTAAGCAATGGGTAAACGTACAGTCATTTACACAGTGTAGGCTTCTCTTACCAGTGCGCAAATCAGTTTAGCTGTTATATTGGAGCAATGTTGATACCGGCTAAGCATGGCTTAGCCCTGGTAACCAGTTCTCACCACCCAGCCCAATGACATAGCAGGGTAATGACATCTGTAATAAGTGTATGCAATGCCATATACAATACATGTGCCTATGTGCTGTCATTACAGTAGCAAGGGGTGTGAGTGTCATGTCTGGGACACACAAGTATATGAGGCCTGTACAGCACTGCTATCTATGTGAATGTGTTACATACAGGGGTGGTATCCCAGGGTACATGGTGTCACACTGGCATGTAGTGTATCATGGTGGTACTACTTTTGACAGTACTTTCCCAGGCAAGAGTAGAGTGCTAAATGTAGTAGTGACAGCAGGCACACCTGCAGGCATAGCTGGACTCTGAGGCCTCCCTGTTGTGTCCCTGGTGTGTGAGCTGTGTCACAGTATATATCCCCTACCGGGTAATGATCCGACATGTGGAATGTAACTGTAGACTACCTTCTGTACAGCACATGGTAGTGAGGGCTTCCAACATGTAGTTATAGGTTCATAGGTTCATAGGTTCATACTAGGCTATCTGCCCTAGTGCATTTATAAGCCTAGCCAGAATGTGTTTGGCTTTCGCCACCCATTTTAAATTTATTTTGCTATGCCCTTTTTCGAGGTTAGTATACTGTGCCTCTGTCTAACAGTGACACAGAAGTGATACCCAGGGTAAACCTACGATTTCCCATCCACTCATCAAGATTCCTCTTGAATAGAGTCAATGAGGGACTCTGCCTAACCTGGACTGGGATTTTATTCCAGAGTGAAGGGAGCCTCTGGGTTATGAATCTGTCCCTCCAGCATGTCCTATTTATTTCAGTGCTGAGGTTCAAGTCTCTAGCCGTAGGCTCGATGGGATTTGGATTTTTGAGGTGCAGCATGTCCATTAATTCGGGTTGGACATGGCTTTATATCAGGCACAGATCACCTCTGAACAGGCGGTATGCCACTGAGTAGAGCTGGAGTTTCTTTAACGGCAGCATATGGCATCTGTTTGAGCCCTTTGATCCTCTTGGTGAGGTACTTTTGGGTCTTTCCAGTTGCTGCAGGTGTCTGGTAAGGTACATCCCAAAAGGGCATTGTACTCAATTATGGGCCTGATGAGGGATGAGTAAAGAGGCACGATGACCTCCCTGATCTAGATGTGAATCCCTTCATGATTAGGTGGGCTATATAAAATGTTTTTCTAACCACTTTGGCCACGTGGTTGTCAAATGAGAGATTGCTATCAACTTGGGTCCCCAGGTCCCTAATTACTTCTTCTGTATTTAATGGATTACCACCTATGTGGTAATTTGTGGCACTTTGGTTTTGCCAAGGGGATGACTATACACTTTGTGGCATTTAGCTTGAGGCCATGGCTCTGGCACCAGTTGTCTGTTTCTATGAGGCCCTTTTGGAGGATGCTTGTGTCGGCTGGAGAGTCGATTATGGTGCCCAGTTTGCAGTCATCTGCGAACTTGGTCAGCCACAGTCCTTCCGTGTTGGCCTGTACCTCTGAGAAATATATACCGAACAAGAGAGGTCCCAGGACTGAGCCTTGTGGGACACCACTTGTAACTGGTTTGGAGTCTGACATGGCTCCAGCAATTCTAACCATGTGGGTTCTGTCCTTGAGCCAGTTTGCAATCCATCTAGTGACATAGGGGTTTATATTTAAGCTGGTGAGCTTATCTATAATGCCCGAGTGGGGTATTGTATCGAAGGCTTTTGCGAGGTCCAGGTAGGCTGTGTGGACCACCTTCCCCTCGTCAATGGCCTTGGTGACTGTTTCAAAGAAATCAAATAGGTTTAAGAGGCAGGATCTGCCCTTAAGAAAGCTGAACTGGGTAGGATCCAGTGTTTGTAGGTCCGCAATATCTTTATTTATGAGGTCCATGATGATCCTTTCCATAGCTTTGCAGACCAAGCTAGTCAGGCTTATGGGGCGATAGTTTCCAGGATCCGTTGAGGCACCACCTTTATGGAGAGGGACCACTGTTGCTGTACGCCACTCTTTGGGCACATATCCTGTAGTAAGGCTGAGATTGAACAGTAGTTTTATGTTTGGGTTTAGCTCTTCTTGGAGTTCATGTAGGACTCAGCCCGGGACACCATCTGGTCCCATTGATGCTGTGTTTTTTGCTTTGGAGAGGGCGGCTCTTACTTGAGCATCTGAGATGTCAGGGGGGCAGCACTCTGCTGGGATAGATATTTGCCCTTTGGTGGGAGGGAGAAGTTTGCTGAACCTGTCAGCTAGGATGTTGACAATGTCTGTGGGTTCAGTGTATTTTTTGTCATTTTGGACTAATTCTGAGCATATCTGGGAATTAACATCCAGGTTCCTAACATAACTAAAGAAAGCCTTGTGATTATCCTTAGTGTCCTGTGCAATTTTTCTCTCTCAGCTGGCCTTAGACAATTTTATGAGTGCCCGTAGTTTTTTGCTAATACTGATCAGTGATGCCTTCCCTTTTTGGGATTTTGCTCTATCATTTAGTAGCTTCCTCCTTCTATTGTATAGTTTGTTTATGGCTGGGGTCCACCAGACAGGACGTCTGCCTTTGGAGGATTGGGTCTTGGTTTTATTTGGGATCGCATGATCCATGCATTCCTGAAGGTGTTCATAGAATGCGTTTATAAAGGATTCTGCTGTCTGGGCGTATTTTCCACAGGCCTGGGGCTTTGAAGGATTCCACCTCGGTTTTGAGGAGTGTGAAATTTGCTTTAGAGAAGTTTTTCACTGTGGTTTTCTGGGCAGGGGGTGGGGTCGGGATGTGAATATCCAGTGAGATTAGTTTATGGTCTGATCTTACCAGTGAGGGATACACTTCAGGTCTGGAGCATAGAGTCCCCATGTTGGTGATGATCAGGTCCAGTATGTTTTCCCCTCTTGTGGGAGTGGTAACAAGTTGTTCCATAGCATTTGAGTTTATAAATTCTAGGAATCTTTGGGCTAGGATGTTGGAGCTAGAGTAATGCTCCCAGTCTATGTTTGGGTAGTTGAAGTTGCCCAATATAATGGTGTTTGGAGAGACCTTCATATTTTCCAGTGTTCTCAGGAAGGCCGAGTGGGGTTCCTGGGTTTGGGAGGGTGGTCTGTAGCAGGCTATAAACTGAAGTCAGTTTTACCCACTGTTAGTTGCACATGGATAGTCTCTGATGCTTCGTGCTTTGCCACCAACCTGGAGGTGTGGGTATCTTTGATGAATATCGATACTCCCCCTCCTTTTGTGGTTCGATCCAAGTTTTGGGGCCGAAAAGCATGGTATGAGGTATAAGCTGGTAGTGCTGGGGTGCTCTCGGGAGCCCTGAACCAGGTTTCTGTTACTGCACAGATATCGATGTTCTCCATGCTAAGGAGAGTTTCGAGTGCATGCATCTTGAGGTTTAGACTTCTGGCGTTGAGTAGCATTACTCTTAGTTTCTTATCCCTTGTGATACCTATGAAGGTGGGTTTGTCTTTTGAGCCTTGCCTAAAAAGGCACTATGGGGTAGCAAGAGCCTTTGCCAATATCCGAAAGCCCAGGGTGACAGGTGCAAGCCGCCCCTAGCGAAGCATCGTGGCTTGTCAAGCATATCATCCCAAGCTGACAGGCATTGGTCCCCTTTGAATGACACCAGTACTTAAGCCAATTGTTGAAATTGATCATCTTGTCTTCATATTGTGGCATCATTCTTGGTGAGGGTAAGATGCTACTCAAGGTCAGGGTCATACCGCCTGGGCTACATGCTCAGAGAGCTCCTTTATGTCTCTTTTCATGTAGTCCAGGGAGGCATGTCCTCAGGTCATTCACACCAGCATGGACAATGACTGAGTCATATTTGTACTTGCCTTGGAGTGACCTGAGTGCTTGTGTTATGTGGCGGATCCTAGCGCCCGACAGGCTGCTCACCATGACCATCTCCTTGTTCAGCCTGGTGAGCGGGACGTCAGTGTGCCTGACGATAGAGTCACCTATTACAAGTGTATCAGGTGTGTTGTTTAGTCTTAAGGGCTGTGACTGTTCGGCACACTGGCTTTGTGAGATATGTGTTACACGTGTTTTGTTTTGGGGTAGCGGTTGCTTGGGTGTCTGCTTTGGAGATCTCTGCTGCTTAGGCAGATCTTTATTTAGAGCCTCCGAGTATGTTTTTGTGTGATTATGTGTTTGGTTTGCTGTTGTGGTAGGTTTATGTGAGACTGGAATTGTAGTGAGTGTGGTTTCCTTCTCCTCCTGACTGGTTATGCCAGTACTGAGTTGAGAGAGCTTAGCCTCCAGTTTGGCTATATGGTTGCATCTCTCACATGGGTTGGAATTTGTTGGGAGGAGGAGAGGGTTATCTGTGTACATGAGGCAGTTGTAACATTGCCTCAAGATTCCTAGATTCACCAGCTGGACCGGAGAGGAGATTGACAACTGACCTTTGGACATGCTAGAATAATATTGGGAATTCCTTAATAATTGAAAACAAGGGCCAGTGGGGAGTGAGGGTGTAGTGCTTTTAATTTTAGTGCTGACTTATATAATTGCTTTAGTGAGCAAGTGCCAGGTAACTTAAGTGCAATGTGTTACAGGTAACTTAAATGCAAAAACGACAAACAGTAACTTTCTTTCAAGTGAAACAAGGAAATAAGTACAGTAAGCAATGCAGATATCACTAGTGATCCACAGAAGTGCTGAGAAGCCGCGTATTAGGTGGAATTAGCGTTCCAGGGAAATAACAAGCAAACAAACAACAAGCATATAAACAAAGCTAGATTCAGCAGGCCTGGATCTAGTCTATGCTACAGCAAACAAGGTGTACCAATTTCAGTAAGATACAGTTCAAATATTCAGGCACTATAAACCTTTAAACAGAAATTCCCAGCTCAGAAGGGCAGAGTCCAGCCTCTTCTCCCACAAGAGTGCAGACCACAAACCTTCTTAATGTAAAATAACTGGCCTGAAGCCCAAGTGCTTAAACCAGAACTAATACACTTTAAGAATAACAGACACTGGGTCTCAATCAGCAGTTCCCAACTTAGAAGGATGAAAGCTACCTGTCCTGCCACCACAGTGCATGCCACAAACCTTCCTAATGTAAAACAACTGGTCTGAAGCCCAAGTGCTTAATCCAAAAGACTTAGAATGATAGCTACACTTTAATCAAGTTACTACCAAGCAGTAATAAATACAATTGAATACTTTAGAGAATGCCTGGATTAGTGCTCAAGTTACACAAACAAAGCTAGATCCAGCAGGCCCGAATCCAGTCTATGCCACAGCAAACAAGGCACACCAACTTCAGTAAGAAGCAGTTCAGATATGCATGCACTATAAGCCTTTAACCAGAAATTCCCAGCTCAGAAGGGCAGAGTCCAGCCTCCTCCCACAAGAGTGCAGACCCGAACCCTCTTAATGTAAAATAACTGGCCTGAAAGCCCAAGTGCTTAAACCAGAATGAATACACTTTTAGAATAACAGACACTGAGCCCTCAATCAGCAGTTCCCAACCTAGAGGGATGTAAGCTACCTGTTCTGCCACTACAGTGCAGACCACAAACCCTCTCAGTGCAAAACAACTGGTCCAAAGCCCAAGTGTTTAAACCAAAAGGCTTAGAATGAGTTACACCAAGCAGTAATAAATACAATTGAGTACTTTTAAGATGATGCAAAAGTAAAATAAAGTACGTAGAAACACAAGTACAGTAAAAGCAGATGAATTTTTTTTTTTTTTTTTTTCTGAACAAGTGCTGATATCAAAGAAACAGATTTGAGTGCTGAAACTAGAAAACTGGCTAGTTATAAGAAAAAAAAACTAAGCTAGAAGGCTTCCCTCCAACACAGAAGGGCTTGGGGGCTCAGAAGCCTACAAATAGTCTATACCACTTAACAGGAAAGGCAGGAAACAAGCTTAATTTTTTTTTCTGTTTCCCAGATGCTCTCTTTGTACACAGTAGGAGTGCCTGAAATCAGAATATGATCTCACTGCACTCAGTTGAGTGAGCAAATGAGATGGGCCCAGAAGGAGTATCCAAACACAAATATACAAGAGGGGCGGGCAGTTGCAAGGCCACTAAGATTAACACCAAAACAAAAACAGGGAGGGTGGGTGGGACTAACTGAAGAGCAGAGTCAAAACTTCCAGTTCAGTTAATATTCCTTCCACACAGTTAAAATCAATTTAAATGCTGTATTTTTTTGAAAAATAAAAGTGCAGATAAAGGTACTTAAATTCTCTTATACGTCCAGTTGAATACAAGTTCTTAGCCGGCCAAAGCTGAGGTCTTTAAGCAGAAAATATTTCACACTGTACCACTTAAATAGGCAGGGACAGGAAATCAAAGAATGTGGCTACCCCCACACCTGCAATTACTAACAAATAATAAAATTCAAGCAGCACTAACTGAAGAGCAGAGTCAAAACTTCCAGTTCAGTTAATATTCCTTCCACACAGTTAAAATCAATTTAAATACTGTATTTTTTTGAAAAAAAAAGTGCAGATAAAGGTACTTAAATTCTCTTATACGTCCAGTTGAATACAACAAGTTCTTAGCCGGCCAAAGCTGAGGTTTTTAAGCAGAAAATATTTCACACTGTACCACTTAAATAGGCAGGGACAGGAAATCAAAGAATGTGGCTACCCCCACACCTGCAATTACTAACAAATAATAAAATTCAAGCAGCAGTAACTGAAGAGCAGAGTCAAAACTTCCAGTTCAGTTAATATTTCTTCCACACAGTTAAAATCAATTTAAATACTGTATTTTTTGAAAAAAAAAAGTGCAGATAAAGGTACTTAAATTCTCTTATACGTCCAGTTGAATACAACAAGTTCTTAGCCGGCCAAAGCTGAGGTTTTTAAGCAGAAAATATTTCACACTGTACCACTTAAATAGGCAAGGACAGGAAATCAAAGAATGTGGCTACCCCCACACCTGCAATTACTAACAAATAATAAAATTCAAGCAGCACTAACTGAAGAGCAGAGTCAAAACTTCCAGTTCAGTTAATATTCCTTTCACACAGTTAAAATCAATTTAAATACTGTATTTTTGAAAAAAAAGTGCAGATAAAGGTACTTAAATTCTCTTATACGTCCAGTTGAATACAACAAGTTCTTAGCCGGCCAAAGCTGAGGTTTTTAAGCAGAAAATATTTCACATTGTACCACTTAAATAGGCAAGGACAGGAAATCAAAGAATGTGGCTACCCCCACACCTGTAATTACTAGCAAATAATAAAATTCAAGCAGCACCAACTGAAGAGCAGAGTCAAAACTTCCAGTTCAGTTAATATTCCTTCCACACAGTTAAAATCAATTTAAATACTGTATTTTTTGAAAAAAAAAAGTGCAGATAAAGGTACTTAAATTCTCTTATACGTCCAGTTGAATACAACAAGTTCTTAGCCGGCCAAAGCTGAGGTTATGGCATACATATTATTGTCAAACTTCTATCTGTCAACATATTCATCCTACTGCATAGCTACTTGCCAAGCTGATGACTGTCAGTCCGTGTACAGATGTGCAGATGGCAGGTATCCAGCTGGGATATGTACAGGCAACCTATGCTTTATTGACACTGATATGTCTGCCCAGCTGTGTAAGAACTGGCACATATATTAGACAACACCCTGTATGCACCACATGCCATGGGTACCTCCACTGCACTACCACAGTCAACAGGACATGCTTGGGTACAGGTCTCCATCACAGACACTAACCATGTGCTGTAATACATGTTGCATACATGCCATCTTGATCACCTCAGTGGCCATGTGCAGGAGGCACCCAGAAGATTGGCTGATGCATGTCACTCTCACCCTAAGGGTCACCACAGTGTTGCCTGTCAATAGATTGCCTGCTGCCACATGGCAGGTGGCAGGATACCACTGTACACACATCTCCTACACAACCCATCTCTCCACGAACAATAGCTAGGTACACAGCTATGACCACCTGCAGCAATGCACCCCAGTACTGACACATGTGTACGTGTGCATTACTGAGGATAGCAGTGTCTGTGTGTTAGTACACTTGTACTTGGGAATTCCATGAGGGCCTTCAAAACCACCCCAACACCCTTTGCCATAGTCACTTGTGGCTGCTGCTGTATGGGACATTACATGTGCCCTGTTATGCTCCTCTCTCTACTGGCTACACGAGCCTTGCAATACTATCACAACAGTGTTGTACAAATGGGTCCATAGGCATAGGATTCCCACTGAGTTCTGGCAAGTGTGTGTATGTGTGCATGTCCGTATATCTGTAGGGCACAACATTCCAAGGCCACATACTCCTATTAAAATTCCCATTGCCACACAGTAGTACAGATAGTGTTGTTGCTGCCCATAGGTGAGGCATGACAATGCAACACCTGACTATGCCTGTGGCATGTGCATTAGATGCATATACCTGTAGTACCTCTGTTGGGATATACAATGGGTTGTATTGCAGTCGTGGGCAATGTGTGATGGTGCGTATGTCAGAGTGTCATCATGGGTTTCAGGGAGTACAATATCCACTGGGGATGTGGGTGCAGTGTACACTGTCATTACACCAAGGTGCACCCAGTATATGTCCCATGTACCACTTTATGGTGACCACTGTCACCATCAACCATACAGGTAACTGATACCACAATCCAGCCCAGTTATGCATGTGCTGTATTCAGCCTACCTGTAAGACATTGGACACATGGTCAAGTTAGTTAGCAGTGATAGGCCCAGGTCTCTTGGACATGTGTCTGCCTGTTATGTGTCTGTTAATGTGTATATGATGGTATATCACACTATGTATTGTCCATATACAACCATTACATTCCTCCATTAGCATACTGAACATGTCTGGGGATGTTCTGCATGTAACATGTTACCTGGAACACACCTCACCTTAAACGCTGTGTGGTGTGTGCAATGAAAGCCACACACTTCAGTAGCACTACATACCTAGGAATGGGTCTAGTCTCGGTGTTGCCAAGTAAGAGTGTGTGTGTATGTGGATGGGTCTATGTCAGGTTGCAGATTATACACATCCCAGCAGGTTACCTGTCCATGTGGCACAGGCAAAAACTGTTATACAAACCTGTGTCATGTATTTAACTGTACCCCAGATATGTCACAGCCATGGTATCACCACAGTGCCATACCTCTTGTGGAATATGACTGCAGACCATCCTCCTGCTGACACATGTACACCTACAACACAAATGGATAACATTATGGAGACCACAATCAACCAGTGTTACTAACAGCTATAATGCATCATTGCTGGATGGCTACACTACCTGCCATGTATGCATTACACTTTACTCCTAACAACATATTACACTGCAGTACTTTGGTACACTGTAGTACAGTCACTGTGTGCATCAGAACCCTATTAGCCTGTCCCAGCATTGATGTTATGGATGACAGGCATGTGGCACAGGTATCATCCAATGCACAGGGTGTGTTGTTGTTTTGCCAGAGGCTGAGGGCGGGCCATACATTTGACACCATGTGAGTGGATGAGGGGTGTAATGAGGTGAACTGGGCGTGGTGATGTGGTGTGTGTAGGTATGGGGTTGCCCTAGGTGTGATCGTATAGTGTGTGGGTATGCATGCACACAGTTCTGCCATGTGGCTGCCCTACACAGGTGTTTATGGACAGCTGCAGACCATACCTGGTAGGGTGTGCAGTTCACTGCCTCCAGCCATGGACACGTGGACTGTGCCTGCCAGGGGTTCCATGGGCATGTCCAGGTACAGGCCTTGATGTGCTACTCTCCCCTGATGATGACAGATGTCCACTGGAACCAGGTCCCTCCTGGGACTGGCCAGGACCACATGCTCGTGGCCTGCTATGATGTGATGTGGACAGTGCCCCCTGCAGTGCCAGGGCTGGTACTGCCACTGCATGAGCACCTTGGTGTCCTAGCATGTCCACGTTGACTGTCAGCTGTTACTGTTGCTGGCCTACATCCAGGAGGCTGTCACCACTCCCCCACCACATTTTCAAGCCTGGACAAACCACGGTTGATGAGACCCATCATCTCACCAAACCATCTATCCATGAGCTCGGTAAAAGCACAGATGGTACCAGACAGTTCATGGAAGTTGTCACTTGCAGATGTGAGAGCAGCCTCAGGCCATGTCTGGTGTAATGTTCCATACATGCCTGCACCACCATGACAGCCTGAAACATGTGCCTGGTCATACCAGTTGTGGAGCATCTGCCAGGAGCATGATGACCAGCGGCCCTACCATGAGCACCCTGGGACATCCGCCTATGTGGTGCCCTGGCAGACATCAGGCTATGCCTGCTGCGACCAGACACAGTAGGCATGGTTACCACACTCTCCTGTGCACTGCCACGAACCACCAGCTGTCCTTCCACTATGACCACTGATGATGGGGTATGTATAGGCACTGAAACTGTGTGCAGGGTTGGGGTGGCTAAAAGGGGGATGTCTAATGATGGAGCTGCTTTAGCCCCTGACAACTCCACCTGTGCCTCAACAGTACTATCATCATCTTTGGTGTCTGTATGGACACCAGCATCAGATTGCATGCAGGATGGACCCTGCCCCACCTCGCCACCTGTGGGAGAAAACAAGAAACACACTTTAAGACCTGTACAGCATTGCATAACAGTACATACTCGCGCGCGCACACACACACACACACACACACACACACACACACACACACACACACACACACACACACACACACACACACACACACACACCATCTTAATACCTACCTGTCCGTGACTTTCAGACAGTCCCACGTTTATTCCCATGTGTTCTCCATCCCACATCACACTTGGTAACATACACCCATTAATACCACTCATTAATGTATCATTCCTCTAAATGCCTAGCAAGTGATCACAACACAAGACCTGTTACTCCATTACCTCCCTGACCTGAGTGGAGTGGTTTTACATGGGATCACTGCTGTCATTCGGTAAATCATACTGGCAGGTTTGTGGCACAGCAATGGGAGCTTTCTTTGCTCCTATTTAGGTTGATTTGTTTATGGGCTTTTTGGATGAACAGTTAATATATGACGATAGCCATAATCTTTTTCTTGATCAGCTAGATATTTGGAGAGGTTATTTAGATGATTGTTGGATGGTGTGGTGAGGGGACCAATCATATGTGCATGAATTTGTCCAATATCTTAATGAGAACAAATGGGCCATTCAGTTTACATTACACATTGAGTACCATCAAATTATATTTCTAGATGTAACCATTACCAGACAGGAAGATCATACTTTAGAGACTCGGGTACATAGGAAATTTCCAGAATACAATGCCCTATTACATGCTTCTAGCCATCACCCTCGCCACATCATCAACAACATTCCAAAGTCACAATATCTAAGCACTAAATGTATATGTTCCTCCGAACAAAGCCATCAAGCATGCCAACAGGATCTAACCAACAGATTGCTTACCAGAGGATATCATGAGGATTGTATTTCTCGGACAATAACCCAGGTGGACCAAATAGATAGATCTCAACTTTTAGAATATAAGGATAGAACTAGTCATGATAGTACACAGAAATCACAACCCATTAGGCTAGTAACCACCTTTGGGGCCAATACCTATAGGTTCAAAAATATCATTAACAATCATTGGGACATTTTGCTTGCCCATGACCAATTGAACGGAATACTTAACTCTAGATGTTTATTTTCTTATCGAAGAGGCAGAACAATCAATTCTCATTTAACTCATTACAAATGTTACAATCCACACATCACTTTACAGAAAGCTTTATTTGGTGATGCATTATTAAGTTGTGTTCCTTGTGGTCATTGCAGTGCTTGTTCACACATATTTCAAACTAAGGAATTTACTAGTTGTAATACATCTAAACTTTACTAAATATGATGTTTTGGCAATTGCAGCAGCGATTGGACTATCTGTTTAGCCACTTGTATCTGTTCTTCATTTTATGTTGGACTAATGTCCAGACCTTTTAGACACCATATCAGTGAACATCTAAGCGAAATTAGAAATAAAAGAATTTCAAACACCCTTTACAAACACACCTTAATACATAAAACTGCTAAATTTACTTTTACTATCATAGATAAAATACAAATAAACAGGACATCCAAAGCTGGTTGGCATAATATATTAAATAGCAAGGAATCTTCCTGGATAATCAGACTAGGTGCTCTATTTAGACCAGGACTGAATGAGTTAAGCTAATTTTTGTTTTGGATTGTCTGACTCATTGATTAATCACTCCAATTAAGGTATTAAGCCTTTTTGGCTAATCTATGCATACATATATAAGCAGGAATTAGGGTTTGCTCTAATGAATATATTTTGCTGCACTGAAGATGGCTTGAACTTTCAGCCAAAACCGGTTTGCTGTGGATATTTTATTTATGAAGCTTGCCACAATAAATTTTCAAGATTTTCATCTTTCCCTTGTGCTGGATTTCATTTTTGGACTTTTGGTTGTTTGGTAATTCCCCAATGCATCTGTAGTGCTGCATACATGGGTTGTCAGTCACCTCTCTGCTGAATGCAATATTAAGGGTAAATCTGGTGTCTACCTTCCCTCCCAGTGCATGTTCCATGCTACAGACCTTATTATACTATCAGCTGTCCTGTGATTACATACATGCCAAGTATTCCTGGTGTGTCATGTGTCAGTCCATGTCTATGTACTGCACAGTCCCAAAGGGAAGTACTGCTGTATGAACAACCCCACAATCACACATGGGAATGCATGGACACCCACACAAACACACATACATGCAAACATGCAACCTACATGCATCAACCTCCCTCCAGTTCACCAGAGTGACCCTGCAGACAAAATAACCACCCACAGACACACACACACACACACACACACACACACACACACACACACACACACACACACACACACACACACACACACACACACATGCAGGTGAGGTTGCACAAAGATAGGACAGATAGTCCTCCTATTACCCATCTGTCAACATGCATAACATATAGTACACAACAGCATGCAGTGCAGCTATAGTCAATGCATGCTAGCAACAATATACATGTGTGTGATGCGTGTGCTCTGTTAGTAGGTGATGCCCCTTCCCCTGGATACCACTGCACCCATGTACACAGTATTGCTGTGCACCTGTTATGCACCCTGCCATTTACTGTGCACCAAACCTCACAGGTGTACAACACATTGCTGAATGTGTAGTATTGTGTCAGTTATGTCAGCTGTAATGCTTACAGCCTCTATGTTTTTCAGCAACACATACCTGGGATGATATATGGACAGATATCATTTGTGAATGCCTGATGTCTGGTTTACAGATCTCAACATCAGCGGACCATGTATGACCAATCCAGTACTATTACACTGACAACCGTCAGACCATACCATGGCTATGGAGAGTGTACACACCCTTATTGATTTGACACACCCTTCCTTGATCTGCCATGGGACCACATCACTGCATATATTAACAGTACATGAGTCCGATATGTGACATATGTCCTGTACGTTCACATGTAGTGTCTACGGAATGTGTCAGGTGTGCAGATGCTGACTGCAATGCATACACTCCGTGCATGCATAGATGTGCACACCCTTATCATGACAGTTTGTTGCACCTATTGTTATGTGTACTACAGCAGTCACTACTCCTGGCAGGGATATACTAACATGGGCCATCTGCATTTGCCAGTGTATGTTCAATCTGCTCTACACATGTCCCCCAAATTTGCATGATTGCAAGGTCTACTCATATGCACATCCCTTGGTGTTCACACACTGCCGTCACTATTGCTGTGGGGGTAGAATTACATCTGCCACAGTTCCTGAACCTGACTGTGTACAGATACAGCCATTATTAGCATCCTTAGGATCCCTGCTGTAGTGCACTGGTGTGTCATGCTGACACCCCCTCCCCATCTTCAGCCTTTTTGCAAATGCTTGACAAATAAGGCCTACGCATGTGTCAGTTTGCAGTGTCCCATACACTGATCACCACGTGTTACAGGCTAGTCCCAGCTAATAATGTGGACCACAGTAATACATTATGCTATAGTGTAAATCTGTAACAGTTGCCATTGTACTACTGGTATATACACTGTTGTTGCACTGTATACAGGTGATGTTTCACACATGTCCCTACTGTAGGCCATGTCTCCCACCATTATTTTACTCCCTGTGGACACATTCCGCAATGTCAGGCAATTAACTTACTAATACTTTTAGATTTATTTCCTATGACAGTACATGCAAGAGTATTTCTAACCTGCCCTGCCTCGCAACCTCTCAAAGCGACATCCATGGGCCTCCTGGTTTGCAACCCACTCACTTGCCACTGTGAAGAACATAAGAGGAATATTTAGACATACTTATCCATAATATACATGAGCTGGCAATTATTAAACAGGTAGTGGAGTGATACTTACACACAGCTGGGACCTCCCCTGTCCTCCTAGCCTCTTGTATCCAGTGATCCAAGAGATCCCTCTTTTGCTGCTTCAGGTCGGCAAAGTAATGCCTGACCTGCTCACCAGTTCGGGGTATGCCAGTGACACTGGTGAGGTCATGGCGAGATGGTCCCAGGCTTCTGCTTTATATTGGGAACCCTGGTACTGGCCTTGCAGCAGTCTTTGCTCATGGTCTTTTTACAGGAGTCCTGCCATGACTCTGGACTCCTGGATGCCCCAGTGCTGCGCCTGAAAGAGCACACACTCTCCCATTCCAGACATAGTGCCTGCGCGGGGAAGCTATAACCAGTTATATGATGTATTCCCACCTGTTGGGTTTAAATAGGGCTGATTTCCCACACTTTGCCATGATTGGATGGTTTTGAAAAGGCTAATCTATGGGCAAACCTGCTTACCTAAGGTTCGCATTGTTTAAAGGGGTATACCAATGGGCAAATTGAGTTAGCTGGCCTACACATTGCTTACACCTACTAAGCTGGCCTGTGCAATGCTTAGCATTGCTTAATATTTAATTTGTATTATATTTGCTTTTTGGCATTGATTTATTATTCATTACATGTTATATATTTGTCTGGTATCCATGATTCATGTGTATGTACACTGTATGGGGTCCTTGTGTTTATTAGGGCACTTCAACACTTTATTACAATTACACCTCACATCTGGGCTTACTGCAGTACTCCAGTTCACATATTTATGTTATGTAGTAGGTTATACAACATAAGACTGTATATAGATTCCTTTCCCATGTTCAGTTTGATTTTACTATAGTGAGGATTTGTTTGGTGATACCTCAGTCTTATGTACTGCTGTGGTGGCTTAGTGGATAACTACTGTGGCTATAATGCACAGGGTGCTATGTTCAAGACCTGCAAAGGTTGTTTATTTTCTTTCTGGCCAGAACAGCGGCTGTTGCATACAGAACGATTAAGGCACTTTTAAGCACTTGTAAGTGGGTTTTTGCTGGTTTGCGCGAGGGTAAGCTATGCTAACCTTTGGTTAAATATGCTTACAGAGAGTTAGCTTCAACATTGCTTAACCTGTATGCACATTGCTTCCCCTGTACAAACAGGCATAAATCCGCTTACTAGTGCTTAAATATGCTTACTCCCACTTACTACTGCTTAATAGTGCTTACACTTGCTTACTAGTGCTTACTCCCGCTTACTACTGCACTAATTTAGACAGTAATGTCTAATGGTTCTTGGGAAGGTGGGGGATTTGGAAGCTATATGGAGTTATCATTCATGAAACATTTTACCTTCCATTTGTATCCCTAATTCTTGTGTACATATACTGTATGGGGCACGTGTGATTATCTGTGGACTTTGCAACATTATGACACTAACACCTTACATCTGCATTTAATGCAGTACTCCAGTTCACAAATATATGTTTAGTAGGTTATGCAACTAAAAATATTGGTCATAAAGTGATTTGACATGGAAAATGGAATATGCTGCAGTGGGATTCAAACCGGGAATGACTATTTGTAAGGCAAATGCTCTGCCCACTACACTAGTGCTATACTGTGTCATTTGCATATATCTTGCTTTTTATCCTCTTCTGCCATTTAAGCTGCATTAACCGTAGCTAAGCGATAGGCAAACCCGCGCACCTACGATTAAATTTAATCTGTTTCATAAAAAAGACATCTTTATATTTGTTGTATTAACTATTGCTCTTGTAAATATGGGGGATGTTGCTGGGGGTATGCATACACCTATGAGCAGTCTCGCTCATTCTTTTATAACTTGTCTGCTGTTCTTCAATGCAGGGGTGTGTATATTCTGAGAGCTCTACTCTCAGACATTCCCCCTGCACTCTTACATGCTCCATGTAAGATTAGGAGCTCAGGCAGCGCGCCTTCATTAATATGCATGGCGTACTGCCATCCTGCTCCTAAACGGCCACTTCCATGCAGGACTAAGCTAGTTCTGCATGGAAGGATAGTGAATCATATGAAAATATCCCATCCTCAGGGGATTAGAATCTGCACCTAGTGCACTGAGAACGGACACAATGTATATGTTGAGATTGTTAATTTTACTGTACTTCACTATTGCTTAGTGACAGGGACCTATGCCAAGCTCATGTGCATGACTGATGAAAAGATCTTAGCTGATCAAAAGTCTTTTCTCAGTTTTTGCCATACAATGGGAACTATCATTTCCCTGTGCAACTACATGAGAAATGACTTTGCTCTCTGCCAGCTGCTGGGCAAGTAAAATGGTCACAGAAAAATAATTTTAATAAATAAGCCCATTTTGGGCATGTGTGTAGCATGCTTATCTATTCTTAATGACATTAAAGGTTGGATATGGGAATAAAGGACAGAGAAGAAAAAGGAAGGCAAGCAAAGGGTAAGATGCAAGATGAACAAATGAGGAATGAGCAGGATGGGGAGGGATAGCATACCTCTTATTTTCTTACCTCAATAATTGTATGCAGTTATAAATATATTTTTACTTATTTACTGTCTGAATTCCTCAATGCTTTGTGATACACTTACACCTTCTGTATGATGAACTGTAAGTACCAGTAATATGTACATCACTTACAGGTTTGTGAAGCTGAGGGGTATGGGTGGGAGCATTGTTTATGGTCAGTTACTTTTTTAACTTTTATCTTGAGAAGGGAAATTTGGGGAAGGGAAGTAAGAGATAGGTAAGATGGAGAGGGAGATTGCAAGGATAGGCAGTCATGACTGATGGGATGTGGGTAATATAAAGAGGGGACAATACAATGGTCAAGGAGTCATTAAACAAACAGAGAGAAGATGATAAGGGAAGGGTTGTACAAAAGGGAGAAGAATACCAGGTTGGGTATAGGGGTGGGTGTTTGGAGATGCAGTCTCTGCCAGCTTTGAGACAGTGGGAGATTACTCCTCACTCAAAGAGCCATCACCAGTGGGTCAAGCCTCAGGAGCTGGTAGCAGCGAGGGGCAGGGACTTGATGTGATGAGTCACTGGAGCATGGTCTCAGTACGGTTAATGTGGGCATTGAATCACCAATCCAGTATCTTTCCAGAAGCTCTGCCAGTTCCTGATAGCTGGCATAATTGTCACCTCCATTTGCAGTGTTACTAGCAGATATCAATGTACCAGCCTTCATTGCAGGGCTACCTGACCCAGCTGGGCAGGTAGGGCAGGAGGTGTGGAGGCAACACTGGCAGGCTGTGATCCAGATGTGCTGAGTGCCTCTGGTGCTGGTGGGTGTAGTACTGCAGCTGTCACCTGTGGGGGGGGAGTACCAAGACATGCTGGAGTGATTGGTCCAGGTGTATGTCCTGCTGCTTATAAAAGTATAAGAAATGGAAGAAAGAATAGAGCAAGATATGGGCAAAGATGGTAGGGGAAAAGACATACAAGAGTAATGAATGTGCATTCATAATTATTTTTTCATAAATAATACAATGCATTGAAGGAAATGAATGCTTTATTAATAGGACCTGCACATTTATTTTAACACATTAACCATTTTATTTAAAACTTTTGCTACTTTAACAGTTCAAACTGGGCCATGACAATAGCAGTCTTTTTGTAATTTTTGTTTATTGGGGGTGGATGAATTAAATACACAGACACTCTAACAATGCCAGTGCACATAAACATAACATGATAAGCCACTTCTCCACCTTTGCCAACTGTTTCATATGTGATCATACCTGGTGTGAAGGTGATCAGGATCAAAATAATGACATGATCCACTGCCACACAACTGATATGATCTGTGCTGCCACTCTCAGTGCATAGGCTGTGATGGACTGTCTGTAGAACCATCAATTAGAGACGTGGAGGAGTTCTTGTCCTCACTTAAGAGCAGTACCACCTCTACAGGGTACCATAGTAGGATGCTGGATATCAGAGCAGAGATGGATAAGCTCCATGGAATTTCCACTAATGATGCCCCAGGTATGTAATCCTTTTATTACTATCTGCCCCTAGTTTTATCTGTTAGTCACACTGCAGTGCTTAAATTACCTCTCTTACTTGAGTCATGTAGGTACATCTGTTATCCAGGTGCAGCATACATCTGCACAAGGTATGGGCATGGTTATTCCCCAGTATCATATATATTTATAGTTTTACTAATATTAGCTGTATGTGCCATTCTTGAGTTTTGTCATACTTATATTGATATTGTTTTTTTTTGGTGTGTTTATACGTGAAACTTGGACACCATCCCTATGCATTCCCAGGACATGTTAACATCTGAGAGCAGACAGGTTGAAGGTGACACAGTGAATCACAGACATGTGTTGGCCCCCAGTAGAAAAATACCTGAATCTACCCCTAGCAGTCACGGATGCACACATCCACATGGGGGTGTTAGTACCATTAGTTGTGTGAGGTATGGTTACTAGCCTCTCCCTGAAGTTGGTATATTACTAACTATCATCCAACATACATGCAGAACCATCATGGAGATTCAGGTGAGCTCCGCCACAGCTGACATATGGGAGTGCATGAACCATATGTGTGATTCATTGGACAGAATGAATCACACATTGCCGTATGCAGTGACTACTCTGGGTCATCTGTCCAGGGAAAGGGGCTGTCCTCTCAGTCAGTCATCTACAACATCCTTGCTAACCTGGCCATGGATGAAGAAGATCCCACTCTAACATTGCAAGCAGGTCCACTATAACTTCAGTTGTCGCAGTGTCTACACCCAAGAAAGGCTATCTTCATAGTCTTGGACATCATCCTACTGGCATATTCTCCAGCTGATGCCAGTCATGGTCAGGTAGCACACCAACATCTAGTCAAGGTCATGGGACAGTGGCTGCAACTCCTGGCAGAGATGGATCTCCTGAGTAGGATCATGTATCCTGATTCGGAGCTGATCCCTCTATCCAGCTTATGCCCCAGACTTGTCCAATAGGTGACAGAGCAGTATTGTACCAAGTGCTCTGAGGCTGTGTTTGTGCAGACACACACACACACACACACACACACACACACACACACACACACACACACACACACACACACACACACACACACATGCACACACACATGCACACACCATCACCACAGGCCCCAGCACATCACACATGTCCACAGACCTTGGACCCTCCAAACATTAACACCCCCTATACTATTTCTGACACTTCCCCAAGAAGCACGTTTTTATTTTTATGCACTTCTGTGCTCCCACTCACTCACTTTTATGTGAAAGACGTGATCCTGTACTCCATTCTCCACCTGTGCAAATGTTGAAAACTGTGCCCCTTGTACATTGCTACTTGGGTTGCCTATGGCTGATGGACAGTGTGACCAGCCTATGTATGGGTGAACATAGTTTGATTTTTTTTAATGCATATTTTTTTTTACTGTTTATGTATCTGCTTACCTGTGGTATAGTTATGGGTTCCCTTCTCCACCTGTACAAATGAAGATAATTGTACTTTGTCCTGGGTATGTTGCTACTTGGCTTGACTTGTGACTGATGCACAGTGTTGCCTGCCTATTTAGAGTTAAGCACAATCTGGTGCTTTTGAATGTATCACTTTGTTTATGTTTTATTTATCTGTTTAACTGTTGTATAGTTATGGACTCCCTTCTCCACATGCCGATGATAATAACTGTGTCCTGTCCATTGAACATTGCTACTTGGGTTGCCTATATGCGATACACAGAATAGCCAGTCTATGCATGAGTAAAGGCACTCTGATATTTTTCATGCATCATTTTTACTTTGTATGTATCTGCTTAGAATTTCTATAATTATGTTGTAAAGCTTATCTTGTAAGGTTTTGTTGCAGACCATCTTGCAGATACAAGTTTACTATAGCTGAGGCAACCCCTGACATTGTTCAGTAACTTACACTGTCTGTGTACAAATTTAAAGTGGTTACAGTGTCACTGTGTGGAGCTTAAATGTTTCTGAATTGCACCACTGCATTTTTTTTCAGCACATTAGCACACCCATTGCTTCATTATACAGTCATTAGCATATAGCACAACTGGACATGTCTTTTCTGCTGCTCAAATCATTTAGCTGCATTTTCTGAATCACACAAAACCAGTGCATGACCACTCATGCAAATTCACTTCGCTTGAACATGTGAATGTTTTCTCTCTGTGTCTAGGCCTGAAACTACACCTGAATGCAGGAAATTATATGGGCAAAAGCTTGATATAGAGATCTTAAAATAAGTGCCTCACCTGCCAGCAGCTTCCCGTGGCTTTTAGATTAACAACATGAAATGGATGTAACCCTCCTCTGGTTGCATATACAGTTATTTGCATCCATTTGTGTTGTGTGAATTGTGAGCTGGTGCCATGCAGCAGTTGGATATGGAGACAAACAGAAGACAGTGAAAATGATTTCTGTTGCCTGCTCCCAAAAATATTTTTTCTCAGACTTAAATGTTGTTCCTCAAAAATGAAATATGAAGTGGGCTTTTGAGATACAATGTGGAGTCATCTCTTGAGTCATGGTTATATGAGCTTGAAGCTCATTTTAAGGAATGTGACAGGGAACTAAGCTAAGGAGAGCTGCTAGAAGAAAACTTTTGTTTCAGGCCTCCATGAAATGGTTCTTGCATAGTAGTTGTTTTGTGCTTTTTGTACAGTGTTGATATTCATGCTTGTAGATGATTTGTATAAAGATAACTAGATATCATCATTTTCCTTATTAGGTTGTTACTGCATGACTATTCAATTGTTTATGAGCAAAACTGCATCACAGATAAATGGCATTGAACTGTTTGTACTATACACTTTTATGTTCTAACATTAGAGGTTCTCTGTTGAAAGGGTATATTAGGCTATACTTGACATGTCTGCATATTGTCCAAGTACATGTTAATTTGTCTTTTGATCCCATATTGCGTCTAAAATGTGTTAGCTATCACTGCTGGCAAAAATATTGCCTTCCTCTTGAGTATTTGTAGTTCTTCAGTGCCTCCCTTCAGGGTGCATATATTTATTTTATTTAATATTTGTTAACCAGGAAAGTCCAACTTGGAACGAAGACAATTTTCAGTGGAAGCCTGGGGAAAAACACTCCAGATGCATGTCTTTATAATGTGGGAGGAAACCGGAGCACCCGTAGGAAACATACTGGGGTGCAGGGAGGACATGCAGACTCCTCACAGAAGGCACCCCAGCTGAGAATTGAGCTGGAGAACCTCTTGCTGGGAGGCAACAACACTACTGCTGCACTGTCCATCTGTTTTCAGTGTTTTGGAGAATGGAGTGGTCTTATTACCACCTGATTGTTTGCTTGTTTCACTTCAGTCTCTCTGCACACACTGATACCATCTAAGTTATTACAGTATTTGTGTGCAGATAAATGCTTTTGTATGGGTCTGCATGTGATTATTTCCCTTTGTTAAGAAGGATACTGTTTCTGAGAAGAACATATTGGTTTGTGGGTGTCTGGTGTGCAGCACTAGGTCACTTTTCTATTTATTTGTTTTGTGGGAACACAGGTGTTAGTCGAGTATTGTCCCATGTCTGAGGTTTAATTAATGAAAGCATTCAAATTGAGTCCTGTTAAGACAGATATTGTTGCTTTATTTTCCTGGATCTCAGATCTTTGGGACAATGGGGATTCCTGCTACTCCCAGTGCTGAGCAGTCTTAGCATTAGTATATGCTGAGTGGTGGGATGTGAGGAAAGAGTCCTCACATGGGAATGCAGGGAGGCTAGCTCCTTGAAAAAATAATTACTTTTTCTTTTCAAAGTAACTGTCAATACTTTGAGGTGTTGTTGCATGCTACAGTACGATGCTATGAATCCAGTTTGCAAACTCTCTGTGGTTATGCTTAGGAAAAATGGCACTTTGTAGACTACTTTACGTGACCATCAGTGACTGCAGTTGAATGTAATCAATACTGTTGTCTGTGTGGTAATTTTTTTTTAAATCTGTTTCAGCTATGCAGTGAAATTGGCTTGCCTTTTCATAAGCTGTTTGCCTTGTAACTTAATAGGGCACTGCAATATGGAAATCTAAAATGTAGATTACCTCGATGCATACTTTTAAATCATGACTATGTGCACCCTTTAAATTCCCATTGAATATCAGGACTAACTGAGTCATCACAAGTGCAATGACACAATAGTAAACAGAAAACAAGCCTTTTTTCCATTTTTAACACAGCTGCCTCACTACATTTTTTACTCTATGGAAAGAACAGTAAGGTACTGTTATGATTCAACGTGAACCTCAAACCAGAGTGTATAGTACAGTAACAGAGATTGTAATTATTCCATATTTTGTAAGCTACCATTTTCTGTGCCAGACATGCATTGTTCATTGTTAATTTTCATGGTGACAGAAAGTGCTGTAATACTTTTCTTGTTTGTTCCCAGAAAGTATTTTGGATCTTTGTAAAATACTGTGTTCCAGCTTCTACTAATCATCATCCCTGTGTTGGAAAGGAAAACCTACCCTGAAAACTCAGAACAGCTTTTTTTGTGTTGTCATATATGCATGCACCACTGCAGTATGCTGATATTCAATGTTGTGTAAATGCCCTTGCATTAATGAATAAGTTAATAATATTCTGTAATTCATTTCTGTCCAGACTGATGTGGGAGTACCAGCCTTGCTTTCACCCAAGACTCATTCCCCCCCTCAAAGTGCACTGGGTCCCCCCAGTATAACATTTTCTTTACTTTCTTTTTCACTTCATAATAACACTGCTTAATAAAACCATCACTTTTTTGTGTTGCTTTTAAGTTTATATGTTGAATTCTGTCTTCTTTTTTCCTTTGTTCCAACATAAAGACAAAATGGCCAAATTACTTATTTGATAAAGCTTCTAAGTATCTTACTTGCAGATGGGTCTGCTTCACTTGAGCAAAAACCTTTTTATTCAAACACCTATTTATTGAACCCTAATTGTCGAAAGCTTGCTGTGTCAAACGGCCATTTTAGGGATTTTTTTTTTCCTAAATCAATGCACACTAATTATTCAAAGTAAGTGCTTAGGTTGTTGTGCAGGTCCCATTTCTTCACAGTTCAGATAATACTTACTTTTGAAGTGTTACAGTTCAGGTAGGAATATGAAGTTGTTGAAACTAGTGATAGTGAAACTCCAAACCAAACAGCTTTGGTGCAGTGTTCAACCTCCATCTGTGCTTGAAAAGAAAATTGTAGAGAAATGCATTGTTCATTTGTTGAATCATTTTGTATGCATTTCATCAATCATCTCTACCATCCACTCCAGGTATTACCACATATACAAATAAATAAATAAATAAATGATACCATAAAAAAGAAAATAGCAAATTTAAAACATTGACAAAAAAATCTTCTGTGAGACTGTTACTTTAAAAAAGTAATACAACTAAACTGTTGGTAAAACTACTGGTATTTTGTTTTCAGAATTATAATATTGTCCCCATGGAACCATTTTGTCTGTTTGGTATTGCACCATTATCAAGTAATGAGTGTTTAAAGTGTTTAATTTTTATTTAGTGCATTTTTATTTCACAGAGCACATATGAATGATTTAGGTCCTAGGTAAGTGCAGTCATACTTGATGATTTATAATTATTTTATCTTGAGCACGATTGCTTTAATAACTGTTTACACATTGATGTCAGCTAATGTTGGCATAGTAGCGTTTTATTTTCTCAACATCTATTAAAAGGTAATGGTATACCATGGAATCTGCATTAACAAATTATATGCCAGCAAACAGAAACATCATTCCATAAAGACAAATTAGACTGTCATTTAATGGCCCCTGGGAAAAGTTATTAAAAAAAAAAAAACATCAATTGACTTTGCATCACAATTGTCAGAAACTGAAAGGATGGAGAACAGTATAGGATATTGGTTGAAGTCTCTTGAGTTGTATGTGCAGAAAACTGGGTTAAAGTTTTACAATGTTGCACAACTCGCATGTCCTGAAATGCTGAATGCAAGCATATTTTTTGCAATAAATATAATCTTATCTTTAGGATGGTGTATAGTATGTTCTTAATTCCCTGAGACATCACTGCAGTTGCATTTGTAATAACATTTGTAATTAATTATTTCTCCATTTACTTATGTTTGCATAATCTCTATTAAAAATGTATCCAAAAGCAATACCCGGTTGAATTAATATTTTAGTTTTACCAGCAGTGTCCATTGTTTCTACTACTAGGCGATTTAATCAAATAATATATTTTTAAGTTGAGTTTCTTTATGACTATATATGTATTTGGGTATGCCAAAAATTAAAATAAAACTTAGAAAGTGAAGATAAAAGAAAACAAACAATATTAAATATCTTGGTATGTTTGTTTTATGAATATTAATACTGAATACATAGTAACAAATATCAGTATAATGTTTGGTAATCTGGAAAATGGACCATACCCTGACGGACATACGTCAGCCACTGAACTGGTCAAAGGTAAGTATGGAAGTGGAAGCATTATGGTACTGTAGATTTAGGAAATAGACAAAAGTGTGACCATCTATCTATCTATCTATCTATCTATCTATCTATCTATCTATCTATCTATCTAGTAATCATTTATACAAACAAAAATATAGATATGCACTTGGGAAAAATAAGTGATAGTTTTGCCATAAACAAGCACCTGGATTCAATAAACTCCATGCAGGAATAGTGCTATTTCTGTATGGAGTGGTTCATGTCCGTGTAGCTACAGCAGCGTGCCTTACATACTCATGAAGGCATGCTGCTGTTAAGGCTAAACAGGCATGAACCGTGAATGAGTGCAGGGGGCATGTTTAAGTAGTGCACACACTACGAACATGCCCCCTGTATTCACAAAGTGCTGTACGGCAATTTCTAAACCTGATGCAGCATAATATTAGAGAATTTCTCTAATATTATGCCAGTATTTCAGTGTCTGCAGACACTGAAATGAAATAAATATCTATTTCAGTGTCCACAGACACTGAAATACATATGGGAGCAGGAAAGCAATGCAGGGGTGTATGTGACAAGTTCTGTGACACACCCCCTGCATTGTAAAAGTGCCGCATGACACCTTGCAACCTGCTAAAGCAGATAATGTGGACAAAGACACAAATAATGGGGGGACAAAGACCTAAAAATAGGGACACTTCTTAAATATTGCCTTCACAAAATTAGAAAGTTGATAGAAAACAGGTCATGCATTAGCATGAATTTCCAAAGGCTAGAAGTCTGAAAGTCAAATGTATGCCATTATTCCCTGACAGCAGTCCATGTGGACAAAGGCAGAAATAATGAGGGGACAAAGCCTTAAAAATAGGTACACTACATAAATACTGCCCTCACAAAATTAGAAAGTTGATAGAAAACAGGTCATGCATTAGCATGAATTTCTGAAGGATAGAAGTCTGAAAGTCAAATGTATGCCATTATTCTCTGACAGCAGTCCATGCGGACAAAGGCACACACAATGGGGGGACAGAGCCCTAAAAATAAGGACACTTCATAAATATTGCCCTTACAAACTTAGAAAGTTGATAGAAAACAGGATATGCATTAGCATGAATTTCCAAAGGATAGAAGTCTGAAAGTCAAATGTATGCCATTATTTCCTGACTGCAGTCTTCAATGACTTGTCAGAAAACCACAATACTCACTATATAACATAATAATATAATAATAATATAATAAATCTTTTTTTACATGTGAAGGAATGTTTAAGCATAGCTAAGTGGGTGTGCACGTTATGGCCCTTTGCTTAGCATTGCTTAAACACCCCATAGGAGATAAATAAAAATATACAGCTGAAATTCCTAAATGGAGATACTGTGATGGTTAGAGTCCTGGCTTTACATGTAGGCATTCATGGTTCAAGTAATACGATGGGCAAGTTTTTTTTATATGGGAAACCAGCATTAAAATATTTTTTTTAAACTTAAATTATGTAGTAACTCATTTTTGTCAACCAGGGAAGTGTAGCTGTTGTAAAATGGAAGTGTGAGTGTATATAACATGTGAAATCACCCATACATACACAAGTGTCCCATACAGTATACTCACACCCCTTGCTAATGTAATGAAAGCACATAGAGGGATGCCGGGTAAAGTAAATCATATACACCTACTAAATAAAGTCGTTATACTGATAGTTTTCTAAAATGAAAAGTGAGCAATGGTCAGTGATGCTCAGCTATGCTTACCAGGTTTATGCATTGCATAGACGTGATTGCTAAGCAGCAGGTAGCTCAGCTAAGAGGATTTGTGCACTGTTAAGCAGTGCTCAGCAAAAAACCCTTTAAGCACTGTTCAACTCAGTTTAGTGGATTTGCACACTGATTAGTGGAGCTTAACATGTTCAAAATAGTCCAATGATGGCAAAGGGTAGGAATATCACCTTATTCAACCTGTGCAGGCAGGAATACAGCCTTAACCTTTTTAGTTTGATCTCTGCAGGAACATGTCTGGCACTGGAGAGGGAGCACACTTTCAGGCGCAGCTCTGGAGCATTCAGGAGTCCAGGGTCATGGCTGGACTCCTTGTAGAAAACCATGAGGAGATACTGCTGCAGGGCCAGTACCAGGGCTCACAATACAAAGTGGATGCATGGGACCATCTTACACATAATCTCACTAGTGCCACTGGCATCCCCCAGACTGGTGAGCAGGGACAGCACCAGTATGCTGACCTACAGCGGAGGAAGGGGCACTATTGGCCCAATGGATCCAAGATGCATAAGCATGGAATGCTCCAGTAGTGAGTAAATATCACTATGAAGTAGTTTGTAGCAAATAGCTTGAGAATGTGATAGACAGGTATGCATAATGTTTGTTTTTCTCCTCTACAGCTGCAACAGAGAGGGCTATAAACATAGAAACCCATGCCAACAGACTGCTGAGGCTGCGCTGACAGGCTGGAGAGTACAAATCTATTTTGCAGTATATTGTTCAAATAGCTAAGAAGGAGTAGATTGCTTACTTCTAGTATGTGTACTGGTACTGTTTGAACTGAATAAATGAAAAAGTTTGACCGATTAATATTGATGTGCAATAAAGATGCCTAAAAAAACTGTTGTACTTATTCTGGTATGTTATTGTAGACATATATAATGTATACAGGTTCTTCACAGCAAATGTGGCTATGACAGCATACATTAACTGAGGTAGTTCTGTGAACCAAGTGTAAAAAAAAACAGTAGATGGCGGAGCTGTAAAACAAGATATAACTGAAATGTGAAATATATACTGCACTAAGCTCTGAACCCCGAATAGTAATGTGTAAAGTTTCAAAGTGTGTTCCATCCAGCATTGCCTTGTGTTAACCTTTGCTTTACAGATTGTAGTAATCCAAAGGATTAATGCACAGTACAATAACGATCTGTCATGCATACATCACAGAATTACAAGTTCAGACTGTCAAACCAAGAGACTATTAGGCAGAAACCAGTGAAACAAAAGCTGTCAAGTCCCCAGTAGCTCAGTGTGATGAGAAGTAGATTAGTTGTTAACTTTGCACACACAGACACAGTTTGAATCAAAGGAGTGATACTAAGATATGTGCATATCTGCACACAAAGAATCAGGAATAAATGTAAAAACAGTCAGGGAGTGTTAACAGATATTTCTTCCACAGCTTTTACAGGTAAGGAAACCTTGGTAGTAGCTGTATGAAGGGTATACTAATAAACTGTGTACAACTGTTCAACTGTCCCACCACATGCCTGCAAATGAGAGCAGGATAGGTATATACAACATGCACTCTTCCCGATACATGTCTCTCAAGTGTCACACTGTCATGGCTAGTGGTCACTGCTGCCAATAACCCTTGACACAGATAGAAAACCAATTGAACTATGCCAGTAACACACTCACATAACAGCACTTCAGGGTACCCCTCCTGTGCCAGAGATGTAACCCTGACATGTACGAGTCCCCTCTTGGCATGTACCTAGTGTTGTCACAGTTTTCCCTATACCATTTCAGGCTGACAGTTTAATAGGTATGTTTGTGCTACAGAAGCTATGGGCCATAGGCAGATGTAAAGTGAGGGCAGACCCACAGAGTATCGAGCAGTATTGTTGTGGGAAATAGAAACATAAACAGTTGCTAATGGACTTTTTGTCTCTCCCCCCCACCCCTCATCTGGATCAATACTAGAATTCATATACTATGGATATGGTTTATTCCAGACCTAACATTGGGGCTTGTGTTCTGTTATTGTTCATATATTTGATTAGTTGCATGTTAACATACCTTGTTCAAATACCATTGTTGGTGGCCTGTTGCCATCAATGTTACTGGCGTTCTGTTACAATGCATACTGTTGTTCCATTTATGCATGTGTTTGTTTTGCAATGCAACTGTTTCATACCTGTTTTATGGGGTTAATTGGAACACCCATGCATGCTGTTATAACTAATCTGGAAATGTGTTGTTCATAACTTACTAAAATATTCTTTAAAACCTCAATACCATACCATGTTTGGGAAGGCAGATCCTGGCGGATCCATCTGTCCCACCTCATCTGGACATGGCACTGGGCCCCAGCATGTCTGGGACCCAACCCCAGGACTTCTTCATCCACTGATCCTGCACCACCTTTAGGTGGAACCAGCTCAAGGGATGGGGCCATCTAGCCCCCAGGAGCGGGTGCAGACAGGATCCTGTCACCCGCAATCAGGTCCAGGATTTGGTGTGCAGTGCAGTCCGATCTGAAATGGGTGGGCAGCTGCACCAGATTGAGGACCACCTGGCACACCTCGAGGGTCAGGCCGCCCCTCCTGTCCAGCCCCCAGCACAGCCACATTCGGAGTCATGAAGGAGCAGTGGTGACTCCCCATGGGTGGGGATCTCAGTTGCACTGTATTCATTTGGGGGATCAGGGGCTTTGGATTCCAAACCACCCTCCCCACCAAAGGTGTTTACTCCCGTCATATGTCATATACCATCCCTGTCTGCTGTCCTGTTTGTCTTGTCTGTCTGCAAATACAACCTATCTCACCCAACGTACCTCCCCAAACATACTTACAGCCCTTCCCCAACATCCCACTCTCACCTTAAAAAAGAGGGCATCTGTGCCAAGGAAAAGATATTGCCCCATACATAGCTCTACATTTTGCCCTCATGTACAGTGAAACTAATCAATCAACCCACTGATTACTCTGCAAATGTCAACACCACCACCCCTCCCTGTGGGGTGTGAGGCTGTAAATTTCAGATTATATACATGTAATTCACAGCTGTTGCTGCCAAAGAAATGTAGAACTATGGCCCTTTCCTACATCTGTCCTGCACATCCCTAGCTGCTTTTCATAATGTTTTACCCTCTGCTTGCCCCCATCTCACAACCTTCCTATCACCCTTTTTTCTTTTCTTTAAAGAAAATTAGCGCAGGAGTAAGTGGTGCTAAATGAAGCTAAGAGGGTTTAACTGTCTCTTAGCAATGCTTAGTACCACACAGAAGCAGGCAAACCACTTACAAGTGCCTTAATCACTCTGTCTCCATCTGACCTTGTTCTGCCCAGCAACAAAATAATCAGTCCTGCAAAGTCTCATACCCCAGGATGATGTGCACTACAATCACATCAACGCACCACTACACCATCTGAGCTGTGGGAATCTGTAATGCTTTTACAAACATATCATTCATTCTGGTCATTTAGCATTAATGAAAAAAGCAACCATCTCCTAATCTGGATCTCAGGACACTATACACAACAATTACAGCAACATACCACTGCACCATCCAAGCTGTAGGAAGGTGTAGTGTTTTTACAAACATATCATGCACAACAGTCATTCAATATAAGGGGGAATTGTATACTTGTAGTACTGTTATATACATATACATATATATCTATATATATATATATATATATATATATATATATATATATATATATATATATATACATACCAATATACATATATATCTTCATACAGAGATATGTAGACAGATCACAACCTCTTACTGCAACAAATCTGCAGAACCCTGACAAACTGGGGGGATAAAGGACAAACAATAGTGGCATGTTTGAAATATGGCTGTCATACACGTAGAAGTCTGCTAGAGTGTCATGTTGTGCCCTAACATACAATGTCAGACAAATCCCAGATCTGAACCACAAATGAATGTCAAAATTTACTGATGCCAATGCTCACAGCATCCCAGTGATTTCTCAGAAACCCACAACTGTTGTGGCCAACAGACACAATATATGAGCCACACATTAAGACAGTGTCTAGACATATGTACAGTGGAGAGGTATGACCGCAGTCATGTAACAGAATGGAAAAACCCATTACAGCCACCAACCACTTTACCCAGAACCTTCTGAACCACAGTAAGACCAAAATGACACTAATCCAAATCAGCTCTGGGCAATTACCCATGAATATCCAAAACAATAATAAAGCAAACCCTCAGAAATTCTGGAAAGGTATCTCCACTCTCCTTAATCCCAGCAAACCAGACCCCCCCACCCCAGCCCCTAATGCTCTCGATATAGACTTGGCTACCCAATTTAACTCTTTTTTTCATTGATTCTATTTCCAAACTAACCTCATCATTCTCTCACATCACTACATTCTCCCATTCACCCTCATCCTCCTCTACCAACACTCTACCCTCCACTGCGACCTCTCCCTCATTCTCATCTACTAATTCTCTACCCTCCACCCCTTCTCCTACTCTCACTTCCTCCTCATCATCATCACCCCCATATACCCCCTCCTCCCACTCCCCACTTTTCTCATTATAACATATACCCATTTCTTCAATAAAAAAAACTCCTTCAGAAACTGAAGCCATGCACCAATGCCCCTGATAACATCCCTTCTTACTTTCTTAGCATAGCCGCTGAAGCAATTGTCTACCCCATTAGCATTTTAATCAACCGCTCTATCCAAGAAAGCATAGTACCCCAAATCTGGAAAAAGGCCTTTATCATACCTTTACATAAAGGTGGCAACAATAACAATGTTACTAATTTCTGCCCCATCGCTATCCTGTCTCCCATCTCTAAACTCCTAGAAAAGTGCAACAAACTACAACTCCTACCACATCTCTTAGATAATCACCTACTAACTCCCACACAACATGGATTCAGACCGGGTCACAGCACTATGACAACCCTCCTCTCCTTCCTTGGAACTGTTAATAAAGCCCGGGACTCTGGTCATATTGTTTCTACCCTACTACTTGACCTCTCTAAGGCCTTTGACACCATCTCTCACAACCTACTTTTAACTAAACTCTCCAAGCTTAACCTATCTCCTTCCTCTTTGAACTGGTTCTCCAGCTACTTATCCAATAGATATCAAGCAGTAAAATGGAAAAAGGCCACTTCCTCATTCCTTAATACCCCAACTGGTGTTCCCCAAGGTTCCATACTGGGTCCCCTCCTCTTTAATATATTTATAAATGATTTCCGCAACTCTATCCCTTTTTCAAATATCATCCAATATGCTGATGATTCAACTATTATCTGCTCTGCCACATCTATCCCTACACTCCTAAAGCTTATTCAAGATGCTTTTTCAACAACTGAGCAATGGATGAAAAGAAATCACCTAGCACTTAATGCCTCTAAAACCAAATTAATGGTATTTAGTCCCTCTAAAGCCACCTCTTTCGACATAAACACATTCTTTATTACTAGTCAAAATAACACACCTCTGGAACTGGTGTCAGAGACCAAGTTACTTGGGGTCCAAATTGATAGCCAGCTCAAATTCAACTCCCACTTACAACTAAATATAAAAAAAACCATCAAAAACTAGGTATGCTCTACCGACTAAATCATTATCTTATACCTGCCATGAAAATCACTCTCTCTACTTCCTTTCTTATCCCCTCCCTTCTCTATGGAGCTCCACTCTTAACTAATCTACAATCCTCCCTGAAAACACAACTTTCCTCTTGCTACAACAAAATCACCAAGTTTGCAACCAGCCAAAAGTCCTCCACCCACCACTGTTCCTCTATCCAAAACTAAAATGGCTAGAACTACCCAATCATCTCACCTATTCTCAACTAACTCTTGCACATAAGCTCATTTTCAACCCCTCCCTCTGTCCCTCCCTTTCTTCTGTCTTTAAAATGCACCTACCTGACAGAGTATTAAGGTCTAGCAACCAAAATCTATTAGAAGTATATAAACCAACTTGTCCCCCAGGCAAAAATCTTCTATCCTATGGTCTAGCATGTGTTTGGAACTCCCTACCACCATCCATTTGTACCACCTCTAACCGCTTTATTTTCAAAAAAATCTATTCACTCACATCTAGTATCCCAGTGGGAATGCTCCTGCTCCCACCTCACATAACTAACGCTTGCAATTTCCATCTTCCTTACTTTCCCCTGCTTACACCAGCAATTTTCTTTTATCATTTCTCCCAACTCATACATCCTTGTCATTCCTAAGCTATTTGCAAGAATGCACTAGGCTGCACCTCTTAAGTGCATGCTTCCTAATATGTAATGGCCCTCAGTTTTTTACTTGCGTTGTTCCTTTTGCTAGTCTGCATCATCTGTAAGTTTTATCAATTGTAATGTTTATTGTACTTTTTGTAATGTTTGTTCAAATCTATAACATTTGTAAAATTTATCATCTATAACCTATTGTAACCTTAATTGTTTTTGGAGCTTTTCTCCCCAGGACTCCATTGAAAACAGGTTAATATTGGCCCAATGGACTATCCTGGTAAACCAACTGCAAATAAATAAAATAAAAATAAATATCCAAACATATCATGCACTACAGGGATAGAACTGGAGGGAAAAGCAGATAGTGGTGCATAAATGTCTACCCACAACCATTTGCACCACAGTTACAGCAACATACCAGTACCCCAAATGAACACTAGAGTAGAATGACTGTTTGAACGAACATATCCTGATTCCCAGTCACACAATATACTGACAGATACTGGCCCAATCCACAGCACAGTGGGACTCCTGAGGTGTTAAAGGACCTTTCTCAGTCTGCCCCTACAAACATACATATTGATAGACCACCAGCAGCTGTAGCAGCATGCACAGTCAGACAGAAAAATGATCTGTGACATTCACATCTGCTACTCTCCCTACCCAGCCAAAAAAACATCTACACACAACACTGCTACACAATTTTGGCAATTGCTTTACAATGGCCAGACATATATAGCTCTCATATGTACAGATTTCCACAGAATATCCATCGTGTGAGACCATATTCATGGCCACTGCCACTTACCACTTCCAGGAGTCTGCTAAGTTAATGGTCTGATACCTTGAGTGCAGTCAATAAATAATGATATCACATACCTCCGACCCTCTTACTGCAAGACATCTGGACAAAGCATGACATACTTGGGGACAGGGGGGCAGAAAGAGGGACATATCTAACATAATGGTGTTACAAACTGAAACAGGTGACAGTGTCACTGGCTTTGTTATAACATAATATCCCTGAAGGATATGATGTCTGAAATACCAATGGATGTCAACAGTTACTGACTACAATCGTCACATTATCCTACTGCTTCCACAAAAATAGACATTGTCTGAGGAACAGATCAAACATAACAGGTGAACCCCTGGGCAGTCTGTGGACATCAGGACAGTTGAGAGGTATGTCAGAGACATATCACTGTCAGATGTCAAGTTACACAGAAAATGCATGTCCAGATGAACCCTGTTAAATTAGCAACCCTCTATGCATATAACAGCACTACTGAAGTACAATCTGTGTCCAATTCTGGAGCTTTGTTTCCCATATTGCTGGACTGTCTCCACGTGTCCTTTCCTGAGAAGTATTCCCATCTACTGTCTGTGAAGCTCTAGCCCCCACACCTCCATAATGTCCTCCACACAGGCAAGGAAAAGGGGCAAGCCCACATGAAGGCCATAATTATAGCACTGTTTTGCTATGGAACTGGAAAATGGAAAGACAACACAACTGATCTGGATGCAAGTGGCAAGTGGGAGACACCATTTGGTGCACAGGCCATCACCTGCTCATGAGCAATACCAACAAAAGGCAAGCTGCTGCCTATGCACCACAGGTCTCAACCCATCTACACAAAGACAGACTGCGACTACACAAACCTAACCAATTGCATTGTTGTGAGGTAACTTCTGAGCACTATAACAGGTATGTCACTCATGTAAGCATGTAATGGAATGCAGAAGGGGGATGTAATGATGTCAAATGGTATATTAAATACTAGATCGCAACAAGACTTGATGGACTCACATGCTGCTGTCCAGCACCTATTGCCATTTCTGCTTGCCCTGCCTGCATTGACATGGAGCACATCTCTGGCCCCTGACTCACTGCAGCAAAGGTCATCTGATGTATGAATACTAATGGAGTCTCTGTTGTCCAATACTGAGTATGTCACTGATAGGCCAGCTACCTGGGATGTTGTAATTAGTCATGTGTCATCTGTGAATGTTACTCTGATACATATGTTTGTCTTACAAATGTAATAGATGTACATAGGGTATGTGCATACTACATGATAGGTGCAAATGTTTGTGTTGAATGGTATGTGATGTACTGAGCCCATACCTGCCAACTGTCCAGAGTGGTGCAGACTGACCACATGTCTGCCTTATATTGGTAGTCAATGCCTCAGACAGTTGTGTATTGTCCGGCACATCACTGGCAATCCATTAAAGACTGAAGTCATAACAAATATGCATACATGTCATTGTCAGAATGCATATCCTGCAGATACACCTGTGAATGTGACACCGCCTTTGCTGGCAAATACGTATGTTTCAGCTAGATTCATAAAGTGACAATATTTACTGGCCTTTGCTGACCACTGATGTTTGCCTTTGTGCAGATGTCTTGCTCTAACAGGACCTAGGTGTCTTACTATGACACCCTTGTCAATGCAAGTGTACCTTGTCCTGTAGGGTGCTGACATTTGTGCAGTCAATGACATCTGCTTTCTAGCTTTGGAGAGAACACCAGTCTTGCCAAGTCACTCATCCCATCATATGTTTAGACCCCGAATGGAGGTCTACCAAGCCATAGGAAGTGGAGTGTTGAACATCAGCATACACATACACACCTCCATGCCAGCCAAACAGTATGTCGCATGGGTGAAGTGCAGTTAACAGTTGACAAAACAACAACTCAAATCATAGCTAGCTACAGGCCTCCAACCATGACTATGGACACCCACCACACCTATTGGGACCTGCTGGAATCTGTCAGTATTCAATTGTCTATCCTGTTCCTGGGTTACGTTAAATACCCAACCATAGTCTGCCTGACTTATGCCACCTGAACCTGAACACGCATAGATTTCTTGGCTTTGTCAATGGCAATGCAGTGGATCAGCCAGTCAACACTTCTACGGCAAGTGGGAATCTCATGTACCTGGTCCTAACCAACACGAGTAGCTACTGTAGCACTCCTGCAGTGCCACCCCCCTTGGTAATATCTGACCACATAGCCATCACTGTTCAGGTCACCATCTCCCCTGCCTCCCCCTTTACAGTGTCAAACAGAATGAACTGTACACAAATGACTATAAGTCCCCTCAGAGCAGGTAGAAGTAGCTGTACAGCCAACGTCCCATTTGTTGGAACTAGCATCAGTGTCCAGGCCCACACCACAATACTATGTGGGCACCACATAGCTCTATGGACTCAGCAGTACCTGACAAGACAACATCATCTCCCTCAAGGTAGGGTAAACACCTGTGATGGACAGAAGCAATACACAAATACCATAATAGGTGAAAACAATTGCTGTATGGGCCAAGAAGGAACAGGTGCCTCATTGGAAGGAATGTCACCCTGATCCGTACAAGCAAATAAGATCACAGATGATGTACCCTAAGGCTGTCTTTGAGTTCAAATTGGAGACATCCACCAAGGCAAATCACTAGGCCTTCCACATATGTGTGTGCAATTCCAGAGGCAGCACACACACATCTGCTCTGTAGTGGTGGTCAGTAACACCATATGCACATATAGCATAGATATAGGCAACTGGCTGCAGACAGGTGAAGTGTAAACACCACCCCCTGTCTCTCCAGTGGTACACATCTGCACGTGCAGCACCTGTCCCCCTCCCCTCATCATCAGGAAGCAGGTCTGTAATGCCCTCTCAAAGGCAACACACAAAGGTCTCCATAGTCATGATATCATCCCTGGCTGCACCTCACATGAACACAGCCATGGGCTCTCAGATCCATTCCGCACTGTAGCCAACCACAGCCTGAGCACTGGTGTCATCCCGTCTGCACAGAGGACAGCCACTGTCATCCCTATACACAAAGGTGGAGCAATCCACCAACCCAGCCAATATGATGCACATCAGCCTAACTAGCCTGTTCTGCAAGGGCATGGGAGGTAATATCAAGGACATTATAAACAGGGATATTGACAGCATCAAAATGCATGGGCCCACACACCATGGTATTGTCAAAGGGAGATCAGGCCTGTGAAACCTGATTGACCTCTCTGCAGTGGTCAACAAACACAGGGATGAGGGGAAGATGGTGAACAATGCCTACCTTCACCTAGCTCAATCCTCTCACACTAATCACCAGGTGGACAGGATACATAAGCCTGCACAGCTAGGCACCAACCTGTAGGTAACCAGATGGGTAGTTAACTGGCCCAATGATAGTAGCCACTCAGTCAAAGTAGTAGAACCCACCTCTAATAGTAGATCCATCCACAATGGTGTTCCCCAAGGATCGGTCTGGGGGCCTCTACTGTTTGAGATGGTACACATTCATATGTGCGAAGGCACATTGCTGAATGGGTGTATCCTTGAACCATTGAGCCAAATTCCGTTACGCCAATGTCCCTAAATGTCATAAACATATCGAAATTCAACATTCCTAATCACTCCACCACCGAAACGAGTGCTACCATGGGTCAAAAAGGGGGTGAGGTTTTGTACTTTGGCACTTTGGGTTTTGGAATTTTTGAATTTTGTGGTTCATGGCAGCAGCATCACACATTTGGAAGTAGAACATATGAATGTATACCGTTTGAGATATATGTATTGAGGTACAGAACAATAGCAGTGGTCTGTGGCTGACCAGGTGTACGGATGCTTGCAATTTGCCCACTGTCTTACATCCCCCTACTAATGTGGCCATCCCCAAGAGGCAGTCACCTGATTACTGACCGGTACAAGAAGCATTACTGAAAATGGAATGCCGGAAGAGCAATCAATCCCCTTGCTGTGGCAGATGTCATCCACACTAAGTGTGACAGTAATAATGTACTGAGCGTGCAATCAGGTGTGTGGCAACTTGTGCACTGAGCTTGGTAGCAACCTGACAGTTTCCCACCATGTCGGCACCATTGTACAGAAGGCCCTCTACATGGCCTACCTCACAAATATGGGTATGTCATAGGTAGGCCATAGGTAGTTGTAAAGTGAGGGCAGACCTCTAGAGTATTGAATAGTACTGTTGTAAAAATAGAGGCCTATGCAGTTGTTAATGGACATTTCTTCTCTCCCTCCACCCCCTCATCTGCATCACTAATTATTATTTGTATACTACAGGTATGTTGTTACCAAACCTAATGTTGGGACATGTGTTGCATTATTGTTCCTATAATTAATTGGTTGCATGTTAACATACCTTGTTCAAATACCATTGTTGGTGGTCTGTTGCCATCATTGATACTGGCATGCTGCTACAGTGCTTACTGTTGTTCCAGTTATGCATGTGTTCTGTTTGCTATGCAACTGTTTCACATCTGTTGTTTTGGGTTAATTGAACACCCATGCATGTCTTTAAATGTAATATTGAAATGCTTTGGTCATGACTAGGTAATATATCTTGGAAAATCTCAACACTATAGCACATTTGGGAAGGCCGTTCCCAGCAGATCCACCTGTCCCGCCCCATCTGGCCATGGCACCAGGCCCCAGCACATCTGAGACCCACCATGGAACCTCATCTCTTGTAGGCTCTGCACCACCTGAGGGCAGTCGTGGAGATGAGCCCATCATCTGACATCAATTCCTGGGTATAGTGCACAGTGGCATCCACTCTGAGTTGGGTGGCCAGCTGTGGCAGATGGACGGCCACCTTGCACACCTTGAGTAGCAGGCTGCCCCTCCTGTCCAGCCCCCAGCACAGCCACCATTGGGGCTGTGAAGGTGCAGTCGTGACTGCCTGCAGGTGGGGATGTCAGTCCCACCATATCCATATGGGGGCTTATGGGCCTCTGATTCCCAACACCCTCCATGTTCAAGGTGTTTACCCCCCACATGTGTCATACACCACACCTGTTTGCTGTCCTGTCTGTCTTGTCGTCTTCCTACCCAACCTACCTCTACAGACGTACCTACAATCCTTCCCCAACATTCCACTCTCACCTTAATAAAGGAAAAAGAGAATCTGTCCCCAAAACAATCATTGCCCCATACATAGCTGTCCATTTTGCACAGATGTCCACTGGGCACATGTAAACTGGTCCAATTGGCTTGACAACACATTTCTGTTGTCCTCACTCCTCTCTCTGGGGTTTGAGTGTCTAAATTCACCTCCAAATTCAGTACAAATGCACAGCTGTTGCTGTATTACAAATGGGCAGCTATGGACCTTCCCTACACATATCTTGCACATCCCTAGCTACCTTTCATATTGTTTTCCCTCTGCATGCCCCTTTCTTACCACTTTCCAAATGGGGGGACAATGGGCCACAACTAGGGACATATTTCAAATATTGCTCTTAGAGATACAGAAAACTGCTTGAGTAACAGGGTTTGTTTCAGCATACATGCTCTGAAGGATATGAGGTCTGGAACTGAAATTATGTCATCATTTACTGACAGAAATCCTCTAATCATCACAGTGATTTACCAGAGAAATTAGAATAATTTGTGGAACAGAGATAAAATATTAGTAATAAACCTTGGTGTTCTGTAACAATCTGGCCAGTTGAGAGGTATGCTCAGAACCCCCTAGTGCAAGGAATCTGGACCAAGCATGACAAAGTATGGGGAGAACGCCATGAAAATAGGGACATATCTGAAATACTTGACTAGATAAGCTGAGACAGTTGATACAGTAACACCGTCTGTTCTAACATATATTGAAATAGCACTACTCCAAGACTCAATTGCTTCTCATTAATTAGTGCCTGAAATCCTCACATCATCCTACTGATTTGTCTGACATACACAACACTTATGTGGACCAGACCAAAGATATGAGCCAGACAACTGGTCTTCCTACAAATATCTGGATATAACATGACATTAGGGAAAGTACACTGAGCTGCTTAGAATGTCACCAAGCACCGTCCAAACTACAGTCAGACTGACACAACACTACCTCAAGTCAGCTATGGGGAATCACACATGCATTTGCAAATATATCAGGCACTACAGGGATGCAACAGTAGTGAAAAGCAGTCACCGGTGTAAGCCTGCATACCCATGACCAATTTTACCTCAGTCACATTGACATACTGGTAAGCCAAATGAACAGTACATATAATGACTGTGTGAACAATAATATCATGTTTGACACTCACACACTACCCCTACATATACTGTCCCAAGTCACAGTATTCTGACTCCTGCGGTGGTATGGAATATGTCTCGGTCTGCCCCTACTAACATGTACAGCTGATAGACCACCAGAAACTGAAGTAGCATGCACAGTCAAATAGAAAAGGAGCCATGACACTTACATATACTCTCTCCCTACGCAGCTCAACAAACATTCACACACTGCACTGCTACACAATCCTGACAGTCTGTTAACAATCACTACACATACACAAACTCATCAAATGTACAGTTTCCTTCAGACTGTCCAGGCTCTGTCCTCATATATATAGCCTCTTCCTCATAACATGTCTGGCATTCTGCTACATTACTGGAATGATATCAGGAAGGAAGGCACTAACTAATGATGTACCATACCTATCAACCTCTTACTGCATGACATCTGGACAAACTCTGACATAATTGGTAACAGAGGCCCCAAAACAGGGGCATAATTGAAATATTGCTGTTATAAACTGAGAAAGTTGCTGGTGTTACAGGGATTGTTGTAACATATCTTAACTGAGGGATATGACAAATGGAAGATAGCATTTACTGACTGCAAAACCTAGGGTATGCTACTGATTTGCCAATGGCAACAACTATCAGAGGAGCAGACCAAACATAAGAGTCAAACCTCTGGCCATACTGTGGATAGCCCTACAGTTGAGAGTTATGTCAACCACGTAGCACTGTCAGACTGAGACCCATGCAGAATATCCATGTCCAGACAAACCCTGTTAACCCAGCATGAATCCAAATGTATGACAACAATACTCACATTTTGTCCCTAAGTCTGGGACCTTCTCCCCATTTTGTTGGGCTGTCTGCACATGTTTTGTTGTAAGAGGTATTTCCAACTACCCTCTGTGATGCTGTTGTTCACACACCTCCATGATGTCTTCCTCACAGGCAAGGAAAATGGGCAATGGCCACAAGAAGTACTCAATTATATGAATGTGTTGCCATGCAATTGACTTTAGGAATAACAACATAGCTGTTCTGCATGCAATTAGCAAGTGGGGGACACCAACTGGTGCACATGCCATCACCTGCTCATGAGCATTACCTACAAAAGCCAAGCAGCTGCCTATGCAAAACAAGTCTATACATCTACATGTGTAGACAGAGAGAGACAGACAGAAACACAGAGACAGTGGCAGAAGCAGAAACATGACTTAAAATTTAAACCAGCAATACTTGGAAGAAAGGTATGTCAAACAAGTAAACATGCAATGGAATGCAGTGGGGGTATGCAAGAATGGGATATAGGATGTTAAACAAATATGTCTTAATAAGGCTTGCTGTATTGATATAATGCTGATCAACACCTATGTCCATAGCATCTGGGTCTGTCTGCAGTGACATAGATCACAGCTCAGACCCCCGAGTCACCCCAGAAAGGAATGGCTCACATATGACTACTACTGGAGTGTCTTTTGAACAATACTGACTGTGATACTGCTAGGCCAAGTACTGGGATGTTGTAGATATCCATATGTTAATTGTGAATACAACTATGATATCCATGTTTGTCTCACAAATCTGAGAGACCTATACAGGGTATTTGCATAGTAAACTACTGTCGCAGACATGTGTGTTGAACTCCATGTGATATACTGAGCTCATACCATTCAAATTTCCAATGTTATGCACATGGACCATATGTGTGCCTCTTATTTGTAGTCATTTATTCATAGAGTTGTGTTATGTCTGGCAAATCATTGGCAAATCAGTGAAGAATTACATTAGAACATACTAGCATACATATGCATGTCAGACATCCTCCAGGGCATTTCTGTGAATGCAAAGGCTACTGTGCTATCAAATGACTTAAGTGTGTTACAGCACTATTAAGAAAGTGTCACTAATTTTGGGCAATTGCCCCCATGTATGTGTGGCATCCTCCAGATGTCCTGCTCTAACAGGTTGAGAGGAATGACTGATGAGCAGGAGTGTAAATAGAGTGTGCCATACTGACATAGAACAGAAATGTATTATCAGGTATTACCTGTGCAGATATGTGTATGAGTAGGTGTACCTGGAAGCCTCATAACAACAGACATGGGATGCAAAATGTCAGGTAAATAAGCTGTACATGTTGTACGCATGGTGTACACATGTGTAATCTTAGTTTCTGTGCAGCCAACAGACATAAATTTCTACAGCTAATAGTTGTTGCATTGCCCTGACACAGACATGGGTACTAGAATAAACATGATTATCAGTTTGAAATTGGAGAGGTGTCCAACTGTGTTATAACCTTGTGTCCATGCCTGTTGTCACTGTGCCATACAGGTGAGCAGCAATAATGTGTACATGGCTGCAGTGTGTCCTAGATGAAGGCCCATCACCTACTAACACTACTCATGTATCCCAGATGTGCATATTAGTAGTAATATTAAGTGGAAAGGGCTGTACTGCATGATGTCTAGGACCTGTCCAGAGTGTGTATGTTGTAGTCTGTGTCATGAATGTTATCAGTTGGCTATTGTGAGGTCTGTGTAATGCCTTTGTGCCACCTCACCTGTATGTGTCGGTGTGTGTGTCCATGCATGTCTTTGTATGTGTGTGCATGTGTGTGTGTGTGTGTGTGTGTGTGTGTGTGTGTGTGTGTGTGTGTGTGTGTGTGCATGTGTGTGTGTACCAGAAAACCTTATAGTGCAAGTATTAATTTACATATGTTGTCTTCCCCTCACAGGTAGACATGGTGGTCACAGTCCCTCCTGCTCAGAATCTGATGTCAGTGTCTCTGCAGACTATGACAATGATGGTGGTTATAGTGGGGTACAACTGGGATTGTCAGGGGCTGAATTTTTGCCATCGGTTGGCATCCCACAGTCATCCATAATATCCCCACACACAGTTATAATGCCCACACATACCCCGTCCCCAGCAGCCACAGGTAATGAACACTTGGCAGGTGGTGGCATGGAACAGGCTAGTGTGGTAACTATGGCAAGGGTGAGTGTAGCCACTAGCTATAGCCAGAGGCAAGCAAGGTCCCACACAGGCGGATGAACAGGGATGCTCGAAGGAGGACTGCTGCCCATCAAGCTGCTGTCACAAGTGCCACAACAGGTGTAACCAGACACATGTTTCAGGCTGTCATGGATGCACAGGCACATAGTGAATGCAACACCAGACAAATACTCAGGGTCTTGGATGCAACTCTTCCTGGCTTACATGGCGATATACATGACCTTTTTGAGACCACATATCAATACTGAGGTCATGAATAGATGGTGGGGTTAGACCTTGTCAATCCATGACTGTAACATGTCTGTGCTAGAGTGTGTGGTGGGAGATGGGAGTTGGCCACATGGACGTAGGTCAGCACCAACATCAGCTGGGAGTCTACAGAGCCATACGGTTTCACACTTCTGTAGTGGCAGTACCACCAGCACTACTGAAGGGGGGTGCTGTCTGCATCACAACTTAGCAGGCCATGGGCACATGGTCCTGGCCAGTCCCATCAGGGACACGGATCCAGCAGACAACAGTCACCATCGGGAAGCAGTACTGCATCTGGCCTTGGGCCTGGTGGTGAGAGTGAGACCCTTAGAAGGACCAGTTCCCATGCCCATGGCCAGAGATGGTGAACTGTACACCCTGTCATGTATGGTCCACAGCTGTCCTACATACCACTGTGTAGGGCAGCCACATGGTGTGACTGTGTGCATGCATACATACATGCACACATCTGTATCACAAGCAGGTCACCTCCAGATATGCATAGCACTTCTCCACAGCCCATTTATAGAATAACCCTCCAAACACACACACACACACACACACACACAGACACATGATGTCAATTATATGGCCCAGCCTAGGCCTCTGGCAAATGCACACCACACCTTGTGCACATGATGATACCTGTGCTACATCCCTGTCATCCTTACCATCAATGGAGAGACATGTTAATATGGATCTGATGCACAGGACGAATATAGTACAGTGTAACTATGTAATGCTGTGTAAGGTGCTGCCTGCTTGCATTTGTTATGGGTACACATAAAAGTGTATATAACTTATTAGCCATGGCGCATTATTGTTGTTAGTACCATTGACTGAATGTAGTCTGAAATGCTGTATTCTGTTTGCATGCCAGGTGTCTGTAGGCTGTGGCCCTGCAGACATTATCAACATGGAGTATGGCAGAGTGAAAACACATTGACCATGTCAGAGCCAAGGTACAGCTGTATATGTACACATTTACCAAGTCTGTATAACAGTTATTGCGTGTACCATAGAGCTTATAGGGCTGAAGGGTGTATACAGGTAAGTCTATGGTGGTTGACACAGCAGCCCTTGTAAAGTGAACAATGGTAACTGTAAAGAATACTGTTCCCACACACAAAGTCACACACACACACACACACACACACACACACACACACACACACACACACACACACACACACACACACACACACACACATACACACAGGATCACAATTGCCAGTGGTGGGTTTGGAACCCCTACCCATCTAGTTAGTGGTCCTCCAGTGTTATGCAGTTATCGCAGGTGGCACAGAATTAACAGTGCGATGACTGTATTCAGGTACCTGTAAAGTGAATAACATCACGTCTCCTTGTGAGGTATGGCAATGGGGGGTGTACTGGGTGTTGAAGGACTCATTAGACTGTCTCCTATGTGTCTACACACACATACACTGCTATGCACACCAATGCACACACAATTGCCAGTACTGACATTAGCAGCTGTCCCTATCATGTTATTCATTCCATACTGTTACATAGCTGTTGCACAGAGCATGGGGCTGATAGGGCTGAAGAGTGTCCATAAATACCTCTATGGTGGATGTGAACAGAGGCCTTTGTAAAGTGGATCTTGAGACATGCACTGGGAGTACTATGGTCTAAAATTGTAAACCACGGCCATTCAATTTATATAGTTTTCACTCATACACAGGATACTGCTCTTACACACACACACACACACACACACACACACACACACACACACACACACACACACACACACACACACACACACACACATTTGCCAGGACTGAGATTAGAACTCCTACCTATCTAGTTATTGCTAACACAGTGTTATGCATTTATCGCATGCACCACAAAGCTTACATGGTGAAGACAGTCCCCAGGTAATTCCAAGGTGAACAACATTACCAGGCCTTGTAAAGTATGGTAATGGGTGATTTACTGGGTGAGAGTGGACCCAAATTACTCGACCCTACAGTTATACACACTTACACACACAAATACACTCATACACACATTTGCCAGGACTGAGATTAGCAGCCCTGTCTACCTTGTTAGTCAGTCCATACTGTTACATAGTACCTGCATGCATCACAGTGCTTATTGGGCTGAAGAGTGTCAACAGATACTTGTATGGCTGATGAAGACAGCGGGCCTTGCAAAGTGGATCTTGGAACATGTACTGGGAGTACCATGGTCTAAAAATGTAACCCCCCCCCAAAGGATATAGTTCTCACTAAGACACATACATAGGATACAGCTTAGCTCACACACACACACACACACACACACACACACACACACACACACACACACACACACACACACACACACACATGTTTGCTAGAATGCACATTAGAGCACCTACCTCTGTAGTCATTGGTACTATAGTGCTATGTAGTTAATGCATGCACCACAGAGTTTATAGGATGAAGAGTGTCCTAAGGAACCTATATAGTGAATAACATAAACAGCCCTTGTAAGGTATGGCAGTGGTAGGTGTACTGGGTGTGAAGGGCCTCAAACTACTTTCACTCACATGTTTACACACTCACAAATACTTTTATACATGCTAATGCACATGCACTTGTTTTCCAGCACTGAGATACATAGGTTCATAGGTCCATAGATGTGTACTAGGCAAATGGCCATGGAGCCTTTACAAGCCTAGCCCATTGGAATACCCTGGCATTGTGCCACCTGACGATAGTCCCTAGTGTGTCTAACAAGTATAGCTACTGGAGTGATCCCCAGAATGGGATTTTTATTCCCCATCCACTCATCCAGATTTCTCTTGAAGAGGGCCAGTGAGGTACTCTGCTTGACATGTATGTGAAGTCTATTCCATGGTGTAGACAGTCTCTGGGTTATGACTCTGTCCCTCCAGCATGTTCTGTTGATTGTGGAAATGGGGCTTGTGGTGTGGCTGGATTGGGTTCTATAGATGTAGCATTCCTGACAGAGCTTAGTCAGACATGGCTTGGTAAGTCAGGCAGAGATCACCTCTATGTAGCCAATATGAGACAGAGAATAGTTGGAGTTATTGGAGTCTGTCCATAGAGAGCAAGTGTTTAAGGCCTAAAATCCTCTTTGTGAGGTACTTTTGCAGTCTCTCCAGTTGTTGCAGGTGCCCAGTGAGGTACATGCCAAATGGGCCATTGTACTCATTGATTGGCCTAATGAGGGGAGAGTAGATGAAGACGATGACCTCTTACTTCCTGGATGCAACACCCTTAGTAATGAGATGTGTCACATAGAAGGACTTTCTGAACACAGTGGCAGTGTGGTGGTCAACAGAGAGCTCGTTGTCAACCTGTGTTCCCAGTCGTCTTATAACGACTTCAGTATTCAGTAGACTAGCATCATTGTGGTAAATCATGGGAACCATGTTGTTCTCAAAGGGGGTGTTGTCACATTTTTTGGCATTGAGCTAGAGTCCAGGGTTCTGACACTAGTCACAGGTCTCAGTGAGGCTTTTGTGCCAGATGTCAACATCATGTGGGGAGGTAATAATAGCACCCACCTTGCAGTCATCTGTGAACATTGTCAGCCAGAGTCCCTATGTGTTGGGCTGGACTTCAGAGGTGTAAATTCCAAACACGAGGGGACCCAGGACCAAATCCTGTAGAACTCCACTTGTGACAGGCTGGAATTTTGACATGGCGTCTGCTGCTTTCACACTGTGAGTTTTATCTGTGAGCCAGTTTGCATACCACCTAGTGATATAGGGGTTGCTACATAGCTGAGTGTGTTTGTCTATGATTTCTGAGTGGGGAAGGATATCCAAGGATTAGAAGGCCCACCTATCTTGTTATTTATTCCATACTGTTATATAGTTATTGCACATGGCTCAGAACCTATAGGGCTGCAGCGTGTCTACAGCTACCTCTACAGTGGATGACAACAGTGGGCCTTGTAAAGTGGACATTGGGATACGTACTGGGTTGGTAACAGCAAAAAATTGCATGACCCACCCCCCCAATGGAATGGTTCTCACACAGACACACCCCCCACACACACATAATACTGTTCTCACACACACACACAATTGCCAGGACTGAGATTAACACCCCTACTTATCTAGTTACTGCTAATACAGTGTTATGCATTTATCACATGCACCACAAAGCTTACATGGTGAAGACAGTCCCCAGGTAATTCCAAGGTGAACAACATTACCAGGCCATGTAAAGTATGGTAATGGGTGATTTACTGGGTGAGAGTGGACCCAAATTAATCGAACCTGCAGTTATACACACTTACACACACGAATATACTCATACACACGTTTGCCAGGACTGAGATTAGCAGCCCAGTCTATCTTGTTAGTCAGTCCATACTGTTACATAGTATCTGCATGCAGCACAGTGCTTATTGGGCTGAAGAGTGTCAACAGATACCTGTATGGTTGATGAAGACAGTGGGCCTTGTAAAGTGGATCTTGGGACATGTATTGGGAGTACCATGGTCTAAAAATGTAAACCCACCCCAAAGGATATAGTTGTCACTAAGACACATACATAGGATACAGCTTAGCTCACAGACACACACACACATGCACATAAACACACACACACACGCACGCACGCACACACACACACACACACACACACACACACACACACACACACACACACACACACACACACACACTCTTGCCATGACTGAGATTAGAACCCCTACCTATCTAGTTATTGCTAATACAGTGTTATGCATTTATCGCACATCCCACGGAGCTTATAGTGGGAAAAGTGTCTCACAGTTCTTCTAAGGTGAATAACATCACCAGCCATTGTAACGTATGGCACTGGGTAGTGTACTGGACGAGTGAGGCCTCAAAATGATGTATCCTACAAATATACACACAAACACAGACACACACACACACACACACACACACACACACACACACACACACACACACACACAATTGCTAGAACTCACATTAGAGCACCTACCTCTGTAGTCATTGGTACTATAGTGCTATGCAGTTACCACATGCACCACAGAGCTTATAGGATGAAAAGTGTCCTATGGAACCTATATAGTGAATAACATCAACAGCCCTTTTAAAGTATGGCGGTGGTAGGTGTACTGGGTGTGAAAGGCCTCAAACTACTTTCACTCACATGTTTACACACTCACAAATACTTTTATACATGCTAATGTACACACAATTGTTTGCCAGCACTGAGATACATAGGTTCATAGGTCCATAGATGTGTACTAGGCAAATGGCCATGGAGCCTTTACAAGCCTAGCCCATGGGAATACCCTGGCATTGTGCCACCTGATGATAGTCCCCAGTATGTCTAACAAATATAGCTACTGGAGTGATCCCAGGAGTGGGATTTCTATTCCCCATCCACTCATCCATATTTCTCTTGAAGAGGGCCAGTGAGGTACTCTGCTTGACATGTATGTGAAGTCTATTCCATGGTGTAGACAGTCTCTGGGTTATGACCCTGTCCCTCCAGCATGTTCTGTTGATTGTGGAAATGGGGCTTGTGGTGTGGCTGGATTGGGTTCTATAGATGTGGCATTCCTGACAGAGCTGAGTCAGAAATGGCTTGGTAAGTCAGGCAGAGATCGCCTATATGTAGCCAATATGAGACAGAGAATAGTTGGAGTTATTGGAGTCTGTCCATATAGAGCAAGTGTTTAAGGCCTAGGATCCTCTTTGTAAGGTACTTTTGCAGTCTCTCCAGTTGATGCATGTGCCCAATGAGGTACATGCCAAATGGGCCATTGTACTCATTGATTGGCCTAATGAGGGGAGAGTAGATGGAGACGATGACCTCTTACTTCCTAGATGAAACACATTTAGTAATGAGATGTGTCACACAGAAGGACTTTCTGAACACAGTGGCAGTGTGGTGGTCAACAGAGAGCTCACTGTCAACCTGTGTTCCCAGTCGTCTTATAATGACTTCAGTGTTCAGTGGACTAGCATTATTGTGGTAATTCATGGGAACCATGTTGTTCCCAAAGGGGGTGTTGTCACATTTTCTGGCATTGAGCTAGAGTCCAGGGTTCTGACACTAGTCACAGGTCTCAGTGAGGCCTTTGTGCCAGATGTCAACATCACATGGGGAGGTAATAATAGCACCCACCTTGCAGTCATCTGTGAACATTGTCAGCCAGAGTCCCTATGTGTTGGGCTGGACTTCAGAGGTGTAGATTCCAAACACGAGGGGACCCAGGACCAAATCCTGTAGAACTCCACTTGTGACTGGTTGGCAGTCTGACATGGAGTCTGCTGCTTTCACACTGTGAGTTCTATCTGTGAGCCAGTTTGCAAGCCACATAGTGATATAGGGGTTGCTGCATAGCTGAGTGTGTTTGTCTATGATTTCTGAGTGGGGAATAATAACCAAGGATTAGAAGGCCCACCTATCTTGTTATTTATTCCATACTGTTATATAGTTATTGCACATGGCACAGAACCTATAGGGCTGTAGAGTGTCTACAGCTACCTCTACAATGGATGACAACAGTGGGCCTTGTAAAGTGGGCATTAGGATATGTATTGGGTTGGCAAAAGCAAAACATTCTATGACCCACATCCCAATGGAATGGTTCTCACACAAACACACCCCACTCACACACATGATACTGTTCTCACACACACACAAAGGACTGAGATTAACACCCCTACCTATCTAGTTACTGCTAATACAGTGTTACGCATTTATCGCACATGCCATGGAGTTTATACGGTGAAGGGTGTCCCAAGGTACTTCTAAGGTGTGAAACATCACTGGCCCTTGTAAAGGGTGATGTACACACATATACACACACACACACACACACACACACACACACACACACACACACACACGCACACACACACATATACACACATTTGCCAGGACTGACATTAGGACCTCTGCCTAACTAGTCATTTGTAATATAGTGTTACACAATTATCGATTATCGCATGTGCCACAGAGCTTGTAGGGCTGTAGGCTGCCAAAGGTACTTCTAAGGTGACTGACATCAGCAGGACTGCTAAAGTAGGGAAATGGGAAGTATACTGGTTGTGAACAGGCTCGAAATCTTTAACCTACAGAGACACACAACCACACACACTCTTACATTTACCGAGACTGAGATTGGAACCCTGACTCAACTAATTATTGGTACTATAGTGTTACACAATTATCACACACACCACAGAGCTTGTAGGGTTTTAGGCTGCCCAGAGGTACTTCTAAGGTGACTGACATCAGCAGGACTGCTAAAGCAGGGCAATGGGATGTGTACTGAGTGTGAACAGGCTAAAAATCTTTAAGCTACAGACACACACAACCGCACACACTCTTACATTTACCAGGACTGAGATCGGAACCCCGACTCAACTAGTTATTGGTACTATAGTGTTACACAATTATTATGCACACCACAGAGCTTGTAGGGTTGTAGGCTGCCCAGAGGTACTTCTAAGGTGACTGACATCAGCAGGACTGCTAAAGCAGGGCACTGGGATGTGCACTGAGTGTGAACAGGCTCAAAATCTTTAACCTACAGACACACACACACACGCACACACACACACACACACACACGCACACACACGCACACACACACACACTCACACACACGCATGCACACACACACATGCACACACACACACACACACACACACACACACACACACACACACACACACACACACACACACACAAACACGCACAGTTTTACTTTTGCTAGGACTGAGATTAGAACCCCTATCTAAATAGTTATTTGTACTATAGTGTTATGCAGTTATTGCACACACCACAGAGCATATAGGGAAGAGGCCATTCCAACAGTACTAATACAGTGAACGACATCAGCAGATCTTGTGAAGTAGGGCAATGATAGGCGTACTGGTTGGAAATGGACTAAAACACTTATTCCTACACACCACCCTCCCACATACACGCAAGCAAAGTTACATATGTCGCGACTGTGATTAGAACCCCTACCAATTTAGTTTTTTGTATGATAGTATTATGCAGTTATTACATGTGATCTAGAGCTTACAGGACTGAAACCAGTCCAAAGGTTCTTCTAAGGTGAATGACACTAGCAGATCTTGTAAAGTAGGGCAATGGGAAGTGGACTGGGTGGGTAAAGAAACATAATACTTACACCTACACACACACACACACACACACACACACACACACACACACACACACACACACACACACACACACACAAAGGTAGCTGATGTAATATTCCAACTCCCACCTCAGTACCATCAGACAATGAATCTCATATTCATGCTGGCACGTGCCAGTGGTCACAACTTGTATGGAACTGTCTGCAGCAGGACATCACTCTATGCCATTCAGGGTATCCCTGTGTATGACTCACTCTCTGTATGTGTTTCCCTGTGGATCTCACTCTATCACTGTCTGTCTCTCTCTTCCCCATGTCTATGTGTGTGTGTGTGTATGCTTGACATATTGTAATATGTTGCCCATATATATGTGTATGTGTATTACACACAATATATACAGATATACCACATATGTGCCACTTATATCTGTCTGTGGTAATCCTGTCTGATGGGTGTGTGTGGAGGCAGGTTTATATAGATGTGTGTATGCAAAGACATTTGCACAATACAGAGATATAATAGTCCGATGTGGTTTCAGACATGGGCTTCATGTCTCTAAGTGTAGGAGCATGGTCAGTATGACCTTCTATAGTAAGTGTGGGAATCCATTCCAGGGATAGTTGTACTTCAGTCTGGGGAGTTGTATGCTACAGCCATGCCTTGCAACCTGTTTGTACAAGATATCTGGAGATAAGCTGCCAATATGGGGAAACAATAGAACAAACATGGGGGGGTACTGTAACTATTGCTCTTTTCAATCAATGTATGAGTTGCTTGAGTTACAGGGTTTGTTTTAGCAGACATTTTCTGACATATGTAATGTTTGACACTGTACTGTATTGTGTCATTACCTTCTGACAGATATAATCAGATCATCACAGTTATTTACCAGAGAAATACAAGCTGGATGATACACAGACCTATATTATGAGGCATAGGCTACACATTCTTGCACAATCCGGCCAATTGAGAGGTGTGTCTACAGCCAATTGACTGATGAAGCTGTGTGGGGAAAAAATCCAGCACCTTGGTAATATGCTGGCTGGGGATCTCCTGGTTGTGCAGTATTCTTCTTACCTGGAAGGTAAGTGTGTGTGGTGTGGCCATACTGTCAGCTGTACAGATTCTCACAGATTATCCAGATTCATGCCTCATGTATTTGGTCATTTTCCCTTAACATTGTTGTTTATTAGCACATTTGTTGCAAATCACTCAGGGTTGCAGTCAAGGAGTACTGACAGAATATTAGAGTTTCAAACTTCACATCTTTCATGACATCCATGCTACTACACACTCCCTCTGTTATTCTATCAACTTTTTAACATTATGAGAGCAAAATTTCAAATGTGTCCCTAGAGTTGGGCCTTTAACCCAACGTTATGTATGGCTTTGTTCAGATTTGTTCCTCTATGATGTTGAGAGGTATGCTACTAGCATTTATCAGCATTGCTTTACATTTGCATTTTGTTGACTGTGTTATGTTGGTAGTATGGACCCCATGACATTCCTACAAAGGCATTATTGGTGAGACCTGTAGGCCATGTGAGACTGATGCAGGCCATCTGTACTAAGGCAGTGCATTCTGTCACTCATATGTTCCCAGGCTGCCAGGCAGTGGACCCCCATGGTAAGTGACAGAACATACCGCTGTGCTGCTAGGCACCATACCTCTCTATGTATGTGAGCCAGACATCTAGACAAGGCCATGAGTAATTAGGTGACAATGGCCTAAATATATGGATCATTGTAACTACTGGCCTTACAAACCTGGAAGGGTGATACAATAACAAAATTTGCATTAGCACGCATTTTTCTATAGGGTATGAAGTCTGACACACTACAATCTGTCAGTTTTTTCTGACTTTAGACATTCGTGGTATGGTAGGCACTATTCAGGTTACTCCAACCTGTGTACTGTTCATATTTGTGGCCCCCTGTACATGACCTGTCCAGCTTCCCAGCAGTAATGGATATTGATATCTGGACAGTGTGTACAACTCCCACTGTAGGTGTAGCTGACATGCAAAATAGTTGGCACTGCATTTCATGGAACATAGCCCTGTCTACCACAGACATGTACCTAGGCCACTAGGACACAACAGCCATGAGAAGTTGCTGGCCACACCCTGACAGTATTCCCCACACATATGCATAGCTCATTGATCTCTGCATATTGTGGATATGCAACAAGTTATGCATGTTGATTGGGACAGTCCTGGCAATGTGTGCTCTGCTTTTATTGCCCTACAAACTTACTGTACATGTTATTGCATTTCTATGTGAATATGGTTGTGGGGGGGCACACCTGTCAACAGAACACATTTGCACAGACTGTGCTAATATTGGCTTTACATTTTGGTTCCACTTAGTATAGTATTGTGCCCTGTCTTGGAGAACAGGGGCTCATCACTACAGACCACAGTTTAGATTGTAATGCCATACAATTGAGTTTCAGACTTCTTACCCTTCAGTTTCTTACTGCAAATTCAAGGCCTGCTGTGACATCACTGTGTAAGTCTGTAGGAGGGCATTCCATGATTGTCACCATTTATGTACCTTTGCCAGACATTCCTTTATGGTTTTAGGTTCATAGGTTCAAAGGTTGGTACTAGGCTATCAGCCCTAAGGCCTATACAAGTCTAGTCATAACAATTCCATGGCTATTTCTTCCCACAGTATTTACTTCCCTGGACCCCTGTCTAGCAGGGTGACTGACGTGATCACTGGGGTGAATTTCCCATCTCCCATCCAATCATCAAGGTTCCATTTGAAGAAGGCCAAAGAGGTGCTCTACTTGACATGTATGGGCAGTCTATTCCAGAGTCTACAGCTGACTTGCTTTGTGAGTCTGAGGGTGAGTATGGGATCCCCACAGTGACATCCATACATATGACCTATGACCCCCCCTTAGTTTGATCCCACATTTACTGCAGTGAGATTTATCAACTTAAATAAAAATGCATAGTGTGAGGAAGCCAGTATTGTGCAGACAATTCCTATTGTCCCACATAGCTGTCAGTTGTCTGCTGCTATCCCAGTAGGCCACCCCATTCCCTTGCATACATGCAGTATAACAATAGATACGCTACCAAAACATACTACTCCATTCATTTATTAAGAAGACTGACTTACCTTGTGCCTGCAGCAGTTGTGAGGATGGTGCTTGATGGCTGTCTATATTGGATGCACACAGTACACTGCCTATACATGGTAAGATACAGGCAATGTGATGTGTGTGTCATCCATTTTACTGTGTGTGCTAGTCAGAGAGAGGTGTCAGTTCCTGGGTCCCTACAGTGTCAGTGTGTTGTGCCATGTGTTGCCTCTTTGCCAAGCCTGGGTATACTTGGCATACCTTCATCTGCCTATGGTATACTTGGCATACCTCCATGTGCCTCCATCTGCCTGCTCCCATAAGCAGATGGAGGTATGCCAAGTATACCTCCATCTGCCTGAGCCTGCTCCCATAGGCAGATGGAGATATACTTGGCATACCTCCATCTGCCTATGGAAGCAGGCTCAGGGGCTTCATCTTCTGAGTCCCTCTGTGCCTCTGGGGACCTTGGCAATGGTGGGGGGCTATCTGGCCCTTCCCTGTGCTGTTCCTGCTGCTGCTGTGTCCACAGGATCATATTGTATAGCATGGCACATACTATGAACATGTGTGCACATGTGGCTGGAGAGTACTGCAAGACACCACCAGATATGTCAAGGCAGTGGAACCATGACTTGAGCATCTCAAGTGCATGCTCTATAATGATCCTGGTTTGTTCATGTGCCTCATTATGGCATTCATGAGTGGGTGTGTGTGCATTTCTGCTGGGTGTCATCATCCATGGCTCTGGTACATAGCCAGCATCCCCCATCACATAGCCATATGGGGTGTCCCCACTGGCAAATGTCTGGTACAGTTGTGATGAATGCCAGATGTGGGAGTCGTGATAGCTTCCAGGGCTGCCTGCACACACATTTATGATAATGCCCTTGGCATTGTACACGATCTGGCAGTTGATGGAGGGCAAGCCCTTGTGGTTCATGTAGACCCTACTCTGTTCACCTGGTGGTACTTTGATTTGGATGTGCGTGCAGTCTGTCCCACCCAGTACCTCCAGGTATTCTGCTACACAGTGAAAGAGATGCATATTGCTGGTCCTCTCCTCATGGGTGTTGGTGAAGTAAATGTGCTCACTGGCATGTGGTAGAATGGCACCCAGGAACTGGTGGAGTACCCTGAATGCAGATGCCTGTGAGACCCCCATGATATCCCCAGTAGGTCTTTGGAAAGTACCTATAGCTATTATTCTTAAGGGTAGATATACCTTGGTCTCCACTGGGATGGTTTCTCCTCTGTTGGCTCTGTGTCTGAGTTGAGGCAGGCACAGCTCGATGATTTGCTGCAGTATGTCTCTGTCCATCCTGTAGTGCTCTACTATCTTCAGATCATGTAGCCCCTTGTAAGTTACCCTGGGTCTGAACACTCTTCTCCTCCTCCTCAGTCTGTGGTGGTTGTCAGCATTATTCTCCTCACTGCCTCAGCTTCTAGCACATGCTGATGGATCAAAGCAATGGCAGCTGCTAACATGTTTTTGGTTAAAATTCCCCCGCATGTGTACACCAATGGTGCAGAGCTTGTGGGAAAAACCAGACTGTAAGGTGTTTGCATAGTTTATACTGTTGTGCTGCAGATGCTGCCTGTATGATTGGCTGACTATGATGCATTCCACCTGCCAGCTATGTTATTTGTACTTGATTGCTTGTATTTTGCTATTTCCCTTTTCTTTTCCTTTTTCCCATCCCATTTCCACCCCTTTTAAGCCCAGTGGAGCGCCGCACAAACCCGGTGCCCAAATGTAAACAGTCCTGCTATTTCCAGTTATATATTTTTTTGTTTTGTTTTAGACCCGGTGTGTGCCACGCAAACCCATTTAGCTAAGATAAACTATGAGAAATGGCCCTCCCCTGGACATGAACACACTCTTCATTTCATACGTCAATACAGCCTCAGACACACCCCTTGCTTAGCTGTGCCTAGCTAAGCTCAAATGTGAGCCGTGGAGCTCCAGTGTGCTTACACCAAGCATGACACACACCATTTTCATGTCTGCTGCTCCTCCTGCTTACACCACTGCCTTATAGCACCTACACAGTTAGGTGCAGTTTGGCACTTTGCTTCTTTTTGTGATTCAGTAAATTTCTCTCATTAGCATGCCACACTGTCTTAGTCCCTAGTTACAGCAATACCCCAGAGGCTTTCCCCTTAACAACCACTGTTCCCTGGTATTGTTTTGATTCAGCATGCTATTGACTATAATGGCAAAATGCAGATTTCACTTAAAATTGCCTTTTCACATTTTTTTTTATTTTCGGCACAATCCGGTTTGTGCGCCACTGCCCTATGCTTAAACGGTCAAGATTGGCCAAACAAAAAACTTTTAATTTTATAATTTTGCAATACTTTTCCATGCCAATAGCCATATATTTGGCCATTGGCATGCCTAAGGCTTTGAACACATGCTTTGGGTTGAGCTGTCATGCCTCTGTTTTAATTTTTGCAGACATGTATTCAGCTAGTGGCCGAATACTTTCATGCCTGCCACACTATTCTGCCACGGATGCCTGCCTGCTTACTTGATTGCTAATTGAACTAATTTGCATGGTTTTCAACAGCAAATTAGGTCATTAGCATAATCCAGTCATGTCCGTGGCAGAAAAGTGTTGCCAGGCACGTTCACGTCCCCAGGCTTATTTACTGGATTGCTCAGTGGACATATTCCATGCAGGAACATCTACACTATTTCTGCATAAATTTTTTTGCTTATTGAATCCTGGGGAAGGTTTATACTAAATTAATATATTCAGTAAATATTATATAGATGCAAAAAAAAAACACTTTACTGATTCCAGAGGTATTTATGGTTTTCTATTTTTTTCTTTTCTTTTTTTTAAGAATTGTTTCGGGTATCACATATGACCTGCAAAATAATCCTGAGAGAGTATGATGTGCAGTGGAGTTATGCAGCTTAAATCCACACCTTTGTCACAAAATAAGTGCACTCATAAAGTAGTATACAATATACTTATTGAGGATAAAGAAGAAATTATGTATTATAACTAGAAAAACTTTGAAGTATCAGAGCTTAAAAAAGATGCAGCCGACAATGTGACCTTCCTCAGAAATGACATTTAGAATCAATCACTTCCTTTTATAATCTTGTACAGGAAGTTACATCATTATAAAACATTAAATTACTTATAAATGTTTTGAATGTCTTAAAAAATTCATATAAAACATGTATTTATCATGTGCATTATGTAATATAAACTGATGCTTCCAACTTCTTATTATTACCTATAGGTTAGAAAACATTTTAAATTTATGGTGTCATTTAATCCTGGGTGTGTGTCAGCTCCCAGGTATAGCTGCCAATATGCCTCTTTGCATTCTAATATGTTGTTTGAATCCCCTGTAAAACTGACATTGTCTACCCTATCCATTACAAAAAATTCATATTTTTTGGACTCCTTTCACATGATGGAATGTCTAAACAAGGCGTTGGATTTGTCCTTTTCTTTATGGCCAAATTATGTTTTTTCAAATTTCTTTTGGTCTTCCCAATGTAATATACCTTACATGTCACACAGGTTGCTGCATAAACAATCAGCTCACTGTTACAATTGTAGTAGTTTTTTGCCCAAAAAGTCTCCTTGTGTGTTCCTAAAGTGATGAATGAAGTGTTGCTTATATACCTACACTGCCTACAGTTGTTACACTGCCTACAGTTTTACAGGGGATTCAAACAACATATTAGAATGCAAAGAGGCATATTGGCAGCTATACCTGGGAGCTGACACACACCCAGGATTAAATGACACCATAAATTTAAAATGTTTTCTAACCTATAGGTAATAATAAGAAGTTGGAAGCATCAGTTTATATTACATAATGCACATGATAAATACATGTTTTATATGAATTTTTTAAGACATTCAAAACATTTATAAGTAATTTAATGTTTTATAATGATGTAACTTCCTGTACAAGATTATAAAAGGAAGTGATTGATTCTAAATGTCATTTCTGAGGAAGGTCACGTAAATTAAAGTGATTGAAAGCACTAAACAACATTGTCGGCTGCATCTTTTTTAAGCTCTGATACTTCAAAGTTTTTCCAGTTTTGTATCCGTTTGAGTGGTACAGTTTTATGTATTATAACTATTATGCAAGAAGCCCAGAATCTCCAGATAGAGAGAAATTAGGGGAAAGAAAAATACATGCACACAAAGAACTGGTAAAAGCTTCAAATGCAAATTTGTGTTCATTAATACAATAGATCCATGAACAAACATTACATAGACAAAGAAACGTTTGGCTTCTTGGAAAAAGAAGCAACAGAAGAAGTGCAAAAATATAAAGAACAAAACCTACATATTTCTGAAAGGTATAAAAAGAAACATATACATGGAAAAGAAAAAGAGATCTGATATGGAGAAAGCCAAAGTAATCAACGCACACACACACACACACACACACACACACACACACACACACACACACACACACACACACACAAAAAAAAATAGCTCCAAAGATATTGAAGAGAAATATAGGCAAAGGTACTCAGATATGGAAAATTTCACAATACAAAAAAATAAGATCAGAAAGGGGGAACTTAGAACAGATGATTAGTACATTAGAAGTTAAAGAAATAGAAGCTGAAGCTGTAGAATACCTGAAAAGTGTAGGATTTGGTGTAGAAAGTTTAACACAGGTTATTTCACAGCATGATTTAAACCTAAATTCTTCCTGATGAAGTTTCCTTATTAATTTTATTCACATGGTACTGTTTTAGGGTTTGTATACCTTGTAATTTTAACTTTCTGAATATAACTTGAAGAAATGTTATGTGTATATGAAAACACTTGCTTTGTTTTTGAATAAAGATTTAGCCTTGCCTGGTTTCAGCTCCATGACTATAAAATAGAATACAGATCCATTCAGCAAAAGGAACGTCATTATTTCCATACATCTAATGAAATGTACAACTGCTGGCCTTTTATACATGTAAGAAAATGTTCACCTCCTAACACTGTTAATTTTTTTGAGGAATCCTATACACATAAAATGGCAGCACTGGATTAGACTTTGAAGCTTCATGTCTCAAATGTCTATTCTTAGTACTGGTTATAATATAATACAACAGAGACATTTAAGTTCCAAAGTGATACAGCATATGTAGTGACAAGTCAAGCTGAAAAACATGCTCCTCATGTGGAGTAATAGGAAAGGGTTAACAACAAACATTTTACATTGCAGTAGTAACAGCTGTGAAATAGCAGAGGAATAGAATGCCTTTAAAATAACAATTTTATGGGCCATCTAACAAAGGTCATGTGAACCTGAGACAATTAGTCATTATCAAAATATCAAAATTCATTATTTAATTAACTAGATTTTACAAAATAGTGTTTACAGTGCATGACAATGTAAAGCGCATGTACAGACTACCTTGCTTTTTGTAAATGTGTTTCCCTAAATGTTGCTGCTTTATTCTCCTGAGTTTTCAGATTTGTCTGAAATAATCTGGTGTGGTTCACATGTCCTAACTAAACCGGCAGAAAATACAAGGCACTTGTTCTGTGACACACTCCATGTATCCTCATGTTCTGTGACATACTCCATGTATCCCCATGTTCTGTGACACACTCCATGTATCTCCATGTTCTGTGACACACTCCATGTATCCCCATAGGTCAGGGGGCTCTTGTTGCAGGATCTTGCAGCTGTTGAGACAGCACTCCTTAATGATGAGGGGATCTGAGGGATTCTCACCAAAGGATGACTTTTCACAGAAGATAGTTCTAGGATAAGGAACAGTAGCAGGGACTGTGCAACTTAGCAATGATGCTTATAGAAAATATACTCATGTGCAACAGTTCCACCCTGAGAAGGGAAGACAGGGCTGCCTTCAAGGAAAAAAATCAAGTTACACAGGAATGATGACGCTCAAAAAAACAGACTATCAACTATTCAACCATTACTGCACACCACAAAAATGAGGCTGTCAGAGGCAGTTTTCTCCTTGGAAAGCGGAAAGCTGAGAGGATTCTGTTAGTATAAGATACCAGTGTATGATAGGAAATAACTGGGTTGACAAGGACGTCAGCACTAGAATGTGATGGCAAGCAACTGGATTGACAAGGACTCTGTCAGTTGAAGTCAGATAATGTTCAGGAAAACAATGAAGGATCAGAAATATCTTTGTATATGTAATTACAATGCATAACATAAATGCAGCAGAAGGGAAGTAATTTTTGCTTCATGTAACCAACAAATGATTGCAGAGTAGTAAAGATGTTTTCAAAGCATCAAGGCATCAAATAGAAGACCGTTGTCTGTAATATTAATTGGTCTGCTGCATGTGTCCGAGTCTCAGGAGCTGGAATGCCACAGTCCCACAGCCATGTTATTTGGGCATCTTGTAGCTCACTTGGTTGGTCACTCATGATCCAACTGTTGTACATGTCTGGGTGAGGTGCGATACCACTGGGAGGGGAAAGAGAAGGAATAGAAGGGTAGGTTAGAGTTTCAAGCAGTGATCTGGAAGGTGACTCGGTTTCAGGGATAGGGATGGCTGTAGGCTTAGTGATGGGAGTGCAGTTTAGGGTTAGGGAGTGATTGTAAAGTTTAGGTTTTGGGAACAGAAAGGGAATTTTAGATTTAGGGAGTCAGAAGGGAGATTTTAGGGTTAGGGACAGTTTTGTAACTTTTGATGTAAGGAGTCAGAAGGGAGTTTTAGGTTTAGGGAGTGGGAGGGAGTTTAGGGTTACGTATTAGTAGTGGTGTGTTAGGGTAAGGGAGAGTATGGCAGATGTAGGGTTAGAGTTAAAGTTCAAGTAAGGATATGCAGTTCACTACAGTCAGGTGGTGGGACGACTAGCTAATTCATTAGGATCAAGTGAGGCTAAGTTAGGGCACTTGCCAAATAGAACAAGTAAGGATGTTGTGAGCTACTAACTTGTGAACACTTGTAGTAGAATCAACATTAACAAATGAGTGAACCATGTCAGAGATGTTAACAAACCATAGTGAGGCAAACTGTGTGTAAAAGCCTTTAAAGCAGGTACACTTTCAGTGGACAGTAGTGCTTATGCTGAAGCAGACAATGTTCATTGATTGGGTTCCCATAAATAAACTCTGTGATATGGAGGAGAGAGAGAGGGAGTTGAAGTGAAACTTTTAATACAAAGTCTTTATGGATATATAATGGATGTTATGTTTGCTAAGGTGAGTGGACTACATGTAAAACAAATGTAAAAAGAAACAATAAAATTATGGTATGGAAAGATATGATGAAGTAAGACACAATTAACAGAACAAAATGGAATAATATAATGATTTATGTGAAACATTAAGCAGGGAAATAAAAAGAGCTGTTATAAGACAAGGGAACACTGACGAGTCTGAGAAACTCTCATGAGATTTTGTTTGGAGGCTGTTTCATCTGTAATTATCAGTGAAAACCAAAATGAAATATAAAGTGACAGATGAAAGACTTTGTAATACATCAGGATGTATAGGAAAAGAAATAAATGGAATTTCTTTTTTGAATACAGGAGGTTAGGTAATTTTAAGATGGATGTATTGAATATGGTAAATGATGAAAATATAGTACACGGTTTGTACAGAGTAATGGAGGAAGTGAGAAGTAGAAAAGTAGACAACATTATGATATAATATGTTAGGTAAATACAGAAAGGTAATCCAGGGAATGTTTTGCATGACATGAAACTGGACTATAATTACTAAATGGCTGGAGGGATGACATAGATGTATGTTTTGCAAGATGAATAAAACATAACTGTAAATGTTTATGTCTGTATGCAGATAAGAATGAGTTTGTTTTTGTTTTGTGCATGTATGTTTGCATGCAAATATTTGTGTGTGTGTGAGTATATATATATATATATATATATATATATATATATATATATATATCCATATATGGGTTCACTTCAATTCACTGAACTTTCAATTCACTGACTTTCATTTCACTGACACCATTTGACTGAAATTCATTTCACTGAAACTTCATTTCACTGAAAGTTCATTTCACTGACAACTATTATTAACTGTTGGATTATATTCCCCTGTAGTACCCCTCTATTGAATTAAGACATGTTTAGGGTCTCCAAAATCTACTCTAATGTCTCTGTACAGTATTCATATGATATTTACTTTCTTTACATATTATGCTGTAGTAATTTAAGGGGCATATTCCATTTACTTTGTAATAATAGTTGTCAGTGAAATGAATTTCAGTGAAATGGTGTCAGCCTCTGCTGAAAATCAGTGAACTGAAAGTTCAGTGAATTGAAGTGAACAAATATACACATATATATATATATATATATATGTGTATATATATATATATATATATATATATATATATATATATATATATATATATATCTATATATATATATATATATATATATATATATATATATATATATATATATATATATATATATATATATATATATATATGGATCCCATTTGATCCAGCAAATTTATGTTTCATTGAAAGATAAATTCGCAAACTGACTTATGTGAAAGTGCATTTTTTTCAAAAATGTACTTTTGTGTAAGAACAGATTTAAAAAAAAAAGCAGAAATGAAATAAAAACATTCAGTTTGCATGTTACTTTAGTTGTACATCAGTGTTTAGTGTTGATGTACAACTAAATAAACTATTGCTGAGATTGTGATACAGTGTGGATAAGGGAATAGTCCCTTTTCCCCACTGTAGTTTGATCTCGGAGTGAGAATATTAAAGTAGGGGGGTATGGGGTATGCAGCAGATAGATGTAAAAGTTTTAACATATGGTTTTTAGTTACATGCAGATATTTGTATTTTTTAGTATTCTTAGTATATGTAAAGTATTAATTTATGTATTAGTATTTTTTGTGTGTTACCTCTTTAAAGGTGAAGTCACATGACCTTTTCCTTTTTCTATTTAAGTCAGCTGACTATTTGCCGAAAGAAGCCTGTATAGGTGAAAGTCTAGTACTAGGAAGCTATAATAAATTTTCTGCCTATTAAGTATTGAGTGTCATGGTGCCAGTTTACTTTATATTTTGTTTGATTTTTCTTGATTTTTTAGTACACAGGCTTTATCTACATGGCAGAATTATTTTATATTTTATGTTTGTACTTTTTATTGGTAACCCAGCCAAGAATGTATATTGTATGGAACTACTGTGCATTGCACTTTTTACTTTTCTTCATTGTTGTCCAACTGTGGAGTTGGTATATGTATCTGTGTAGTAATGGGAGCTAACCCTAACCTTAATGCTGCCCCTTCTCTCCCCTCAGCCCTAACCCTACACCTTACCTTCATAAAAACCTTCCCATAACTCTGCCACTACTTAGATGAATTTCAGACTAATGTTATGGGGTGGTGGCGGCAGTGTTATTACTGGGTGAGGAAATAGCTTTCCCTTCTTAATATTATTTCAGTCGATATTTTTTGTTTTCGGTAATGTGTATGTTTTAACGATTTTTGTCGATGGTTTCAATTCAACATTAAAGTAGTTTGATCATATCCAACAGAACCATATATATCATGTATGTATATGAATACTGATAACTACATCTATATGGATATAGGACACTGGATTGAATGTCCAGCTATACTGACACCCATATAATTGACATAAGAATAACCGAAACACCCATAGAGACACCTTAGTTAAATAATACAAGGCCTCAACAACATTTCCTACATAGACCAACTGAAAGCCCTGTCACTATACCTGGTATCCTACAGACTGCTAAGAGGTGACCTGTGTCTGGCATACAAGGCATCCTATGACCCAGTACTGGTGGATATATTACACATAAGCAAGACAAATGTCATCAGAAATACTTGGTCTTGGGATATAAACCTCTTCTGCAAAATTAACAGAATGGTTTGGCATGCAGGTATATCTCACAGTGGATACTGCTGCTCTGTAATTGCCTCCCATCCACATGAAACAAAGTTCATCCCTGTTTATATTCAAGTGCAACTTGGATCTATGGATGTGAAACAGAAAATTAAGCCACATGACTGTCCCCTATACTACCAATTGAGAGAAGGAATCTCCTAAATGCTTCATCCCATGCATGGGTCCCTTCAAATTATCTGTGGTATGAACACAGTTATTCTCATTAGAGATAATATATAATTATCAATCACAGGATGAGTAAGACCAATCTCAAACGAAATGGGTTAGGTTAAGTCAAAAACAAAAATGGAAACTGGCTAAGCTTAAAAAGGCCTGCAAGGGCAGCTAGCCTAATACTTATGAACCTATGAAAGAACAAAGATTGACATGTTTTGTGCATACTCAGGGAGTTACCCTAGAGTAAACTAAACCAAACACAAGTGTTTTTGCAGGCGGGAGCATGCCCCAATGAGCCCCTCATGTTTTAGACTGTACCCCCCACCCCCCTGCTAATTATATATACTAACTCTGAGATCAGAAAATCTATTTGGAGAGGGAATATTCCCCTACTCAAAGACTGTCTATCTCACACATCTGTCAACCATCTGTTATGCATCAACCAAATGCTGTCAACATCACTATATATTCTGTCTAGTGTCCATAACCCATTTATATCTACATCTATCTGTATCTATCTATCTATCTATCTATCTATCTATCTATCTATCTATCTATCTATCTATCTATCTATCTATCTATCTATCTATCTATCTATCTATCTATATGAATTTATCTATATATATCCTATGGATTGTGCAATATCAGAGTTGGCTATACACATTTATATATAAATAGATAGGTAGAGAGATATATAGGTAGAGATATAGATAGCGAGATATGGCTCTATGCTATTTGATCGAATGTTCATTTGACTGAATCACAAGTCCCTGAAAACAATTGACTAAAAACTTATTAGACTGACTCACAAGTGATTGAAAACATTCTACACAAGAAGCATTCCTTAAAAATGTTTTATGCAGGTGGAAAAGCCCCCATCCCACCTCTGCAATCCCCACGTTGGTGGTTTCACTCACCCACATCTCTTACTCATATATACTATATCTATGGTTGCAAAGACATGGAGAAAAGAAAAAAAAACACTGCACAGTGAATCGGTGATGGCACACAAACACAAAAATCTACAGATCTGCGATATGACATGACAGTGGCCATTGCCAGTGCATGTATACTCTTCTAGACTCATTTCCCTAATATCTCCTAAGATCAGAAATTACAATATCACTTACTACTATATCACTTGTGATTCAGTTAAATGAGTTTTCAGTTAAACGCATTTTCAGTCAACTGTGTTTGACCATTTATGCTTCAGTCAAATGAGCATTCAGTCAATTGACAAAGGCCCATATTTGTGTATGTGTCTACCTATCTATCTATCTATCTATCTATCTATCTATCTATCTATCTATCTATCTATCTATCTACTTATGGATCTACTACTATTAGTTGAGCTACAGGGTGGGAGTAAATCTCAGTTTCAGTTTGCACCCTTGCTTAGTAACTCTAAGATTGTTATACCTTGGAGTAAGGGGGAATAACTGAAGTACTAAAATCTTCATCTTAAAATACATATGTATTCATACATTACAGTATTGTCTGTTAATGCCTCAAATCATCTTGTACCCATGCAGTTCATGGTCCCTTTATTTCTCATTTTTGTAAACATAAAGTAAAATGTTCTGCCTCTGTTGCCTACCCTTTGTTCATGCCTTTCTCAATTTTACTTATTTAACATAAGGAGAATATGCACTAAAAATGAAGCAAGCAAACTGTAACGCGTTCATTCCTCAGTTATAATACAGACTTCATCAGTCTGTACAGAAGTTTGTATTACACTTGGTGAAATACTCATTGAATTAGCTTAATTTGCTTTATTTTTCCATGTTTTCTTTAAGTAACTATTTTTGCTATGCTTTCCAATTTTAACATGTGTATAAAGAATATGGCTTCATCCTTTTCAGTAGAAATTTGTTATGACTCTTGTTACTGAAGCATCAGCGATGATGGAAAGTAATAATTGATAATGCACAATTATACACATTGCAGTGCATGGCTGGAAAGCTGCTATGTTGTAGTGTGTGTGTGTGTGTGTGTGTGTGTGTGTGTGTGTGTGTGTGTGTGTATGTATAGTTCAATGAATAATTATACTGAATCAATCCCTTTCTACTATTAAGACTGCATACAAGAGTACTTAGATGCATTATGTTAAGGCAAAATCACTGTTATCATCCTGGTCTTAATGGGTTGAAACTGAACGATCTATAACAAGTAACCTTGCTTTTTTCTAGAGGTGCATTTTGTGTATAATGGCTCAACCAAAGTATTTTTGCTTATATATTTTGTGGGTCATATGTTTTCAGGTTTCTAAAGGAAGAAAAGACCACTGCAAGGAATCTAAAATGCTGTAGAAAGGAAAGAAAAAGCTGGTGTACTGGCCACTTTACAAGAATTGATGTTATACACTATTGAAAACAAAGATAAAAGACTGGCCTACTACTCTGATTTACTATGTTCTGTAAATTTACTACAACATACTTAGTCACAAGCACATCTATTTAGTTAGATACAAAAATACTACTGATTTATGATGGCATTTATGCATTTGCTTCTCTGTTTGTTTAAAATGTGATTTCAGCTGTACAGCGACCATTTATACTGGAAGATCAGGAGAATCTCCATAATAGATGTGTATTTCAAGATAGTGTAAGAAAAACTAGTTTAATTCAATATACCAGATAGGATGTGATTGTGATTCAAAAATAGTCAACTTAAACCCTAATGTATGTCCAGCACTGGAAGTGAATAAATTAGTACATGGATGTAACAATGAAACATTATAAGTTTGGTCACTAACACCTGAGAACTAATTGCTTCAGTTTAGAACAAATGTCAGCAAGATTTGTCATTAACAAGCCTATGTGCAATTGTATTGGCTTGTTGGCTTTGTACAAATTATAAGGCAGTGGGATGAATGAGCAAAAGAGAAGGAAAAATAAAGGTTGGGGATAAACCGGAGAGCTCAGACTTACTATAGTTAACAGACTAATTACAGAGATCTGCATTACTAGGTGCCACTCTGCCTCAGCTTATTTCACCAGTATGTAGTATCATAGCATGTCACTGTTTTACATAATATCTATTACTTGATGACAGCTGTGCATGCTTCACACAGCAGTCATCTTATTTCATTGCCCTGTTAACTTTGACTTGGACTCATCTTCATTTGCATAAATATGCAGCATAGAAGTGGAGTTTTGAGCCTTTTTCCTTGTATCATGACGCAATTCCTTTCCATCTTCATCATTATTCCGTTTTAGTGATGTGGAATGCATGAGGTCTGTTTTATACTCCTTTATTACTTCTAGTTTGCTGTGTACCAGCTATGATTTGCAACATGGAGCTGGATATCAGGAATCATATCACGCAACGCTCTTCATTGTCTTGAACTTTATTTTTATCAACTGAGGTAAGTTTGTCTGATTTACTGTTTGATTTTATTAATCTTACTTTGGTGACATTTCAAAAGTATGCAGTTATTGTCATGCAAATTTGTTGGCTCTGTGCTGTTTGAAGGGTTTTTGAGGTAATGCTAGCTTATCATACATATGTAGAATAAGGAAATAAATCATTTTATTTTACATTCAATAAAAACAGACTTTTTAACTATTTAATTTCTAGACTTCTGGTGAATGTCTTAAATGCAGAAAAATATGTATATATCGTCTGTGCGTGTCTGGCATCTAAATATAGTTAGGTGTAAAATGACCTGACTTACACACCTTTTTCCTCAGAAATGACCTGCTGTTTCCTCCTTTCTCATTGTCTTCTAATTTTTTAATTATACACTGACATGCCTGATGGCTGGAGTTTATTTAGCAGGTCATGATTATAAACATTTGCATTAGAAAGGCCTATATGATGCCTAAAAAGATAAATTCTATAACTATAATGCATAAAGTAACAAAGTGGAAAAGCACTGGATTCAAGAATAAGACAGCAGGAAAGGAACAGGAGAGGTGAGAGAAGAAGACTGGGAAAGTGATGGTGCTGTGCTTGGTGTGTGGAACCCTGTTATGGCTTATGGTACCTTGGAGTGACAGATAATTTGGGGTCAGCAGGAAAATGAGAGGGCTTCAGGGTAGATATGAAAGCTAGAAATGGTAGTGGATTGAATAGCATGGAATGAAAAGTCAGACTGGAATGGACGAAGAGGCAGCAAGAGGCAAAAGACAGGAGGACATGGCAGAATTGTAATGTGCATAAGGAAAAAGGAGGAAATTGTATGTTTAGCCATGAAAGAGGAGACAAGAAGGAATTCAGATGGATGAACATGTACATACAAAAGTTGCTAGTGATTAAGGAGTGACAGAATGAAAAATGGCTGTGTAGAAGCTGAAAGGAATTGGATAGGGAGGTACAATCAATCAGTTGTGTGGGCTTGAAGGGAAAAGAAAGCACAGGAAAAAAAAGGATCTGATGCATCACAGGGAGGCAAGAAACCAGTAAAATGAGTTGAAAAGATTGAGTCAGTGGTACTGGTATGGGAAGGGTATAGATGAGTGTTAGAGTTATGGGAGCAGGAAATGAAGAGGGTCAAGATCTAGTGTAGAGAGACATGAATTGTTTTTTTTTTTTTGGTAATTTCAGACTAAGTCAGAAAGGGAATTAAATGACGTGAAACAGGTGACATTGCGGATCACCTTATAGTAAAACAGGACTTAGCAAGACATGGAAAACGGTGACAAAAGCTATCACCAAGGAGTGAGGGAAAGAAGTCTAGAATGATGCATGTAGGCAAACGTACCACTAACAGAACGTAGCCGAGGTGGTAAGAAGCAGGGTGAGGGATATTGCCAAGAGATGCCAGGATGGAAGGTAGAATCCTCAAAAGTTATACCTGTGCCAGCAGTGTTAGAAGAAGAGGATTAGAGAGTACAGTATGGGCAAGAGTTCGCAGGAAATGTAACAGGGAGACAAACTTTGTCCAGATACAGGCTCCATCTTTGCTTAGAAGGGCACCAGTGCTTTAAAAAGGTATACTTTAGTGACTGCAAGTTAAAACTAGGCTGGAGGGACAAAAGAGTGTGTCAAACATGCAGAAAAACAGGTGTAGGTAAGCAGCTGGTAAGAAGTATGTAAAAGAACAAAAAACAGCACATTGACACACAAGAGTTGAATCAGCATGCCTGGGCTGGTTCTTAGTGCAATGCAGGGAGTGTGGATGTGAATTCTGGAGGCAGCTGACAATTGTACAAATGTGGGAGGTCAGACTTTACTGGTATAATAGAAACAAAGGCCAGTGATAAGTCTTGGCTGGACATGGTAGTGCCTGGGAACATTTTATTACAGTGACAGCGAAAGAAGGGATGAAAGTGGTGGTAGTTATCTTAATGAGGAGGTTATCATACGGGTGTCAGAGAGGATGAGGAGTACCAACTCATGGACATAGCAAGGAAGTATGTGGCATCAAAACCTAGAGTAGGTAGTTAAGGTGGAGGAAAAGAATATGAGTAGTTGATAGTGTATTTACTTCAGAAAAATCAAGGGAATCAAAGGTGTATGAAGAAGACAAATGAAGCCATAGGGGATATGCATCTGTTGGAGCAGAGTAGAACATTCCAAGCTCTAGATTACAGAGGAATATTTTATGTCTTGGACCATAACAATGTAATTCTGGGTGTAGTTCGAATCATGGTGAAGGAAGTAAGTGATATCCATGAAAAGACACCTTTGAGCAAAAGTGATCATGCTGGCTAGGGCTGTGAGTTAGGGGAAGGGTAAGAACATGTTGAAATACATCATGGCATGGGATTTTAGATAGTGGTTTATAATGCTGGGAAATAGGGTCCAAGTTGAGTTAGGAGACTGGGAAAAATTAAGGAGTTATCGGACTATGGTAATGGGTTAAGTATACACTATTATGAACTGTGTGCTAGGGTCTGAGGAAGGGCAGAACAAGGAGAAGGCCATTGTGGCTGCTCAGGAGTGGAACGACTAGTGATTAAAGCCAAACACAGGACATACAACAATTGGAAAAAGTGGGGGTGGGAAGGTGGACAAAGTAGAGTTCCAGCAGCCAAGCAGAAGGGCAACAAAATGAGGGCAGCAAAGGCATAATCTGAAAGGCAGATGGCAGAAGACATCAGTGGGGCAAATGTTTCTTTAGATAAGTAAATGAAAGAAAGAATGGAGGAACAGGCATTGGTTGGGGAAGAAAAGTTGGAAGGGATATCATACAGAGATATGGAATAGTAGAGGTACTTCATGAATACTTTGTTTCAGTCTTTATGAACAAATGCAAGGGGGTGTATAAAGGTTGGAGGGAGGTAGAGCAAAGTAGAAGAGAAGTGAGACAACACCAAGATACAGAAGGAGGTGGCTAAGAGGGAACTGACCTCCAGAAGGGGATAATAAAGGAGAGGGACACAATGGGCTACTGAAGTTGGTCCACGGAATTCTGGCAAGTGCTTCTTTTTGTGAAAAATCCCATATAGAGCTATTACAGAGATCACTGGCCACTGCAGAAACATGTAGACTGGAAAAGGGAAGGTGATACCTTTGTACAAGGAGGGACCAGAAAAACTAGGAAGTTACAGACCTGTTAACCTAACATGACTGGTGGAGAACGTCATGTAGAGTACCTTGAATTAAAGGACGGTTACTTCCCTGGGGGACAGTGGTCTACATGACAATGACCGCAATGGGTTCCCAGCCAGAAAATGTCATTCAAAGCTGATCCATTTTTATGAGTAGCTGACAGGAGAACTTTACACTTCCCTGAAAAGTGCAAGACCTAAAACTTTGAATTACGAGACTTTGAAAACATAACCTGTGAGTGCTAAAAAAGTGACATCTGAAACTCACTGTAACAGTTTTAAAGCATGTTTGCAGGGGTGGGGGTTGCCTGATATTCAGACATGTCGCCATTCCTTACTGCTTTTATATATATATATATATATATATATATATATATATATATATATATATATATATATATATATAGGTTTACTATCACAACCTCGCACCGACATTGGGTGAGTTACTAGATTAAGTAAATAAGCGGCCAGCACCAAGGTATAATAAGCACAACAACAAAACAAGAATGAATAAATAAATATTTAATGGTCCCAGACTGGTTTTGGCAAAGCTGCCTTCCTCAGTGGGATATATAACAAAACCAGTGTAATCATGCCATTTCTATAAAGCAGTCCCTCCAATGAAAAATCAGCCTTACAGATTATGTCATTTCCTATAGCAAATATAAACATATTTACTTAAAAAAATTGAACAACTAATATTCAATGCCATCTTATTATAAAATATAAATCACAAATTTTAGAAGTGATCATTGAGCCCTGGTGAAAAAAGACCCCCCAATTTTATAATCCAATATTTCTCTTTTTTATTGAGGATTGAATGCCAACCCTGCCTATTGCTTCTGTTACCATGAATCCTGTCTATAATCATAAAATAAAACTGGGAAGTACAGTGGGTAGTGCAATATCTATATAATGCATTCGTCAGTCGCTTGTTACGTATATCACTCTGATACTCTGACATACGAAGACGCAAGGAACGTAATGTCTGTCCTATATAAAAAGCCGAGCAGGTACATGTTACCAGATTTCCAAACCAGAAGATTGGAAATCAAACCACTGAACAAAAAAAGACTGAAGGAGGTATTTTGAAAATGTTGACATCTCAGAAGGGTCGAATCTTTCAAAAATACCACATTTCCAGTCAACAGCAAAGAATATTTTTGCAGGGCACCCCCCCCCCCCCACATCCCCTGCTACTTATATATACAAACTCCAAGATTGTGAGGGAAAGGGTACATTTCTTGATCCCAAATGTAGTTGACATGCACAACAGCGAATGCACACTACCAGTCGCTGTTGTGCATTTCAACATTTTTTTTTATTTACAGATGTTGAATTGGGAGCTTGAACTTACGGAACAAAGTCCGATCGCCCTTTTCATGGTGAACCATATATATATATAGATATATATAGATATAGATATAGATATAGATATATCTACACAAACTCTGAGATTACAATACCACAGCGAATGAGCAGTGCTCTGAGGTGTCATAATTTCAGAATTAGCACATGTTCTGCCTAATATGACTTGAATTTTTCTGTTCCAAGAATCACACCTAATTACCTTGTACTTTCAGTAGGCAGTTAAACTTTAAAGAAGGGGGCAGATAAATGTTGTCAATCTGGACTTTACCATGGTTTTAATTTCAGTCCAGCGTGAGCATCATCATCATCATCATCAGCCCCCCTTTTTCCATTTTTTCTACATGAGGTTGGGGTATCGTATTAACTGTCGCCAGCTTATTTGATTCAGTGCCACACTCCTGCCTTCTTCAACACTCATGCCTGACTGTCGCAGATCTTCTTTCACACAATCCATCCACCTCTTTGCCAGATGTCCTTGCTTTCTCTTACCTTCTTCCTGTTTGTCCCAAATCTCACTCACCAGATTGTCTTCTACTTTACTGCACATGTGTCCAAACCACCGTAATCTGTTCTCTTTGATCTTTTCTGAAATTGGAGCTATTTTGGCTTCTCCCCTTATGTCCTCATTTCTTCATCTGTCCCACAGTGTGCATCCTACCATCCTTTTCAGGCATGTAATTTCCATCACCTCTAGCTTTTTCAACTGTTTTGCCTTTACTGCCCAGGTTTCTGTACCATACAGTAGTACTGGTTGCACAACTGTCTTGTACACCTTCCTTTTCAGCTTCTTTGGCATTATTCTGTCATAGACTACACCTGAGACTCTATGCCAGTTGGCTGCAACCCCTCTGATTCTAGCTTTGACCTCTTCATTCAGATTTCCCTTCACCTCAACCACCACTCCCAGATTCTTGAAGCTGTTTACCTGTTCCATTATCTTTCCTTCAATCTCTATTCTCAGCTTCTTCTCATTTCCCCAATTACTGCCATTACCACCGTCTTATCTGTGCTTAGTTTCTTCCCATGTGCCTTCAGTTTTGCATTCCATTCTTCTATCCTTTGCTGAAGTTCTTGCTCAGAGTCTGCCTATAATGCCACATCATCTGCATAGAGCAACTTTGTTGATCTGTCCCCTCCGATCTATTTGCTAATGTAGTCCATCACCAGTATGAACAGCAGCAGGCTCAGAGCTGAACCCTGGTGTACACCCACCCTCACTGGGAACACCTTTGTGAGGCTGAACACTGTTCGTACTTGAGTCATTAGGTCCTTGTACACAGCCTGTACTAATTCTACCAATGTTTCTGGGACTTCAAACCACTGTAGTACTGCCCAGATCAGCTTTCTTGGGACTTTGTCATATGCTTTCTCCAAGTCTAGGAATGCCCAATTGGACTCTCTCCTCATCTCTAGCATGAGCAGCTATTAGGAAAACTGAAACTGAGGAAAAAGATTGCTGCATGTTTGAATGGATGGACATGGGGCATGTGATGGGGGCAGTGATAAGTAAAGTACCAGAAGGGCTGCTCCTTGATTCAGCTTTCTTTAAAGTTTTCATTGCAGACATATCTCAGGGAAAATAGAACAGGAACACGATTTTTGCTGATGACACAAAGTTGCAGTAGTGGTGAACTGGAGTGAGTCTAATCAAAGATTTGTGTAGGCTGGTCAAGTAGATTGAAAGGTTGCAGTTGAGGTTTAGTGCAGATAAATGCAAAGCCCTGTGCCTAGGTCACAGCATTTCTGATGTGAAGTGTCATCTGAAGGAATCATAACTGATTACAACAGAACAAGAAAAGGATCAGGGGCATTGATCGCATCTGAAGTAGATCACCTTCAATAAGGAAAATGTGATGTGGTGTGTACTGATGCGGGACAGTCTAAAGAGGCAAAGATGCAATGATTCTGTTTTACTGGGCATTGGTAAGACCACACCTTTAGTTCAGTCAACAGTTTTAGAGGCCATATAAAGAGAAGGTTCTGGAAGAAGTCTAGAGGAACACTTCCAGAATAATGCAGTGATGGACTGGAAAATATACGATTTCAGTCTAGTTGACATTAAGCTATCTTTAGCATAGACCAGAAAAGACATGGAGACACAATACAGATGTACAGAATCATTTCAGGGAGATGTGGCATAGTTGTCCTGAGCATGATGGGTGAAGGGGTCAGACATAGGCAGCAGGATTATAGGGCCTATCTGTTCTCTTCTACTTTTTGAATTTGTCAAAGTAGTTCTTCATAAAGCGTTACAGACCAAAGGTGTGGATTACCAGAACAGGCACTTAAAGAATCACGCAAATAAAAATTCAAGAGGACATGGGACAGGTGCAGAAGGGGTGATAGGGAAAATAGGAATGGAGTGAAGGTACATCATTAAATGCATTTAAAGGAAATACTACAGAGATAGAGATGACATCTTATTAACACTGCTGCTCTGATGCTCTACAATAGGCAGATATCCTGGTTTGTATGTTTACTGAATACCCAAGCTGTTAAATTTTGAGCCTAGAAATAGCTTTGTATACCCCCACTAGGGTGGAAAGTGAGCAGGGTAGAAGTAAAAGGTCCTAGCATAATGGGCTTTATACAGTCAGAAGAGAAGAGTGAGCACATTCTGATATCAGCTACAATTTTTCCACTTTATTACATCTTTTTCTATTCATCTTGCTTTAGCAATTGTTTCCACTTTATTGCATCTTTTTCTATTTGTCTTGCTTTGGGCCAGGAGCCCTCCCCCATCTGGGCCACTACTTCATTTACCCCTTAAATGACACTTTCTTTCACCCTTTTTTGCACAGAAGAAATCTATGATCCATATCAAAACAAGCATAATGTAGTACTCACTCTCCTCTTCTGACTGTATAAAGCCCATTATGCTAGAACCTTTTACTTCTATCCCTGCTCACTTTCCACCCTAGTGGGGGTGTAGAAAGCTATTTCTAGGGTCTGCACCCATCTTGTTCTGTGGGTCTATAGCATGTCCCCTGTTTGCATCACTGTTTTCTATTAGTTTTTGACATAGATGGCAGAGTTATGTAGCCTATAGGGTAGTAATGTTTTTTTTATTGTGTCATTTATGGGTTGGTGTATTTGGAGAGGGGGTAGCAACAGCAAATTTTAGTAATATTGTATTTGTGTTAAAGATTGATTTCCAGATGAGGAATTATTGCAAGGGGGTGATGGCAGCTGGTTTCATGGACTAGGACAAGCCCTGTCACTATACTCGGTATCCTACAATTTCCAAAGAGGTGAACTGTGTCTGGCATACAAGGCATCCTCTGACCCCAATATTGATGGATTTACTGCACATTAGCAAGTCAAATTGCTTCAGAAATACTCAGTCTATGCATCTAAACCTCTTTTGCAACAACAACAGAACAATTTGGAAGGACAGATATATCTCACAGAGGATATTGCTGCTCTGGAACAGACTCTCCATCCACATAAAGCAAAGTTCATTCCTGTCCATATTCAAGTGCAACTTGGATTTATGGATGGGAAAGAAATAGAACATCTATCCCAGGACTGGTCCTTCTACTAATACTGTAAAGAAACCACTCCTAAATGTTTTATTTCATGCATGGGTCCTCTCAAATTATCTATGATATGATCCCAATTATTCTCATTAGTGGTAATATACAATTATCAACCATGGGATGGGTAAGGGCAATCTATAAACAAATGGGATAGGTTATTTTGAGCACAAGAAGTAGAACTGGCTAGACATAAAAAGGTCTGCAGGGGGAGGTAGCCTAGTTCTTACCTATGAACCTAAGAACCTATTTATAGTTACTTAGTTGGGTAAAGAAAGTTAGGATGCTGAATATTGGAAGTAGGTGTTGGTACATGGTAGGAAGTGTGTAATAGTAGTAGTAGAGTGAGAGGTGAAAGGACTGAGAATGAATAAAGTGGGTATTGAGCTGCGAGTAGTAGGAGAGGGGAATATATAAGGTGGTAGACAAGTTAACCATTTTGACTGGAAGATCTGAACTGTCATGTTATGTTAGTTTGTTATCTGTATAGGTTTCTATAGGTTGGTTGTTGGTAAGATGGTTGATTGGATGATGATTTGTGATGTAAGGATATGAGTGGTGGGTGGGAATAGGGGTATGGGGGAAGCATAGTGAAGCCACATGTGCTGCTGAGCATAGTAGAGCTACCCCCTAGAAAATGAGTGAGATCTTTAACTAAGATAAGTAAAAAAACAATGTCCACAGTTGATTAATCATGGGCAGATTGACAGGCTATCAATTTTGGTAATGAAATGTTGCTGGTTGCTTAGTTTTTAAGGGGCAATCAGGTAATTCAATAGACTATAGTTACTCCACTCCCTTCAGATGAATTTCCATCAAAGCAATGTATAAGGTAGAATAAGTAGGGATAGAAAGTGAAGTTTTTGTTACTATGACTACTTGAGGTGAGTCATAGTATTTAATTTTATTTTTATGGAAGCAGAATTTATCTGAGGTCTGCTAAGTCTACCAGAAGGCTGTTGTTCTAACAACATATTCCCTCAGTTGGATGGAAGTCACTGCTTCAGTGTTGCGTTTTGAAGACTGGAAAAAGTCTCAGCAGAAATTTGTTGCTAAGGGAATTGCTTTCACCAAGGAAGTTTTGCTCTGATAACTAAAGCTAAAGTGTTAAATTAAATTAAACTAAAGTCATATAAAGGTCTTGGGGCGGGGGGGACCTTCAGATGTTTTAATACTATTTATTTATTTATTTATTTATTTATTGCAGTTGGTTTACCAGGATAGTCCATTGGGCCATAAAGAACCCTTTTTTCAATGGAGTCCTGAAACAAAATATACATTCAACAATTTACATTAACAATCTAGGTACAGAGAGTTATTGGTACTATGTTGGCAGGAAAAGCAAAATTTATCATTAGCAGTCATAACAGTAAATACAATTAAAAAGTGAAACTACAAGTAATAGAGACAGATTAATAGCGATTAGAGAACAAACATAGTAGGTTCATAAAGTAGGATATGGTATTGTAGGAGATTTAGTAGAGTTAGTTATGTGGGGTGGGAACAAGAGCATTCCCACTGTGATGCTAGATGTAAAGAGACTTTTTGAAGGAGGAGTGGTTAGAGGTGGTGTGAATGTGTGGTGGTAGGGAGTTCCAGAGGCGAGCGAGGCTGAAGGAAAGAAGTTTTTTTTTTGGTGGATGAGTAGGTTTATGCATTTGATTGTTTGATCTTAAAACTCTGCTAGGTAGGTGCATTTTAAAGGCAGAGGAAAAGGAGGGACAGAGTGAAGGGTTTAGAATAAGCTTATGGGCTAGAGTTAGTTGAGTGTAAGTTAGTTGATTGGGAAGTTCTAGCCATTTTAGCTTATGGAGGGAGACACAGTGGTGAGTGGAGGACTTATGGCTGGTGGCAAATTTTGCAATTTTGTTATAGCAGGAAGTAAGCTGTTTTTTTAATGAGGGCTGAAGATTAGTTAGTAGTGGGGCACCATAGAGAAGGGAGGGATAGAGAGATTTTAGTGTCAGATGTGAGGTAGGCTTTCTGTCTATAAAGCATGCCAAGTTTTTGATGTGTTTTTTTAATGTTGTACTATGGCACAGACCACTCTAATGTAAAATGATGGTTGAAGTGTCCACAATTCTAAACATATTTCATCAGTTTCTTTTGATGTTTAGATAATACTTGCATAGGATATTAACAGCAGTATCTTCTTTTTGATGCATTTGAAACTTGATTGAAATTCAACTGTGGAAGATTCTTCAAAAGTGAAATTTTCCTAACATTTTGGTAGCAGGAAATATGCATGGCAACTATGTGCTCAGTACACTTACTTGTAGTATGAAGCAGCTGGAGGGAGGTTGAATTCAAGTGGGTCAGAGAGTGGAAAAGTAAAGGACATGTAATGTATTACAGGAAGTGTGTGCTATAGTCTCAACCCAAGTCCCTAGTTCTGTGACAGTTGAACATGCAGACACAAAGGCAAACAGGAACCTCGTGTAGCAGATGTAAGCACAGCTAAAAAAGCTCCAAATGCTGACAAATAAAATGCAAGCTTTTAAAATGTTTACAATCTCTAAAACCAGTTCAAGATAGGTCAAAACAACCTGTTCAAAAGGCTTCAAAATGTTAGTTCAAAATATAAAGTACTTTTCATCTTCCATAAGTGAAAAACTTCATCAGATCTGGTGCAGTTTTTTTCACTTATGGAAGATAACAAGCACTTCAGCTGTGCTTACACCTGTTGCTGGTGTTTGCATTTGTGTCTACTTGGTTTTGACTTCTTCGCTTTAGATGCAGTTGAACATGGCTTGAAAGTTGCATAGTCTGGTGAAGTTATAATTTTATCTTCAGTAACACATGCCGGGTTATTTTTTTCAGTGTATAGATCTTAAGATAAAATCTGAAGGTCTAAATATTGAGAAAAAGTTAAAGTTTCCCACTTTATTTGGGGTAAAGACCTCTGCATAATGGTTCTGAGGTTTTTAGTTCAACCCCAACTTATGAATACTGTCTGTTTGGCATTTGCATGCTTTTTCCATGTTTGTGTGGCCTATTTTTTCTGGTTACTTCGCTTTTTCTTCACCTCCCAAAAGCATATTGCTTCTACAGCTATACCATGTCCCTGTTTACATACAAAAAGACCCTTGTTGCCCAGGTATTGCTTGAAAAGTATACATTGGCTAACCTACATACCCAGTTGAAAATGATAATTAAGTCATCAGAATACAAATATATATATATATATATATATATATATATATATATATATATATATATATATACAATTTGCACTATTTACAATCTAAATTTATTTTTCCCTATGAAAAATGTAAATAAAAACATATGTAGAGTTTAAAAAGGTGGATTAATGTTTTATTTAGACACAATACCCATGTATACCAAACAAGAGCTTTACATGTAATGTTCTAAATAATGAGATCCCAGGGGTGTACACAGTGAATTCCATTTTGAACTCACATATGCTTATTGCTACTCCCTCATCTACCTGGCATTTAAAAAGTGGTCATATCACTTGAGCTATTGCCCCACCCCACTCCACCATTAATGTGTATAATGCTCAGTCCAAAACTATTAGATTTATTGTTTTTAGATTTGCAATCATCTTTGTAAGGAATCTATATACATTTTTAAGAAGCATTCATCTAGATGGTTATAGACATCACATGGCTTGATAAAGCCCCAATGTTTCTAACAGGTTCAGAAAAAAAATATCCTCTTTCAAGTACAAAGAGTATACCTGTCTGCACCCTTGTGAGATCCAAGTCATAAAAGGAGGAGTTAGAGAAAACCTCTCAGAATAGAAGAAATATTGTTGATAAACTTTTTAAATGCTTATAACAATCCAGTTCTTAATGAAGGTGTTAACTGCAGATGAATTTTATGAGAAACTGTTAAAATATAATTAATTTTGGCAGTAAATTGGACAATCTTTTTCAATTATTCTATTCATTTTTTTTTGATTTAATGAATGGATAACTTGTGTCAGTTTAAAGCAATGTTTGTAACATCACACAGTATAATCATTTTAGTGAGGTGAATGGGGCTCTACTACAGTAATTTTTGAATGTTGGCTTATTTGGCATTTTATGAATTCTGAGTATTAATTAAATTGTTACTATTCACCTTTTTGGAGACACTGGATAGCTTTATGTTTGGAGATTTATTCTCTATTCCCTCATAGATAAAGGTGACAATGGAGGTTATGGTTTCAAAAGAACAGAAAAGTTCATCTCCCTATCTAGGCACTGTATAGAAAATCATGAAGAACAGATCTCCCAAACTATTGTCACTTATTTTCTAAAGTGTATTGTTACATTTGACATGTATTTGTGTTTTACAGTTAATTTTATTTTTGGGTATACACCTGATATTTTTGCTGCAAGTGTTTCAAAAACAATGCAAACTTTATGACATCTTTTGATGTTTTAGTCTCACTGTTGACTGTTTTTACTTATCGCCTTACACACAAAATCATGTCAACTTTGGTGTTGCCAATGATTTACTTATTGCAGAAAAGCATTATGGGCAATCAAAACCATCATACGTCTTTACAGTAACAGCTACTTGCATTAAAGTTTCACTAAGAAATCATCTTGCATGTTAATTTTCAGTGTAAGATATTCCACAGCTGAGACATAGTTTACAACTCATCTTGCCACACTTATTGTAGGTTCAGACTTCCAAAATGTCATGTCTGAAGTTTTTAGCTTCAAGAAAATTTTCAATGGACTAGCCATATTAATAAAAAATAATTGCAAAAGTAACACATTTTGGTTCTAACACTGTGAAATTTGATTTTGTGGATGGCAGTGAGATTTTACACCTGTAATGGAAAGAGGGACAATACACTTTAATTACAAATGTTACACAAGAATACTGAATTTGAATTATCATAAAATCGCATATATTCTCAAAAAGTAAATATATAGCACTCAACTATATCTGTAAATTTTAATGGGAAATCTCTTTCCATAAACTCTAATGCAAATACAATAAAGGACTTCTCTGTCCACTAAATTTAGACTAATAATCAAAATATCAAAACTTTACAGTGACTCTCACCAAACCTAACTTTAACTTTAAATCTGTTTCAAAAAGATTACTTTATAAAATCCTAGCACCCTCCTCAATGGAGCACCAACTATAAGACAAGTTACACCAGGCTTTTTATAAAAAATGCAATTCAGACAATTAAGACTCCAGCCTGTATTTTTAACTTTTTTGACCCCTGTGTTCAAAGTCTCCCCCAAAGTATCAACTATCATAACAAATTAGACTACAGAGTAGATTCTGCGGCAAATCCAAACTTCTACCTGTATTCAAAATTAGTCAATCCACTGATTTCATCAAATAATACAGATTCTTAAGTTGCTCACTCTCAGCATGACTTTAAGCAGAGTTTATACACCTCAACTGTACTATTTTCAGCAAGTGGTCACATTTTCTTGTATGGGAAAGTCCTTCTTAATTTTAGCCATATTTATTAAGCTTAAAAGGACATTAACTGTGTAAATCACTACCCATTCCAATCATCTGTTCCTTGCTGGGATCCTCAGATGGTTATATAACCTTGCCTTCAAACAACCTTTGCAAGGTCCATCATGGTAAACTTGGGTAACATCCTATCTGACAAAAAGATTATCCACCTCACCAAACATTGTGTGCTGTGCATGCTACTATAAGCTGATGATCTCCTTACCATAAAAGACAGCTGCTGTTATCCCAACAAATTTAAAAATGAATTAAAGAAAATGTGCATATGGTTCTCTAACAGTCTAACAGTGAGTTGCACTAAAACAAATCATTATTTGAAACTAACCCAGCATAAATACATTTTTAATAAACAGAAACAAAATTATAACTTTACCATGTGTGTATACATTTAAGATTTGTCTGGTAGCCTGTGTAATTGCACATTTTGAAATATCTTTTTATGAAGCAAGGTGCATTCTTATTGAGATCATGGTGGATATCCAAATAGCAGATGGTAGACCCAAAGAAGCTATCAAATTTAGATATAGTGTCTTTTCTTCGAGAAATGGTTCAGCTTTAGCCATGTTACCTCTACCTCCAGGGATATTGAGTGGGAACTACAAATTGTGGCTCTACAAAATTCATGTTTGCAAGTAGACTAAGAAGCTTGAAATGTTAAAGTTTGCTGTCTTCTGCATGCTGTAAGAGAGGAAGCCATGAACAATGAATTTTGAAAGCGAGACTGAATATTGCAGTAATAAGACAAGGTGAGCCAAGAAGCATTTTGCCATGGTTTTTAGTATTTGCTCTTCAAACTGGTATAAGATCATAATGATACTATTGCCTTATCTTATTGACTTAAACTGAATCAAGGACTATCAGTTTGGTGAACTGCATAATTTATTAGTTTCTAACAATCATTAGGTATCAGAAATCATCAGTAAAGAGGCAGATTTTCAAGAGTTACATAAAGTGACTGATGTTAGCAGGGCAATTATAATTATCACAATAAAACAGCACAATGTAAACAAATGTTAAATAAATTTTATTTATGTCAAGATTTTTGTCTCATATTTGTGGTCTGTCCCTTATAAAATTTGTAGTTTTCTGGCCAATCATTGATGATTGAAGTCACTAGATAATTCCAAGTATTTGAGTTTCAGACTTCATGTCCTTCAGACAATACATATTAAAGCAAATCATGTTATGCTTGAAACTTTATAAGTTTAGTAAGAACAATATTTAAAACTTTTCCCTATTTTTGGGCCCTTGTTCCTCCATTATTTTTGGTTTTGTCCAGATTTCTTCCATTAAAATGTTAAGAAGTATGATCACAAATATCTTGCCCAGTGTTCTAAATGCTATGTATAGATAAAGGTAATACCTGATAACACTGGTGACCTTTGTTCCTCATGTCAAAAGATGTGGTAGATGTAAAGACACATACATTGATAAGTTGTTCATAGTTTCTTAAATCTATTGTCAAATACAACAGATTAGAGATATCTGTACAAAATCTTATACAAAACAGATTGGTTCCACAAAGGGGTGATGAATTGTCTTAGTAACATTTAGGCAAATTAGATTATATATAAAACAAATGAACTGCACAAACTGGACCTAAAGAAAGCATATAGAAGCGGCAAAATTAGTAATAAAGACATGAAAATACTTAAACATGAACTTACAGTACCATTATATCTGCTATTTACTAGGTCATCTAAATATAAGGAGAATCATCAAGACTGGAGACATGCACTTGTTAAACGCATCTTTAAAAGGAAACGGGAGTAGGACAAACCCAGAGTCATATAGACCAACAAGTTTACTTTCTTGCCGTGGAAAAATAATGGAGAAGGTTATATTGGCAAAATTATTGACAGAATTGGAAAGATTAGGACTTGAAACCATATATCAGCATGCATATGTTGAAAATAGATTTTTAACATCCAGTGACACAATGTTATATAATAATATAATAACAACTATAAATGAAAAATTGTTTTGTGATGTAACTTATATAGACTTAACTCCGGCCTTTGATAGCATTATTTATTTATTTATTTTATTACTATTTGGTAACTGGGTGGGTGAACTTGACATTGTAAAATATCAGAAATTTGCAATGGCATAAAGCTACAACAGTTTGACAGTTTATAAGATATTATGTTGCAACAAGAACATTTGAACAAGAGTTGTCAGTTCTGTTTGGCAGTTACTTCATCAAATTTAGTGCTATGAATTATAGAGCAGGAATAAGTAGAATAGTTCTGTTATTCGCTGTTAACCGTTGTCCCTAAAGTAAACAAGGGATTCAGAGAGAAGGTTGTATTTAAGTATTTTCTTGAAGTCTTTTATTCTTTCCTGTTTTTTATGCTTTACTTGGCAAATAGTTACAAGTAACAGGCCCAACCCAAGGGAAAGCTCTTTCACTAACAGCAGTTTTGAGCTTAGGTGAGAGAGTTATCTTGAAAGCTTCTCGATTCATATAAGGCATGAAGAATAGGAAGTTTTTTAGTTTTCCTTTTAATGGGGACAATAGCCGTGATTTAGGACATTGTAAACTAGTGTAATATGGAGAAAGTGGCCCTATTTGTTTCTGTTAACCATTTTGCATTATTAAACACAATGCAAAATGATTAACATTGGTTCTCTGATGTCTATTTTCCTGGTATTGTTTGCCAAATGTAGGACTAAAATGGGAGTCTATATTCAGGTGTGGGTATAAGTGCATTCTTTGCAATGGCTTTTGTTGTGGAGAGAAGGTGTGTGATTTTATAACAAAGTTTAAGTTGAGTTAACACTTTATTGGCTATATGGTCTGTGTGAGGGGTAGATTTTAATGCAGGATAAAGAATAAAGCCTAGATATTTTTGTTCAGTAGTGTTAGGAATTGTGTTAGTTTTGTTATAAGTTATATGCATGGGGTATAGGGCAGTTTGTCTGATGAAGAGATCATTATTTTGGTTTGCTTATGGTTGATTTGCAGTCTGTTGGAGTTAGCACAGTTGCTTAATTTAGTGAAGTCTTATTGTAGCTTATTTTGTAGGTGTGTTTAGTTTTTACTGGATTGTATGGGAAGTATTTCACTGTGCACATGATCAGTTTGAGATTAGGAATCTCAATCAGAAGATCATTGATAAAGAATAATAGTGGTCTTAAAACAGTGCCCTGGGGAATGCCAGTGTTAAGAAAGCCAGTGGAAGAAAGGGTGTTATTGTAGCACACTTGGAATGACCTGTTCTGGAACTAACTCTTAAACCAATGGACAATATTAGTAGCAACACCAAGTCTAGAAAATTTATTGATGAGTATAAAATGATTCAGACACAAAACACTGATCAATAAATTAGAACAACTATGTAATCTTGATAAGATGGATAGCTACATGGCTAACAGATAGTACATGGTAAGTATCATACAGCAACTTAAATTCATGGTTATAGTCAATGTGACTCACAGGGCTCTGTCCTTCTGTCCTAGGGCCATATTTGTTTTGGTTGTCTCTTTCAGATCTGTCCTTCTCATCTGAGGTGTTCTGTAGTCAATGTACAAAGGTGACTCAAAATGGTTAAATTGCAACTGTTCCAGATAGGGCATTTCTGCAAAGGAACTTGACTAAATTGACCATTTGGGCAGAGGAGAATAAGATGTTGATAAATACATAAAAACTAAGCTCATAAGATTTAGGAGACATAGGCTGAAGGGGAATATTTAATGCTGCATACATCGATTGAAACTGTTGATTCATTTAAGGACCCGGTTATATGGGTATACCCAATTCTGAATTTTCCTAATCATATCAACCACTTGGTTAATGATAGTTATAAAACTGTATAGGCTTTATAAAAAGATTTATAAAGTCTAGAAAATCATAATGATGAACCCGTTGTGTATAAGTTACATTAGACACAAACTAGAGTATGGAATAGCAATATGGAAACCTTATAAAAACAATCATGAATAAACTGGAAAGGGTACAGTGGAAATATGCTAAGGGCATCCATGGATCTGAAAATGTAAGTTATTATGAAAGATTAAAATATCTGAACTTATCCAATATCTCATACATATATTTAAGGAGACCTTATATATATATGTATGATATTTAGAGATAACTACCTCTGGGAATGTTAGTGGTTATCAAAGGTTAATAGAAAGTTATTAGGCAACCTATGTAAAAGATTATGCAGGAATGACAGATGTACTAATCGGTTCTCTGATAGAGTACCACATGGATGGAATAGACCTCCAAATTATATTAAAGCAGGCACTAGTTTAGATATGTTAAGAACAACTGGACACTTATTACGGGAATGACTGCTTTGGTGTATTGGCAGGCTAGAAAAACATTATTCCCCATACCTGAAATATTTGTATGTATGAATGTATGTGTGTATGTCTAAATGTGCATTGTATGACAGACATGCATCTGTGTATATTTAGCTGCTGCTATAAAAAGCCATGTTGTTGTTTTTCCACATCTGTGCACAAGCAAGCCACTGAGCAATATAATTTGCTTTTATGCTCTAAGTAGTGCTGTGAAGCTACTTCATACAATACAAAGTATAGTGGGCTGCAGTTCTCCAGTGTGCTGTGGTCTGGCTATTTTTCTAAGGAGTGGTTCAGAATGACATTTAATTCCTTAGGAATGATGGTAGTCTGAGGATAATTACCACACAGTGGTCATGGGGATAGAGTGTTGTGTTAACACCCTTTGGAGGGAGCTCATTGCCATCACAACTGGGCAGGCCTCATCTGTCTGTGATAGTAGGTATGCTCTAGAGGGGAATTCCTTTGCTGGTGTAGGACTTTCTTAGACAGTGCTCATTTTTTTGTTTTCTCTGAGTGTGAGTGTGTGTGTGTGTGTGTGTGTGTGTGTGTGTGTGTGTGTGTGAGTGTGTGCATGTGAAACTGCACTGCTGTATCTACTGAGCTATATAGTCACAAGAAAGGACAATTGCTACTCTGCCAGATGCAGTATCATTGGTTATATGCAGCTGGATTCCTATAGGTTGCATTACTGGGACCAGATGGTGCTCTGGTGACATTCCTTTTATAAACAGTGTAGAATCAGGGAGGTCATCATTTACATAGAGTTCAGTGCCTATGCAGTGGGGTAAGATGGCGAGCGATGTCTTATCACCATTGCTTTCCTTCGTTTATGACTCACATTAGGCTTTGGTATACTTTTCAGTGTACCAAGTCTGCTCCAAGTTGTATAATATTTCTGGACTTTTTTTGATATTCTCCAGACTGATGCAACACATGATTTTTTTTCCTTACCACACCAAAACATTGGCATAATCTCATTTTAGAAAGTTGTTTTCATTTTTTAAACACAATGAAACAGTATATTATCATTCAAAAGAAACAACAAACAAAAACAACTGTTTACAGTAGTGTCTACATCAATAAACCTAACAAACTTTCAACTTTAATTCAAAGAAAAAATGATAAAAAATTAGTAAATATATTATATATATATATATATATATATATATATATATATATATATATATATATATAAAATCATAAATCAATCCTTTTTTAATAAAACACAACTTTAACCAGTTATTATAGCAAGAAGTAGTTTTATCTCTTCTCATTTTAATAGCAACTAACTCATTTTGACAAACAGTGTTAGCAATATTCATAAATTCTTTAAATGATGGAGTATTTTTTTTCAAATTTATTTTAATAATCTTTCTAGCAATAGTCAACAAACTCCATATAATAAGGTACTGCATTTTAGGAACATTTCCAGGAACTGGAATATTAACAGAATCAGTAATTTAGATAAATTACATTTGTCTATCTGTAGAGCTTATAGAAAACTTTAATTTGCAATCAAAGGCCATGGGCCTGATTCATAAAGACCTACATGAAGTTTAGCGATTATGGCAATGTGCATTGCTCCCAACATGACAGTGTACTATTTGGTATTCATTAAGTGATTTTATGTGACATAGGTTTATAGGTTCATAGGTAGGTACTAGGCTATCGGCCCTGGGGCCTATACAAGCCCAGCCAAAAAGGTACCCTGGCTTTTGCCACCCAAGAAAATTATTTTCCTGTGCCACTGTCGAGCAGAGCCACAGAGGTGATCCCCAGGCTGAATTTCCTATTTCCCATCCAATCATCAAGATTTTTCTTGAAGAGTGCTAATGAGGAGCTTTGTTTGATATAGATAGGTAGTTTATTCCAGACTATGGGAAGTCTCTGGGACAGGAATCTATCCCTCTGGCATGTTCTGTTTATTGTGGTGACAAGGTTTAGGTCCCTAGAGCATGTAGCTCAGAAGGATTGGGATTTCTTTAAGTGGAGCATGTCCAACAGCTCTGGGTTTGACATAGCTTTGCATGTTAGGCAGAGATCACCTCTGAGTAGGCGATATGCGACGGAGTAAAGCTGGAGTTTTTTGAGGCGGTCTACGTAGGGCATCTGTTTGAGGCCAGTAATCCTCTTTGTGAGGTATTTCTGTGGCCTTTCCAGTTGTTGTAGATGTCTTGTGAGGTACATACCAAAAGGGGTGTTGTACTCTATAATGAGTCTAATGAGTGATGAGTAGAGGGGAACAATGACCTCTTTTTTTCTGGATGAGAAACCTTTTGTGATGAGGTGTGCCACGTAAAAGGATTTCCTGACTACTGTGGCGATGTGATTATCAAAGGAGAGACTACTGTACACCTGTGTCCCAAGGTCTCTTATCACACTTTCGGTGTTAAGTATACTACCACCTATGTTGTAGTTCATGGGTACAGAGTTTTTACCAAAGGGGATGACAATGCACTTTTTGGCACTGAGCCTGAGGCCATGGCTTTGACACCAGGCATCTGTCTCAGTGATGTCCTTTTGTAGGATGTCCACATCGTTAGGAGTTTCAATTATGGCTCCTAGTTTGCAGTCATCTGCGAACTTCATTAGCCAAAGACCTTCTGTGTTAGCCTGTACTTCGGAGAAGTAGATACCAAACAGGAAAGGACCCAGGACAGAACCCTGTGGTACTCCACTTGTCACTGGTCTGAAGTTGGATTTGGAGTCTGCTACTTTCACAGTCTGGGTTCTGCAGTGAGCCAGTTGGCAACCCATCTTGTGACATAGGAATTTATACCTAGTTTAGCGAGTTTATCTATAATTCCAGAGTGGGGGATGGTGCCGAAAGCCTTGGCAAGATCTAGTTAGGCTGTGTAAACCACCTTACCCTTGTCTACGGCTTTGGTGACTGCTTCAAAGAAGTCTATCAGGTTTAGGAGACATGATCTGCCTTTTACAAACCCGAACTGGGTGGGATCCAGTGTTTGGAGATTACCAATGCCTTTGTTTATAAGTTCCATGATGATACATTCCATGCCCTTGCAGACCAGGCTCGTCAGGCTAATGGGGCGGTAGTTCCCAGGGTCCATGGTTCCCCCTTGTGGAGTGGGATAACTGTTACTGTGCGCCATTCAGCAGGCACAAAGCCTAAGGTGAGGCTATGATTGAACATGGTACTTAGGTGGAGTGCCAGTTCGTTCTGTAGTTCATGTAGAACGCAGCCTGGGATGTTGTCTGGTCCCATGGATGCTGTGTTCTTGGCTTTGGAGAGTGTGGTTTTTACCTGTGCAGCTGTGATTACAGGAACTTAGCATTCTTCCGGTACATGTACAGCTGCCAAATCCAGATAAGCATCAGCATGTACTAATGAAAGCATTACCCCGATTATGAGAACCACCTCTGCCATAACTTGAACTGCTACTTCCACAGCCCTGGCTATATGTTGGGGTGCTACCTTAAAGTTAGCAATGTCTGCTGGACAAGCATTTATGAGGATTATGCCCAGAATCATGACCCCATGGCCTACCATGTCAAGGTTTGGACACTGCAATCATTGATGGAGTAGTAGCTATAATGTCACTGTGGGAGTGGGATCTTGCATTGTCATGTCTGCTAGCACCAGAAGATGGAGCAGCTGTCTGGTGACAAGGATGGCCATCCTCCCCCAACAGATGGTCCATTACAGAAACTACCCGGTCCATTGCGTTGTCCATACTATCCAAGGAGTTGCCCATGTGGTTCAGTGAGTCACTCACATCAGAATGCATGATATTTAGTAGCTGTACTTTCTCTTCCAAGGCCCGGATGGAACTTGACTATGCCTCCACTACAGCCCTAGACATATACCTGGTGGCACCTAATAACACATCAGCTTCAGGAGGAAGTGGACAGCAGGTCTACTTCAAGCACCCCTACCATCCTTCCTGTGTGGTACCACACCCTCATGATGGCAACTAGGAAAGACAACTGGCTCTGCAACCAGAATAACTACATTAGACGTAGCCTGATTAACTGTGTCATCAGGAACCTGTCCTATATATAAAAGCCACCTTTAATTCTATGATTGATACTGTAAATAATCCATATTGCAGAAATAGGGGTCTATCTCAGATGATCGAAAGCTTACAAGTCCGAAGCTCACAACTTCGAACTGTAAACCTCTAAAGCTGACAACATCAAACGGACAAAAACAAAATACTAAATACCCCCCAAAAATGCTCTATACAGGAGGGCAAGCCCACCTACACCCTCCACACCCCCCGCTACTTAAATATACCAACTCCAAGATCGTACTATAGTACAGTAAAGGGAAATCTTCCCTTCCTGCACTCTATGGCGATCTCCCTTCTGCGGTTCGATGTTGTCAGCTTTTGGGGTTTGAAGTTCAATGTTGTGAGCTTTGGACTTATCAGCCTTCGATGTTCTGATATAAACCCTAGAAATAGTACCAATATCTAATAGTGTTGTCTGAGCCTTTGAAGAAGTAGTTGAGAATGAACTTTATGACTTGTATGAATCTAGATGTAAAAATTGCCTCATAATTTAGAGAAGGAAGAATATCAAGCAATTCAAACATTGATTAGTTATGATGATGTAATCATCAAATCTGCTGGTAAAGGTGGAGGAGTGGTAATATAGGATACATCTTATTATGTTAGTACCATGTTAACAATGCTGAGTATGACTGATTATTTACTTATAACTAAAGCAGCAATCACTAAAATCATTAATGATGTTAATTCAGAGATTCTTTATTTCATCATGGATGAATCTCAAAACAAGAATTTGACTATTTATACATTAACACTGTTATTATTCCCATAATTTATGGGATAGCAAAGATGCATTCATTTTTGGAAAACCCTCCCCTTCACCCTATTGTACCTGCTAGGGGATGGGTTGTGGAATCTTTATCTAACTTTTTAGAAGGGCACATCTACCACTGCTTTAAAAGACAGTAGTGACTTTACAAAAGTTGTATGATTGGACTAAGAGCAATAATGTCATCACTTGTATCTGGTCACTCCAGATGTTGATTCTTACCTCTGTTCTGAATACTGAGGGCATAGATCTAGTTAAAAGACATATTATAAGTCAACCTTAATGGGTATAGCTGCAGGATTGATATGCATGTTATTGGAAACTGTCTTCTTCTTCTTTCGGCTTTTCCTGGTTAGGGGTCACCACAGCAGAACTCCGGTCTGCTAATGATTGACAGTAGATTTTTATGGTGCCGAGGTGCCAGCTTGATATTCCACCTTCAATGAAGGCACGCCCAATGCATGTCTTTCGAATGCCACTCAACCACGGTGAGGACATGCAGACTCCACACAGAAGGCGCTCCAGTTGAGAATTGAATGGGAGAACCTCTTGCTGTGAGGTGACAATGCTAACTTAAAATGCATTCATGTTTCAGAAGCAACTATTTAAACAAGTGAATGATGTGATCATGGGTACTACCATGGCCAACACCTTTGCCAATATTGGTATGAATGCTTAGTAAAATCATTAGGTGTTATCTGAAACCCAAAATACTTTTCATAAGAATGTAGCAGTCTATGACAGGTTTGCAGATGACCCTTTCCTTACATGGGACAATCCTTAGCATTTGTTGAATTAATTTATTTCTTACTTGCATAAAACTACACATTTCCCTAAGTTTAAGAAAAATGTACATTATAGACAGAGTGACTTCCTTGATATCACATTGAAGATGGATGTTAAGGGACAGCTTGGTACAACCTTATATAAAAAAGAGGTTAAAAGGTGCATATATTTATATAGGGATAGTATGCATCCAATGTTTATATTTAATATCATTGTCATGAATCAGATGGCTCAGCTTATCAGATTGAATCTGCATGATGACCATAATGAAAGCTCAACTTGAAGAAATGGTTGCTGATTTTAATAAGAAAGGATATCAATTAGATATGCTACAATATATTAAAAAAGATGCATTAAAAATAGGCAGAGTTCCTCCCTAACCCAATTCAAGTGCAACTTGCACAATTGGATGGGAAACCAGAAATTCATCCATGGTTTGACACCTATTTCTTTAATGGACACAGGTGACCTGTAAATGGTTCATTTCCCAGGTCCATGCTTACACTTATCAAAGGTATCAGAACTTATCAGAGATTTGGGATATATGGCTAGGCTTAAAAAGGCCCTTTGGTCATTAGCCTAGTAAACACCTGTGAACCTATGAACCTATATCTCTCCACTTCGCCTATGTGTCATCCTCACATAGTTGATTTGGTTCATTTTGCTATACAACATTATTCTGTTGCTGTCACCCATTGCCAGTGTACTGCCTCTGCAAAGTCATGAAATTGTGTGTAAAACTGTACTTTTATGTTGTGAAAAAGTGGATAGCTATGGTGCTGTCCCTTGACCCTCATGCAAATTTCTGCATTCTGTTCTCCATGTGCTACCCTCTGTTTGCCAACTCCATTTTCACCACTGTCCTATTCACCCCTTTTTCATGTTTAAATGCATAAATAAATAAATATATATTCTTATCATATATTTAATTGCACATATTTGTATTTCTCTGCATATAATACATTTCCTTAACATAACTTTGGAATTGTGCAGCAAGACATCATTTTCAAAAATACTGCAGTCCCAACAGGGATACTTATTAAGCCAGCCTTATCCAGATTAAGTATTCATATTTATTGCGCTCTCCCAACCCTTATTTGTAAGTATAGTAATCAGTTTATTGTCTAGCGTATGACTGATTAATGATGCTTTAATAATTAAAACTAAAACACCATACAAATGTTCGGATATGTTCTTTAAAACATATTGTTGCTACTCCTCTATGCATCTGTCTCTAACTCTCTGTGATCATCCTTCCATCTTCGGTAAGTTGCCAGTGTATTTTAATAGTGTTATATTAATACTGTGAACTAGTGATGCCTTTGTGGCATGATAAGGTAATGCTCAATTGTATCAAAATATGTTTTAATAATTTAATATGTTTTATTCCAGCCATTAGCTAATTGTTACTGTGTGTTTTTGGTTCACTTATTTATGTGTACCTGTTGACTACATAGTGTTGGGAGGTATCATTGTCCTTCTTCTATCATAATTCACAATGTCTGGCACCAGGCAACATATGCAAACAAGGCTAAATGGAAACACACAGCTTATGGGAATATCTTTGGATTTGATTGTCTTTGTCTGCATCATGCTATCTCACTTCCTGACACTGTGCTAAGCTATTTTTATTTAGTTTAACATAATTTTAAACAAGATGAACAGTTGGAAGTACAGTTGTCAGTATGGTAATAAAGATGATTACATGCATTTACATTTGCTGAAATCTGCTGTCAAATATTAACTCTAACAATTCTGAATTTCTACATGTTTTGCTAAGATGATACCCAATTATATATTTTTTTTGGCATGGTGAAGATTTTCAAATACAGATGAATATAAACATGTTTCATAATATTTTGTCTGACTACTTTGTCTTAAAAGTTGGCTAAACCTTTACTTAACATATCATTATCCTGCTGCTACATTAATGTGCCTGCTGCTACTGTGACATTGTGAGGTATTGCCAGCTATGCCAGGAGAAGTAGGGAATGGATGTGTAGCATATGCCAACATAGCTAGCTGGAATTTTGTAAATAATTATATGTCATTTGTATATCAAACTAATTTGTACAGATGCTTGTGTTGAAAATGCACTTGTAAAGTAGCTTGTGTTAAAAATCAACATTGTGTCCTGCTGGACATAAAATAAATATACATTTATATCTGACTGTACCATGGCAACTGAGGAAATATATATCTGTTAACAGAAGATACTGGAAGAGAAGAAGTTAATCTCAGTTCAGCTAACTTTGAAAAATAATAAGAAATTAAATTACTTAATTTAGGCCATAAAGATTGTATCTTACAGTTCTGATTGCAGCCAGAGACACAATGTCTGGGAAAACAAGTACTAGGAAGCAGTGAAGTAATTGCTACTCTGAAAGGATGGAAGTTTCAAATTGTTTTATGACTTCCAGAAGTTGCAAGAGATCTTAACAAAGCTCTATGTGTGTGTATTATTGACACATATGTGCAATATTCTGGGTCATTTGCTAGGAAAGGTAATAGTATGGAAACCAGAAGTCAGATGACCAGATGTATGTTATGTCATTCTGTTTCCAGGGCAATAATGATGTTTTAATATCATGTGAGACTGAAGTCTCAGAGCACTCAGTTTTTGAAACCTGGCATGGAAGGATCCCTCACCTACTTCCTCATGCCTTGTTCTAGTAAATGACCAGGGAGAGTAATTCTTTAGATCAGTCAGGAAAATATAGTGATATTAGTTAAGTACTATTTTTTTCTGTGTAAGTGTGAATCTGTTCATTTGTGTTATTTTAATATTTCATGTGATTAAAACTCTGTTGCTTATTGTAAATAAATAATTACTATTTTCATGTTCTTTTGTTATTTATTATTAAATATATTTAAAATTTTCATTGTGGCTGGTCCTTTATAGAATATTCTAACTTCTGAGATAACTCATATCTATTTGGTGACTCCGTGGCTACTCTTGAAAGCCTTACTGCATTGGTCAAAACACTACCATTTGTATTAGTATTAATTCCACTCAGTATAATTGGGTACCCTTGTAAAAGCCTTAGAGTAGCTTGCTTTGGCATGTCTGGTAGCATTAACTACCTTATAGTCTGGGCCGAAGGGGAGCATAATTCATAAATCTGTGTCAGCCTTTCTCAGGTGTGTGTGTGTGCGTGTCAAAATTAAATCTCAAAGAGTGTGTGTGTCAGGTGCTTGTAGGAGAGACCCAAAGTATTGGTTTCACAGAGAGGGTGCTGGAGGAATTGGCTTGGATATTTGGCTAAAGACTCAACTCTATAGCTGTGCCAGTGGGCATCTTATTAGGGGACCTGGAGGGACACAGAGAGAGAAATCTAGACCCTAGACTGAGTGTGTTCCCTGTGTGCTCTTAAGGGAAATTATGCTTGATGCAGAGAGCTGCATCTATAAATACTGTGTTTCAGGCTCTGTGCTTACTGGCCCAGAGAGGGGATGTCACAGCTACCTCTTGTGAAACCAGTCTTATACAGATCTTTATACAGAAGTTGGCACAGAGCAACTTAGAGTCCTTCTAATTACCATTGTAAGTTCAACACTTCAAGATATGATTACACATGTGCTAACGCTTTGCCATCAGCAGTGCTGCACTCAAAGAATAGAAAAAAAGTAGTCAAAGAGCTATAGCTTTCTTTTGCACAGTGTTTGCATGTGTTTATTACTGTTGTTAAATTATTTCTGAATGGTATTGACTTAATTCATTCTTTTAAAGTAATATGTCTGCTCTACATTGTTTACAGTTGCACTTTGTTACCAGCTTGGTTAACGTATTCTCACAGAATTCATGACTGTCATTCTGCAGTGCAGTGTCCTGTGTACGAAATGCATGTTTGTGTTGCCAATGCATACAGTGCAAGTATGAGACAATACAAGTGTGCAATGATCCCAACATGAAGTCACAGCAATGTCTGAGTGATAATCCACTGGTGTGCAACAGGCGATGTGCATGTCAGCCCATTATGTGGAAGATGTTAATGTCCCTCACAGTAACAAAATGTACAGTAAGGTGGGTATCTTCATGTAGTTATAAAATCACAGTGATGTTACATTGTCCTGTGCACACATAAGCTTTTCTTACACAGCCTATGATGCACAGTAACATCTCTTTCAACATCTCTTTCAAGAATTGCTTTTTAAAAATATTCCAGTGTCCAATTTCACACAGACATAGTCTGTCTTCTCCCATGGTTCTTACAACTAATTCAGCACTATCTTGATTGTGTAACCTTGGTAGGTAGGAGGTTTGATGCCCACTATGGAAGATGTGTGTGCGTGTGTGTGTGTGTGTGTGTGTGTGTGTGTGTGTGTGTGTGTGTGTGTGTGTGTCTGTGGTGTGTTTGTGTGTGTGCCTGTGTGTGTGTGTGTGTGCTTGTGTGTGTGTGTGTGTGTGTGTGTGTGTGCGCACGCGTGTCTATGTGTGTGTGTGTGTGTGTGTGTGTGTGTGTGTGTGTGTGTGTGTGTGTGTGTGTGTGTGCGTGCACATATGTGTGCATGTAAGACAGTGTATCATTTGGTTGTGTATACATTTCTCCTTTGAATAATACATTTAAGTGCTCTCACAGCTCCCTTATCCCAATTTTTACAGAAATATAATCTGTGAAACACACTGATGAGATCATCCTGGGAAAAGTGCACTCTCTTCACTTGAGTCAGATTCCTCCTGTGGCACTTGTGACTAATGAGGTGCTGTCTAGATTGTGTAACTAGATAGGTAGAAAGTTTGATGCCCAATGTGGAAGAGTTGTGAGTGTGTGTGCATGTGTGTGTGTGTGTGTGTGTGTGTGTGTGTGTATGTATAAAACACTTGCTGTGGTATCCACTTCCCCTAGAAGATTGCATGTAACTATTCGTACTGTTCTCTTATCCCACTTTTTGATGAAATATCATGTGTGAAAGACATTGATGATGTCATCCTGATAAAAGATCTCTCTCTACCCTGAAAATTCAGACTTCTGCACACCTATGAGTAATACAGTGCTCTGTAGACTATATAACTTGATAAACAGGAGGACTGATGCCCGACGTGGAAGACTTGTATGGATACGTATGTAATATTTGTTGCTGTATTCACTTCCCTTTAAAAGAATGCATTTAAATGTGCACACAACTCCCTTATCCCAATTTTTACAGAAACATCATATATGAAACACACTGATGAGGTAATCCTGACAAAAGTGCATCCTCTCCCCTTAGCAATCAAAATTCTCCTGTCGCACTTGCACCTAATACATTGCTTTCTAGCTTATAAAACTAGATAGATAAGAAGTTTGTTTGCCAAAATGGTAGGCTTGTATGTGTGTGAATTTGTGAGAGTGTTAATAGTTAAATGAGCATATGTTCAACCAACCACTGCTCTGGATAAATGTTTTAAACCATCCCCTAAGCCCTTCATTACAACAACCCGGTGTAGCTATGTATAGTGTTTGTACTCTGAGTACAATTTTCTAGAGATTACTTAAAGAAAACATTGCTTTTTTAGGCAATACTATGCCCACAAGTGTGTAAACTAATGCTTCAAAGATTGTCATGGACTGAAAAATCATCTATTTAATGTTGTTTGAGGGAAAGTGATGCAAACGTTTGTTAAATGTGGTGGAGGAGAACATTTCCATTTTTCAAATGTCAGGTGTTTTGTGTGCCATCAGTAACAGCACAAGATTAAAAAATCTATTGTCTGCCTACACCCCTGGTTCAACACACTGATGAGGTCATTCTTTCACAGGTGAACTGTTGGTATTTAAATGTCAGACTTCTCCTGTGGTGCTTGCATATCTTACATTATTGTCTAGAATGTGTAAGTAGAGCGGATGTTTGAATACAACAATGCTTAACTTATACAAGTTTGACTGCCAATGAATTCATGATTGCTTTGTGCACACTTGAAGTGGCAACTTTTACAAACCTAGATGACTGTAGAACTCCTTTTTCCAGACACATATCTTTGACAATAAACTGATGATGTCATCATTTCATATATGCTATATGTCTCACTTGTACTTGGCATTCTCCTGTGGTGCTGGCCGCTGATAATGTGCTGTACAGATGGTGTAAGTACATAGGTGGTTTGATTCCATGACTGCATCAGCAGTGGGACAGTGATTACTGTCATATACCACTGGCCACTTCACAACCACCTTTATGCATGCTTCTGATTATCACATTGAATTACACTGGTACTCTCTAACACTAGTAAATTCCAGCATACACAAGAATAATATTTTTTTAGCTATACAATGATTACATAATGCTAATATACCTGCATTATATCACATTTGGAGTATGAATTTTCCTGTGTTGCATAACTTTGATACCGTGCTTTGTACATTGTATAACTTCATATGTAGGATGTTTGAGTCCAGCTGTGAGTAGATCTTTCACCCTCACACTTTCTACACTGCTGTCCAACTAAATAAATGATGTGCAGTTGTACAGTGTTATTGTGCACTTCAAAAACATTTTAGCATAAATATCCAGCTAATAAACAATGGTCATTCATTTAACTGTGGACTGTTCCAGTTGTGTCTCAACATGTCATGTGGCACTTGCAATTCAGCTGCTAATGTTTACCTTGTGATCTTGAGCAGCTAGTTCAAATCCAGTGATTACTGCAGAGACTCCATTGAGTCACTCTTATTGTGACTGTACACAGTCATTAAAAAGTCATAATAGAGAACTGTAAAAAGGAGAAGAATTTAAGTATATCATGAATAGATTACAAAAAAGCATTTGACAGCATCCCACATTCATGGATCGAGGAGTGCTTCCAGATATATAACATACACCCTACATTGATCAATTACATTACAGTGACCATAGCATAGTGGCAAACCCCTTTGCAACTAAGCTATGATAAAGGACAAATTATTATCCCATGGATAAAAAATCAAAGGGGGATATTCCAGGGAGACTCTTTTGTCACCATTGTTCTTTTGTTTTGCCCTTAACCCATTAAGCTTTCTGCTTAATAGGTTAGGTCATAGTTACAATTTGTCTCCCAGAAATCAATAAAGTGTAAAGATTTTTCATCTTTTTTGTGGATGGTTTATAAACATATAGTCCATCAGATGAGGAGCTGAAAGCACAACTGGAAGTGGTCAAAACTTTCTCAGATGATATAAGAATGTCATTTCATCAGTAAGGAATATTTTAGAAGACTAAAATTAATGCTAAAAATATAGTGAAAGTTTTGAAACGTGAAGAGTACAAGTCTAAGATGCCTTCCCTGCTTAGTTTAGCAGAAGCATAACAGTGTCAGCAGGACTGGAAACCAAATCAGAAGTACACAAAAATCAGACAGTAACTGAATGCGCCAAATATCAAAAGATAGAATATAAGGAGAAGGATCAGATGAGAAGACAAAAAATGTGGAAAAGGCAAAAATATAGTTGCAAGTATAGAAAACTCCTGGAACAACCTCATGTTGATCAGGATCTGATGCAGGAATGGTTAAGGAGAGGTGAATTTGAACCAAAAGGGGAAAGGTTAATATTAGCAGCCCGGGACAGTAGACTACATGCATGTTGCTATACAAAGTCCCTTGAGCATGTAGGAAAAACAGACAAATGCGGGTCCTGTAAAACAGAAATGGAAACGCTCACACATCTTACTGCTGGGTGTAATACACTAATGGCAGAAGACCTGTATACTGAAAGGCATAATAACATGGCAAAACTGTTGCATTAGAGTTTGTACAAACATTACAATACTGAAGTAGCTGAGAAGCATTGGAAACAAGAGCCACGAAGCATTATAAAGAATGATGACATTTATATCACATGGGATCACCCATTAACAACAGTTCAAAAAATAGATGTGAGAAAACCAGAAGTAGTAGTCTATGAAAAGAAGACAAAAGTAGCATTGATCATTGAAATTGCTATACCTAGTGATTACAGTGCCTTATGTGCAGAGACACAAAGTCATAAAATACCAGGATGTACAGGCAGAAATGAGGGCAGTGTGGAAGAAGGATACCCAGACATTTTCAAATGTAGTGGGTGCAATGGGTCTCCTAAAAAAAAGAATTTTCAATCTTATTTAGATATGTTACCAACACATGTAACTGTATGAACTGCAGAAGGAGGCAATTGTGGATACATCGTGGGTACTGTGAAGAGGACTTTTAGCTAACATCAAAGACTGAACCAATATTAATTTCATGAACTTTAATCATACTTAGAGTTACGATTTTTGACTTACTACAAATGTTACAGGTACACAGATCCTTTGCAGCAGTAACATGATGTAATGTCTTCACATAGTGACATATCTTACAATTGTGACACTTCTGCCGTGGTACACTTATCCTGTACAACATCATGTATTTTCTGTTGTCATACACTCATGCGTTCAACACCCACATTCAATGCCTGTTAGCATTGTTGGGCCTTATACTGTAAAGCATAAATGGCGTACATGACAGTTCTACTGTATCCAGCTACACTGTGAGGGGCCTCCCCTTCCCTTTCATCTCAGAGATTGTTTACCACACATACATCAGGTGAAACAAATTAGCATAGATGGATTGTCATAATAGTGTTAATATTTCCATTGTGAAACTTGTGGTTCATCTACATGTTATTAATAGGTAGAGATCATGGCTTGCTCTTCAATTCCTGAGAGGGGCAACATTATATGAATGTACACACATTACATAAATACCATTATATTTCATTGTTGTTATCCATTATTATTTTATTTATTTTTTATTTTTATTTTTATTTTACATTTGTTGACCTTGAAAGTCTGACTGGACACAGATCCATTTTCAGCGGAGTCCCGGGGAGAAAAGCTCCAAACAAAAAATCCTTACATTCCAGACAAAATTTTATACTAAACGGTTATAATCATGTTATAACCTTACAGAAAGATCAAAAATACCAAAATTGTACATGCAAGACATATTCGGTATCTAAAATAGCACCTATAATCATCTCATAATTATATAGTAATGTGCAAAATATGTAGTTATAGATATCAAGTAACAATGACATAATGGACAATGTGCATGAAATAGTCAGCATATCATAGACCACTTTATTCAGATATTTTAAGGGAGCAGTGTAGTTTACCTAAGGTGATGGTAGGAGTTATATATTTTGTAGTGTAATTTTGTTGGGATGTAGTAATTTCTGTGCAGAATTATGCTATGGAACCATATATATAGTATTGTGCCAGACTGGGAGCAGGAATTATCCTGGGGAGTAGCATGGGCACAGCCAGTTGTCTATATAGTGGGTTTTCAGGAGATGTTTAAATTGACTGGTAGATACAGTGGAGATTATTTGGCTTGGTAGGGAGTTCCAAGTCCTAGCAATGGTGCAGGTGAACAGAAATTTCCCAGAGTCATTTCTATGTTTGATGCTTTGTATGATGGCAAATGGATCTTAAAGGTCTTGTGGGAATGTGGGGCTAAATTAGACCCTGGATAGCAGGGGTGTTTTCAGGAAGATAATATAGTTTGTGTGCTGTTGAAAGTTGGTTGAGTAGAAGTAGATGAGGCAGCTCAAGCCAGTTGTGTTCTTTCAAGTTAAGACAGTGGTGAGATCTGTATGAGGCTTCAGCTGCAAACTTGGCAATCTTGTTGTAACAAGATTCCATTTTGCTTAGGTTTGTTTGGCGTAGATTTGTTAGGACAGGGAAGGTGTAGAGAATGATGGGAAAGAGATGAGTCTTCACTGTGGTTGCTTTTGTTGGCTTGGTCGTATATTGCTTATTCCTGTAGAGAAGTCCTAGTTTTTTATTTACCTTCTTGATGGTTTGGGCTATATGGGTATCAAAGTTTAGGTTATTGTCAATTTCAACACCTAATAGTTTTGTGTGAGTAGTGGGAGGGATTTGGATGTTATCCTTAGAGTTCATAGGTTCATAGGTTCATAGGTTGGTACTAGGCTATCAGCCCTAGGGCCTACACAAGCCTAGCCATAACAATTCCCTGGCTATTTCTTTCCACACTATTTACTTCCCTGGACCCCTGTCTAGCAGGGCGACTGACATGATCCCCGGGGTGAATTTCCTTTCTCCCATCAAGGTTCCTTTTGAAGAGGGCCAAAGAGGTACTCTTCTTGACTTGTATGGGCAATCTATTCCAGAGTCTGGGGAGTCTCTGGGTCAGGAACCTATCCCTCCAGCATGTTTTGTTTATTGTGATGACAAGGTTTAGATCCCTGGAGCGTGTGGCTCTGTGGGATTGGGATTTCTTTAAATGTAGCATGTCCAACAGCTCTGGGTTTGACATGGCCTTGTATGTTAAGCAAAGATCGCCTCTGAGTAGACGATATGTGACAGAGTATAGCTGGAGTTTTTTAAGGTGGTCAGCATAGGGCATCTGCTTTAGGCCTGTGATTCTTTTAGTGAGGTATTTCTGTGGCCTTTCTAGTTGTTGCAGATGTCTTGAGAGGTACATACCAAAAGGGGCATTGTATTCTATAATGGGTCTAATGAGGGATAAGTACAGTGGGACAATGACCTCCTTAGTGATGAGGTGTGCCACATAGAAGGATTTCATGACTGTTGTGGCGATGTGGTTATTGAAGGTGAGACCACTGTCCACCTGTGCCCCTAAGTCTCTTATTACACTTTCGGTGTTTAGTGTACTGCCACCTATATGGTAATTCATGGATACATGTTTTTTCCCAAAGGGGATAACTATACATTTCTTGGCATTGAGCTTGAGCCCATGGCTCTGGCACCAAGCATCTGTTTCTGTAAGGCCCTTTTGTAGAGTATCCACATCATTTGGGGATTCAATAATGGCTCCCAGTTTGCAGTCATCTGCAAACTTTGTTATCCAGAGTCCCTTAGTGTTGGCCTGTATTTCAGAGAAGTAGATGCCAAACAAGAGTGGTCCCAGGACTGAACCCTGAGGTACTCCACTTGTCACTAGTCTGGAGCTGGGTTTGGAGTCACCTACTTTTACAGTGTGGGTTCTATCAGTAAGCCCATTGGGTGATGTAGGGATTAATGCCCAGCTTAGTAAGTTTATCTATGATTACAGAGTGGGGGATGGTATCAAAGGCCTTGGCAAGGTCTAGATAGGCTGTATGGACCACCTTACCCTTGTCCATGGCTCTGGAGACTGATTCGAAGAAGTCAATCAGGTTCAGGAGACAAGATCGGCCCTTCATAAACCCAAACTGGGTGGGGTCCAGTGTTTGAAGGTTGCCAATGTCTTTGTTTATAAGTTCCATGATAATACACTCCATGGCCTTGCAGATAAGGCTTGTCAGACTGATGGGACGGTAGTTTCCAGGATCCAAGGTGGATCCCCCCCTTGTGGAGTGGGATAACTGTAGCTCTGCACCACTCAGTGGGCACGAAACCTGAGGTGAGGCTATGATTAAACATGACACTTAGGTGAGGTGCCAGTTCATATTGTAGTTCATGTAGTACACAGCCCAGGATGTCATCTGGTCCCACGGATGCTGTATTCTTAGCTTTGGAGAGTGTGTTATTTACCTGTGTGGCTGTTATTACTGGAATTTGGCAATCGTCCGGTATTGAGATAGGCCATTTAGGGGGTGAGAGGAGAGTGAAGTTGGCACTGAATCGATTTGCCAGGATATTGGCAATATCCTTGGGATCAGTATATTTAATGCCATTCTGTATTAGCTCAGAGCAGATCTGAGCATTGCCATTTAGATTCTTGACATAGTTATAGAATGCCTTGTGGTTGTCTTTGGAATCTTTGGCAATTTTATTTTCGTAACTAGCTTTGGAGGATTTTATGAGGGATCTCAGTTTCTTACTTAGGCTGGTAAGGAAGTTTTTTGCATCCTGAGATTTTCCTCTTTTCTGCAACAGTTTCTTCCTTTTGTTGTAAAGTTTGTTTATGGCAGGGGACCACCAGATTGGCTTCTTTTTTTGGATGAGAGCATCTTGGTTCTATTTGGGATGGCACGATTTATGCATGAGTGGATGTGCTCATACAGTGCCTTAGTGTAGGATTCAGCAGTTGAACTTTCAGCTCCCATCTGCATGGGTGTCATGAAGTTTGTCACTTCTGACTTGAGTAGCATGAAGATGGCTTTGGAGAAGTTTTTTATGGAGGTTTCCTTACTGGGGTGGGGGGGTGGGGGTGGGATGTGGATGTTAAGGGTGATTAGCTTATGGTCAGACCTGACTAACAAGGGGGTGACCATAGGTGTGGGGCATCAATTTCCCATGTTGGTAATGACCAGGTCTAGGATATTGGAGCCCCAGTTAATGGTGAAATCATTGTTTAGAGGAGGGGATCGACTGGGGCTAAAAAGAAGTAGTTCTGTTTTTTTGGGATTAAGAATCAGTTTGCTGTTAGTGAACCCAGTTTCAGCTAGAGTAAAGTTATTTTGCATCAAGGATTGTAGCTCTTTTAAGGTAGGGGTGGCACAGACAAGAGTTGTGTCATCTGCATATTGTACTACAGAGGCAGAGAGTGAGGAAGAGGAGATTTGGTTGGTAAATAGTGAGAAGAGCATTGGGCCTAGGAGAGACCCTTGTGGGACTCCTATGGATACTGGGAGTAGGGGGGACAGCTGGTCATGCCAGAGAACAGCTTGTTGCCGGTCTGATAAGTAGCTTGTGAACCAAGATATGGAGGAGGAGCATAAGTTTTGGTATGAAAGAGTTTTGAGAAGAAGGCTGTGGTTTACTATGTCAAAAGCTTTTGACAGGTCTAAGAATATGGAAAATACGAATAGTCCCTTGTTTCTATAGTTGTTGACTGTATTGGAGAAAGACAATAGTGCTGTTGTGGTGCTATGGGAGGGTCTAAAAATGTGCTGGATTCTGGAAAGTAGATTATTTTGAATGAGATACTAGAGTAATTGGGAATGAACAACTCTTTCTAATATTTTGGATACAGGTGACAGGATTGCAATAGGTCCATAGTTAGTGAGTTCTAAGGAGTCACTTCCTTTGTGTAGAGGAATAATGTGTGATGTTTTCCACAAGGTGGGTACCTTACATTCTGCTATTGATCTATTTATAAGCATGGACACTGGGTAAGCTATTGCCTGTGCTGCTATTTGAAGGAAATCTGCAGGTAGGTTATCAGCTGCTAGTGTAGTAGGTTTGAGTTTGTTTAGGAGTCTAGAAATTACTTTGGTGGGTACTGGTTGTAGGGAAAAGTTAGAGGTGTTGTTATTCTGGCTTGTATTTGGGAGTGGAGTGGGGTATACTGTTGTGGGACTATTAGTACTATTTTGAATTTTAGCAAGGGTTTGAATTGTTTCAGTAAAGAATTTGTTAAAATGAGTGGGAATGCTGCTGTGGTCATTTGGTAGAACTGGGGTTGGAGTGGAGGCCTTTCCTGGGTGCATTATACTGTTTATTGTGTACCAGAATTTTGTATGGGTTTTGGGCATGTTTTTCTTGCATGGTTTTATAGTAGTTAATTGTATTAACTTTAACCTGTCTCTTGGCCTTGTTGCAGAGTTTAAGGTAGATTTGCTTCATATTAGCAGTTTTGTTTTTATGAAACTGTATCCAAGCTTTGTCCCTTTCTTTCATGGTAGTTTTAGTATTTTTAGTTAGCCATGTGGCATAATTTGTTTTTACTCTTATGGTATGGGTGGGAGCATGATGGTTTAGGATATGTAAGAATGTAGAGTTGAAGTATTGTACGGCTTCGTCTAGAGGTAGTAGTTTTAGGGGGTTCCAATTGCTGCTTTTTAGTGCATTAATGAAGTTAGTGGGTACAAAGTTCTTTTTATTTCAGATAACTCTGAGGATGGGTTGGCTGAAGTTATGTAGTCTAGTCCTAATTAGGTAGGTTGGCTGGTGGTCACTTATACTATCGGGCAGACATCCAGATTGTTGTGCTAGAGTTGGGTTGGATAACAGAATCCAGTCTAGGATGGATTTGTGTTTGGATGTTTTGTTGGTTTTGGTTGGGGTAGATATTATTTGGGTGAATACATGCAGGTTGATGTGGGCAGTTGGGTTTTGGTTGGAGCAGTTAAACCAGTCAATATTAAAGTCATATAGTAGTATGGTTTCGTGTGGTAGGGAGGAAGAGATCCAACTTAGCAGACTTTCCATAATAGTAATGTTATTACCTGGTGGGATGTAGCCTCCTGCAATAATTATATTTTATTGCTGTTAAGTTTTAGTTTAACAGTGATTAGTTATATGCCTTTGACCTATTGTATGTTGTAATCTATTTGTTCTATGGTGAGGTGATTTTGAAATAATATTGCAATGCCACCTCCTTTCTTTTCTTGTCTATCTTTCCATATAATATTATAGCCTGGAGGTGTAATTTCATTATTATGGTGTTGTGGTTTAAGCCAAGTTTCAGTTAGTACTGCTATATCAGGTTGATATAGTGCTAGTAGAGCATGGAGGTCTTGTATTGTTAGTTGTACTCCTTGCATTTATGTTAAGAAACAGGAGTGATGAGGTTGGCCTGTGGTAGACAGGGTTTTGTTGAGTAGAGTTAGCATTGGTGGCTGTAGTGGGGCCTGGATTGGGATGTATATCGCAGCAGCGGGTGATAACTTGGAGTAGGTAAAGATAGAATTTAGATAGTATATGTACTAATTTAACTTGTCTAGCAGAGTAGTAGGGGTTGGGTTTGATTGTTACTTTATTTTGTAAGAGTAGGGTCGGTAGGGGTTAAGGTCATTGGGTGAGATAGGGAAGTTTTTTAGTTTTAATGTAGTGGGTATAGCTTCAGTTTGCCATTGGGGAGGGTTAACTATTTGGAGTTGGATGAGGAAGGAGGAGAGGAGGGAGAGTAGGATAAGAGGGAAGAGTGTTAATAAGTGGAATACTGCTTTAGGTAGTTGGGATAGTTGTGAGGAGTTCATCTTATCTAGTTTTAGATAGACTGTGGTGTGAACTAGTCTGATGTCTATGACTATGTGGGTAATGTGTGCTAGTAAGGTGGAAGTGAGAAGGGTGTGGTGGAGTGTGTTACTATGGGAATGGTATGTGTGGTGTAATAGGTTAATTGGGATTTTGGGATTGTGTGATTGGGTGAGGTCTCTAAGTATAAATGTAATTGATGTGGGGGTGGGTGGGGATGGGGGTAGGGTAGAGGAGTGAAGTGAGCCCGAGTGTAGCGAGGGCGAACGTAGTGGGGCACCCCCCATTCAGAGAAATGGCAGAGAGAGTAAAACAATCAGTAAGAGCAGAGTGGCTGGCTATGGGGAGAGATCAGGAGTTGGTAAAACAGCAGCGAAAGTGAATCAGTTGCACCAAACGAAAAATAGACACTTACAAGGAGTAATCAGAGTGAGCTGAATCAAGGAAGCATGTCAGAGCAGAGCAGCAGTCCATCAAGTTTTCAGTGGGGTTTTGGAGAGAGCGACATGGGTAGCTCAAACTAAATAAGCAGGGCAGAAATCCCAGCAGTGTCCCACATGGCAAAAGTGCATAAACGAGCCCAGGGAAGAGCAAGATAGAGGGAGGGAAAAGATGACAGCACAATGTGAAGAGAGGGGCCAGAAAAAAGCAAGGTTGGGGCTGCTGGCATCTTATCCTTATTGTCTAGCTTGTAGTGACTGTGCAATCTATCTGATTTGCACAGTATCTTTAGGAATGCCAAACCTCTATATGGTAAAGTGCTGCGTTTGAAACAGCAACACTATTTGGTACAGTTAAACACTAAATCAAATACTTAGGTGGTTTCTTTTGCTTATAGGTGGCTGTAGAGTCGGTGGTCAAGAATGGGGTATCATCATAGGCCCACACACAGTTTTGTTAACAGTGGCCTGTAGAAACCCACAGGGTAGTTCTGCTAGGGGTTACAAAGACAAGAGAATGGAAATTAGGTCAGAAGCAATATTAGTTAAAAAGAGAGACAAACAAAGCACAGCAGTGACTGTTTTCACTTAATTATGCTAGAAACTTAAAGTTCATTGAAATGCTTCTACAGAGCAGATACTACAATATGTCAGAAGTGTTCTAGAGTCTGTTAACACTTACTTATACTACAAACTCTACAGACATAGAAATGCTTCTACAGAGCAAAATACTTCAATATTGCAGAGCATTCTGTTGTAAAATATTGGATTGCTGTGTAACTATCAGCGCTAAAGATGTTATAGTCAGGGTGATTTAAGTGCTAGTTGATAGAATTTGTACGACAGTGCAGAGTTTTAACTAGGCGGGAAAAGCCCACGAGTACATGACAAATGTATAAGCATTAATTTGCTGCATAACCCTCAGCACTATAACAATTATAGTCACTCACAAATACAATAACATAACAGAGTCTAGTTCAAATAGGCAGGGAAGCACATGAATATAAGAAAATTTCAGGAATATTAGGCTAACAACAGCTTATGACTCTATATTCATATAGTGGGAGTAACCAAAGGAAATGCACTGCATAACTAAATAACAAGCTGTTACAATCCTATGCAATTAAACATGAAGATACATGGTTGGATCAGTAGTACTTGCATTTCAATGGCTTTAGGCTCAGGGCAGAATCACTAGAAAGCACCACGTGCAGAAGTTTTTCAAATATTCAATAACAGTAGCATATACGGTTGCTTCAATCATTAGAAACAGCAACAAGATTCCATGTACTAACATAGGCAGTTGAAAACATCATTTACAAGCCATAATATCACACAGAAACAGTTTGTTTAATTGAATAGTAGCAAGTAGTATTTAGAGAAATTGCACTAAATATCCGTAGACCAAGGAGGATGCTCAGCATCGGAAGGGGAATAGGAATTTTAAAAATGGCACCCTAAATTGTAGGCACCTATGAAACCTTAGAGCAGGAAATGAGGTGTGGGGTAGGGGTTAAGGCATAGTGGAGTGGGGCTACCACCCCATTCAGAGAAATGGCAGAGAGAGAAAAAACAATCAGTAAGAAAAGAGTGGCTGGCTATGGGAGAGATCGGGAGTTGGTAAAAAAGTAGAGAAAGTGAATCAGTTGGACCAAACAAAAAATAGACACTTACAAGGAGTAATTAAAGTGAGCTGAATCAAGGAAGCATGTCAGAGCAGAGCAGCAGACCATCAAGTTTGAAGTGGGGTTTTGGAGAGAGTGACAGGGGTAGCTCAAACTAAATAAGCAGGGCAGAAATCCAAGCAGTGTCCCAAATGGCAAAAGAGCATAAATGAGCCCAGGGAAGAGCAAGATAGAGGGAGGGAAAAGAGGACAGTACAATGTGAAGAGAGGAGTCAGAAAAAAGCAAGGTTGGGGCTGCTGGCATCTTATCCTTATTGTCTAGTTTGTAGTGACTTAGGTCAATCTATCTGATTTGCACAGTATCTTTAGGAACGCTAAACCTCTATATGGTAAAGCACTGCATGTGAAACGGCAACACTGTTTGGTAACACTATTTAATTATTAATTAATTATTATGTTGGACAATGATATATTATCACAGGTATTGACTGAATGGCAGTGAAATGTTTATTTGGGGCCTGTTGGGATGTGACTGCTCTTGTGACATGTGAACTGAGTACTGGCTTGTATAGCATACCTACACAGATAGACTGTGGTTCACTTCTGGCACAGTGTGTGTCCTACATGATGGAAACAGCTTCTTTGTCAAAGAAACAGTCACACTGTAATGCTCACTCTTGTGGGGGCAGTAACAGGTGTACCTCTTTTCCAGCACTGTGACTAAATTCAGTTGTTCATATAATATTCATTCCACCTGTCTTAATGCACACATTAAGTTCAGTGATTTGTGACAGACTCCATATTTGATGTGGCACATGCAGCCAATGCAGAGGTTTGGAAAGAGGCTTGTGTATTAGGCAGAGGTTTGAATCTGGTGACATCTGCCAGCCAGAGAACAGCAGCTTTTACACAGACAATATTTATGACACACTCAGATGGCCACCTTTATCAGGTCTGTTCCTACTAGGTAGCTCATCCATACACCTTATATGATAAGAAAGTGCTGTAAGCCCTTTAAGGGTGTTCTTTATGACATGACCAATACATATATTTCTCTGGTGACCATGATTGTTATGTATTTCTCTGATATCTATTCTGGCACGTGTTAAAAAATGACATGATGCAAATGTTTCTTAGGTCATTCCTTGCTCATATGCATTACCTATTCACAAGATAATTATGCTTTGTATTTCATGTCTTCATCCAGACATGTATTTAATACTGCAGTTGTTTTTGTGACACTGTGCAGCTTCATGACAGATGAGTGATTCTACAAACGTTTCTTACTCTATGGTACGCTGCCACACCATCAGAAGCAGTGACTGGTCCTCGGTTACAACAGTTTTTATTGCATTTGTAATGGAAAAGTTAAAGAAATAGAAACCAATGTTTTGGAGTACCTCCAAAGTGAAGGATTCAGTGTAGAAAATCTAATTCAGAAAGCTCCACAACAGGATAGAGCAATGGACCTCCAAATTAATGGGAAACCAGTGGAACAGGAAACAATTGGTCAGGTGCCATATGAAGATATTTTGAAGCCTTCCACAGGAAACCAGTATAAACATTCACTTGAAGCTGGACAGCAAGGGAAGGAACAGGAAACTGTGGAAACTCTGATGCAGTCAATGTTGAGGAGTGATAGGCCAGTGAGTTCCCATATGACAGAGCAACGGATGGAACAGGATGAAATTGAAGAAAATGTGCCACAGGAAGATGCGATAGAATTTTCTATAGAATGCCCGCAGGAAATGGAAAACAAAAAATGTGCCCTCAGTTTAGAAGAAAGCAAGCTAAGAGAAGAGTTGCTTGATTCAATAGACATAGATAGGCATATTAAGATCAATGAAAGAAGCAGAAGGTCAATAAAACCCCAAAAGTCAGAAGTTTGATAAAACAAATGAACAAAGTAATTAGGACTGTCCATAGAGATCCACACAATATAGCAGAAGTAAACAAGATATATTACTGTGCATCTAAATTAATAACTGATAAAGGTCTACCACAAGAACACAGGGTACTGAGGGAAAATAAGGGGAGAAATCAAATATCATGGACGTATCAAATAGAGAAAACTATAAAGTAATTAAGACAATAAGTTTCACTGTTACAAGCGTATAGAAGAGGGAACAGATCAACAAAAATAGTTAGAAAGATAGATGTGATAAAAGCAATATGTAGTATTAGAACAGATCAGGCTCTATCATGCACTATTGCAAATAAATTAAAAATCTCAACACAGGTAGAACAATGTAGAAGATAGCATATAAATATAAATGAAAAGTACAAAACAAGCAATTTATTGATGACCCAAAAACATTTTATAGACAACTGGGAAACAAGGTAAAAGTAATTGAAAGACCAACAACAAAAAAAAAAGAAATAGACACATTTTGGAGACATATCTGTGAAGATCCTGTGGAACATAACAAAGATGCTAAATGGATAGAAGAAGTAAAAAAAAAAGAAAGAATACGAAGTTTAAAGCTACAGGATATAACATGGGATGAAGTAACAGCCAGAGAGATTGAAACAAAGTTAAGAAAAGCCTCTGACTGGAAAAACCCAGGCCCAGATGCAGTACCTAACTTTTGGTTAAAAGTATTAACATCTTTGCATGAAGATTTAGACATGAGTAAGAACTATTTATATGCACACCCCGCACAGACATCAACCTGGCTAATAACAGGAAAAACAATGCTCCTACTTAAGAGTGAACCTGCAAGCTACCCTAAAAATTATAGACCAATAACTTGCCTTCCAATGACATACAAATTGTTCTGTCTTTCGGCTTTTCCCGGTTAGGGGTTGCCACAGCAGAACTCCGGTCTGCTAATGATTGGCAGTAGATTTTTACATGCCGTGTTGCCAGCTCTGATGCACAACCTTCAATGAAGGTATGCCCATTCACACATTTCTCCACGCAGAAGATGCTCTAGCTGAGAATCGAACCAGACAGCGTCTTACTGTGAGGCGACAACGCTACCGCAGCACCACCACCGCAGTCCAATGACATGCAAACTATACACTAAAACTGATGCTGACAGAGTTTATAGTCATTTAGAAGAAAACTCAATTATGGCAATAGAACAAAAGGACAATAAAAGAAAGCCATATGGAATAAAGGTTCATTTGCTGTTAAATACAGTCATAGTGGAGAACTGTAAAAAGGGGAAGAATCTAAGTACTGCATGGGTTGACTACAAAAAAGCATTTGATAGCATCCCACATTCATGGATAAAAAGAGTGCTTAAAATGTGTAATATTCACTCTACACTGATTGACTACATTACAGTGATCGTGAAACAGTAGCAGACCTCTTTGCAATTAAGCCATGCTAAAGGACAAATTATTATTCCAGAGATAAAAATTCAAAGTGGGGTATTCCAGGGTGACTGTCACTGCTGCTATTCTGCCTTGCCCTTAATCCATTAAGCTGTCTACTTAACAGCTTAGGCCATGGCTACTTGCCTCAATAATTTCAATAACTATTGGTGCTTTATCCGTACTAGGTGGTTAGTGCACGCACCCCATCAGGACAGCCAGCAACCAAACCCTTCCTAACTCTGTCCCCCCATACTTACCCCCATCCCAGCCTTTACTAGGACCCAAATATTCTTCTCCCTGTTTTCTCCCTAATTTATAATAATAATCTAAAATTCAACCTACATGTTAAAAAAACTGTCAAAACCATCAATAAAAAACTAGGGTCACTTTACAGAATAAAAGCCTTCCTAACCCCTCCAGCTAAAATTGCTATAGCGCGTTCTCACCTTCTTTCAACCCTTCTGTATGCATCCCCTCTACTCTCGAATTTAAACAAGACTGTCTTTAACAAACTCTCAATTTGCTACAACTACTGGGCTGCCATTTAGGACACATCATTGCATCAATCTAAACCAACTTGGGTTGCTTGAACTACCCAGCCTAATGCAGTATAACCAACTGATTATGGCCTATAAAATCCTCTATAATCCTGAAAATACTCCTGCACTTAAAAATATTATCACCCCCTATAACAATCCTAGACCGCTTCGATCCTCTAACAAACTACTAATTCAGACTAGCAAAATTAATAACACAGCTGGTGACTCTCTCTTTGCAAACTCTGTAAGTAGATCCTGGAACTTTCTTCCAGCAGATATTACCTTACTTTCCACCTTAGTTCAATTTAAAACTAGACTCAAACAACATTTGTCACTTAACTGGCTATATCACTGTATCAAGCCTGGCTAACTCTCTCTAGAATGTGTAAAAATCTGTTAACCATCTTACTGTGTAATTTAATTTAATCCTGACTTACGCTCGGGATTAACTCTAACCTGTGGAACCTGTTTAACTTGCTTACTTATGTAATCTCTGTAAATAGTCTGTTTGTAATATGTAATGCTGGTATTATGTAATGCTGTATCTGCTTACCCTTGGAGCGTTTCTCCCCGGGCCTCCGCTGAAAATGGACATGCATCCAGTCAGACTATCCCAGTCAACAAATGTAAAATAAAAAATATAATAAATAAATAAAAATTTCGGGAATGCTCATTGTAGTCAGTGCTGTAAATACAGGATTGTCTACTAGAGGGCAGCCTTTACCCACTCTTAATATTCCCTTCAGCAGAATTTAATTTAACCACCTTTTCCATTCTGCTACAGCCTGACTTCAACAGTCCTTTATCTCTCCTTCTCCTTACCACCCACTAATATAACTTCTTTTCTCCCCACTTGCATACTTTTTCCTCCAAACCTACCTTTCCACTCCTGATTGTTTTTTCTTGAATTGGATTCTTCCTTCGCTTGGCTTTACGCTCTCCGTTCACCTTTTGGTCTCACTTCGCTCCCCCACCTTGCCCCCATATCCCATCCGCCCCTTGCACCTCTACTGCTATAGCCATAGAACCACACCCACCAATTCCAATCAACCAATCCACATAGCCCAACACAGCCCTTGTCAATTCCCACCTATACCCACCCCCTTAATAAAAGCCTACCCCTTATAGTATACTGGCCACCACCACTGCAATCTAACTAACATCCAAATAAGAATCCCAAACTCAAAACTACTTAACTAACATAAATACCTACCCAATCAAGCTCACCCATTAGTACAACTCCTAAAGACTATCATGACCTTTAAGCCTCTATTAACATTAACCCACATACTGCTGATGATCACCTTAACCTGCCTAGCCTATCTCACCCAACTTGCCAGTGCTAATCAGCCTCAACCATTTCACACAGCTATCCTATCCACAACAAAGGATACAAATATCTCAACCTATATATATCACTCTCTCTCTACCCCTTAAACATTAGCTTGCTCTTTACCTACAAGCTCTTACCTGATTATAACATTTTTACCTCCTTTAACACTATTCACATGCCTACAAAGCTCAATAGCCATAAAATACAGTCCAAACAATCTAAATGCTTCTTTCACCATCTTATCTCCAGCCTTCTGTCTGGGGACATCCACCTAAACCCTAGTCCCTCTCCCATACACAACCCAACCCCTCATCCACATCCACCTCATGTAATATGCAAAACCCTCTATTGCTCAGCTCTAAATGCTCAGAGCTTATGTAACAAACTTCCAAACCTTCATGTCTGGCTTCTTTATAACCAGCCAGATATTCTCTCCATCTCAAAATCCTGGTTCAAACCCCATATAAAAGACTCCAAGCACATACCTCCTAACTATCACATTTTAAGAAAAGACAGAACACAAAAAAAAAGGTGGAGGGGTAGCACTGTTATACTCTTCACCCCTGCTAGTCACCCCCTATACCAAACCTTTCCCTGAATTTGGCAAGACAGAGATGAGTCCAGCCTTACTCCACCTAAATAAGCATACAATCCTTTTCCTTCTCTCCCTCTATATCCCCCCCTGGTGACAATGGCTCATGCCTTGAAGACATTCTCTCCTGGGTGTCCTCCATCACTCATGGAACAATAATCCTGGGTGATGTTGACATAAACTGGGCTACAATCCCATCTCCCACTAATTCACACAATATCAACTTGTATAACTTCACACAATTAATCAGTACTACTACTAGAGCTTCAAAAAACTCCACTAATGGTAGTATTTTAGACTGGATCCTAGTATCCCACCCCCACTGTATCTCTAACAGTAACACTCTCCCTGACCCACTAGCTGACCATTTCCCTACCTTTGCCCACCATCTCCCATCTACTTTCCAACATACTCACACCTATATTTCTTCTTGCTGCTTAAAAAATTTCAACCCAGAAATTTTCATACACACACTAAAGTACACCAAATGGAACTCATTAAAAACCCTCCCCCTAGATAATGCTGTCTCCTATTTCAACACCATCTTTATGAACCTACTCAACTCCCTTGTCCCCCTAAAAACTAAATGCATATGAAGTAACCCTGCACCTTGGCTATCTAAAAACACTTTTGTAACCATGCGTCTTGGTGACAAAGCATGGGCACGATACAAAAAAATAAAACCTCCTCGACCATTACTGAATATAAAACTCTATGCAACAAAGTCAAAAAACTCATTGCCTCTGACCAGAAAACTTATTGTTTTACCCACCAAACCAACCAAAATACCAACCCTAAATAATTTTGGAAAGGAATAACATCTCTCCTCAATCCTGGAAAAAAAGAAAACCCTTGCCTCGACCTAGATACAACTGACATGGAATTAGCAACCCAATTCAACTCCTTCTTTATTGACTCCATCAACAAACTAACACTATCCTTCACTAACAACTCTGCAGCTCCTCTTCAGCCTGCCTTCACCCCTTCCACCCCTAAGATCCCATGCCCCCAACCCCCACCTTTCTCCATCAATCTCATCTCCATTTCCACTATAAAAGAACGCCTCCAAAAATTAAAACCTGGCTCCAGTGCCCCTGACTACATCCCCTCCTATTTCCTAAAAGTTGCTGCTGAAGTAATTGCCCTCCCTGTCTCCATACTAATAAATCATTCCATCTCAGAATGCCAGTTCCCCTAACTCTGGAAGAAGGCCTTTATTATCCCTCTCCATCAATGTGGAAATAACAATGACATCCGTAACTTTCGCCCTATCACCATCCTATCCCCTATTTCTAAACTTTTTGAGAAGTGTGTCCACCAACAACTCTTACCCTATCTCATCAATAACCAGCTTCTAACCATCACACAACGTGGCTTTAGACCAGGTCATAGTACCTCCACTGCCCTTCTGTCCTTCCTTGAAACAATCAACAAAGCCTGAGACTCCAGACACTTCATATCTACTCTTTTTCTTGACCTCTCTAAGGCCTTCGACACCATTTCCCACAACCTGCTTCTTTCCAAACTCCCTAAACTAAACCTATCCTCCTCCTCCATCCACTGGTTCTCAAGCTACCTCACAAACAGGCAACAAGCAGTTAAATGGAAAAGAGCTACCTCACCCTTTCTCAATACTTCCACAGGCATCCCCCAAGGTTCCATTCTAGGCCCCCTATTATTCAATATATTCATAAATGATTTCTACCATGCTATCCCTAAATCCTGCCTTATTCAATATGCCAATGATTCCACTATAATCTGTTCCTCCCCTTCAATTACAACTCTCAATAATCTAACACAAGCCACCTTCTCCTCTACTGAAACAATGGATGCTAGACAATCATCTTGCCCTGAATGCATCCAAAACCAAAATTATGATATTCAACACCTCTAAAACCTCTTCCCTAGACAAACAATCCTTCATAATTGCCAACAGAAATAATACCCCCTAGAACTAGTCTCTGGGACAAAACTGCTAGGAGTTATTATCGACATACAACTAAAACTCAAGAAGCATATACAAAACAAATATCAAAAAAAACTATAAAAAAACTAGGTATGCTCTATCATCATAGTCTCTTTGTCTCTCCCACCACCAGGATTACACTAGCCAATACATATCTCATCCCACCCCTTTTATACGGTGTGCCCATCCTAACTAGCCTTCATTCTTCCCTTATTACAAAACTCTCATCCTGTTATAACAAGATATCAGAGTTTGCTACTGGTTATAGAGCCTCCTCTCACCACTGTAATTCCCTTCACCAACTAAGTTGGCTAGAGCTACCTAACCTCCTCACCTATACCCAGCTTATCCAAGCACACAAACTCATTCACAACCCATCTCTCTGCCCCTTCCTAGCAAACACCTTTGAAATGCACAAACCAGATAGATCACTAAGATATAACTGCCAAAACCTAATTAAATTGCATAAACCTTCATGTCCACCTGGGAATCACATGATGTCCTTCTCCCTAGCATGCCTCTGGAACTCCCTCCCTCCCCTATCCATACCATCAACAGTCTTTACTTATTCAAAACCTCACTGCACTCTCACCTTACTTCTGAATGGAAAAATGCTCTTGCTCTCATCCAACTTAAATTCAGACTATTCTGACCTCTTAATTCTTCCAAACTCATTTCTTCCCAATCACTACCTACTATAGAACTCCATCCTCTGTGATGTTATTTACCTACAACTGAAAGATCCCCTACCACAATTTAAAAAAAAAAAAATTGTATTTCCAACTGAATGTTACTTGTTGGATATTTTTTTGGAATGTGCATCTTTTTCTTTTCTGTATTATGTAACATTTACTTGAAAAATGGATATGTATATACATGATATGTATTTGTACTTGGCTGTACTATGTACTACTATGGATTTTATACTTCCTTCCTATGTGCTTGTATTTTTTTCCAGAGCTTTTCTCCCCAGGACTCCATTGAAAATGGGCTCCTTGTAGCCCAATGGACTATCCTGGAAAACAAACTGCAAATAAATAAATAAATAAATAAATAGTTTGGCTCCTAGAAAACAACAAAGTGTAAAGACTTCTCATCTTCTCTTTGTTGATGATTTAAAACTGTATAGCTCATCAGATGAGGAACTGAAAGCCCAACTACAAGTTGTCAAAACTTTTTCAAATGATATAAGAATGTCATTTGATCTTGATAAATGTGCAAAAGCAACCTTTAAAGCAGTAAAACATCAGTTTGGGACAAGAATGTGATATAAAAGAACTTGAGCAAGAGGGGGTGTATAAATATTTGGGAAATGATAAAGGATCAACAATAAAACATGAACAAATGCAAATAAAACGTAGTAAGGAATAATATAAGACAAATTAATCCTGAAAACAGCGTTAACATCTAGGAACAAAATCCAACCTATAAACCAATTTGCTCTTCCTTTCCTAACTTATAGTTTTGGAGTGATTGACTGTCCCCAAAGCATGTTGGATAGATTAGACAGGAAAACAAGGATGCTTCATGCTCACTAAATGATTTACAAAAATCACTGCATGCCAAGATTATATATTCCCCATTCCGAAGGAGGGATGGGTCTACTTGAAATTGATTACATGTATAGATCTGCAATCATGGGACTCTACATATATCTGCTGGCTTCACAGTACCCAAATGTAGTGAAAGTTTTGAACGTGGAGAATAAATCTAAGATGGCTTCCCTGCTTAGTCTAGCAGAAGCATATTGGCATCAAGCAGGAATGGAAATCAAAGCACAAGTAGATAAAAATCAGACAGCAACTGAATGTGCCAAAAAAACAAAAGAAAGAATATAAGGTGAAGGACCAGATGGGAAGGCAAGAAATGTGAAAAAAGCATAAATTTAGTTGCAAGTATAGAAAACTTCTGGAAGAACCTCATGTTGATCAGGAATGACAAAGGAATGGTTAAGGAGAGGTGAATTCAAACAAAAAGATAATAGGTTAATATTGGCATCCCAAGATAGTGGGGTACGTACACATTGGTTTACAAAGTCCATTGAACATGTGGGAGAAAGAGACAAATGTAGATTTTGTAAAACAGAATTGAAAACAATTTTTACCTTTTTGCTGGTTGTGACATACTAATGGCAGAAGGACTGCATACTGAAAGGCATAATAATGTGTCAAGACTGTTGCACTGGGGGTTGTCCAAACATTATGGTACTGAAGGGCTGAAAAACACTGGAAACATGAGCCAAAAAGCATAATAGAAAATGATGGTCTACATTACATGGGATCATCTATTACCAACAGTTCAAAGATAGATGTTAGAAAACCGGATATAGTTGTCCATGAAAAGAAGACAAAAGTACCATTGATCATTGAAATTGCCACGCCCAGTGACTACAGTGTCTTGCATATCAAGAGACACAAAGTCATAAAATATCAGGATTTGCAGGCAGAAATGAGAGCAATGTGGAAGAAAGATACTCAGACAGACCCAATAGTAGTAGGAGCAGCAGATCTTATAAAAAAATCTACAATCATATTTAGAAATGTTATCAATACACGTAACCCGATATGAATTGCTGAAGGAGTCATTACTGGGCACATTGCAGGTGCTGTGAAGAGCACTTCTGGCTGACATCAGAGATTGAAACGATACAAATTTCATGGACTTTAATTGTATTTTGCCTTAAGAAAAGGGGTCCATTCCCATTATGATATTAGAAACCCAAAAGAAGTGCTGGCTTCCATTGATACCACAGAAGAATCATAAAATTCAATTAAATCACATGCCATTTTCCTGGTCCATCATTTGTTCCATGCACCTGTAAGCCAATTCAATCAGTGAAAGAAACTGAACTGTTGCATGCATGTCAAAGGAGGAAAGCCTCTGTTGAATATATAGAAGAGGAAGATAGCTATTATTTTATTCGATTAATGTGGTTTGAGGAATCTTTTTTAAAATTATTTTTTTCCATGGCTGACTGCACACTCCCTTTCAGCACTGAGACACAGGTATCTGCTTAGGTTACTTTGTGCTGGATCTTACCCTGAGTATAGCCCCTCTGGTTGGGATGTCAGCCTGCCTTGTAGGCTGTTGAAGCAAACTATTGAAAGCTGTCAAAACAGCAGCAGTGTTTACTTCGGTAGTGTACTCCCTAGAAATGTATGCATCGGCACAACTCTGTGGAGGCTGCTGCTGAGCAATGACACACAATCTGACAAGTGTCCTTGACCTCTCTTTCGAATGCATGCGGCTCCCACTCCTAACTACTCTGCTGTCCCCAGTTTTGACTGATAAAATGAAAGCTGCTTGTCTATATGAATGCACTTCCCATACCTTACAGAGAATCATGCAGGCAAAACCTCTGTATTCCTATTCACTCGCACATCAGCTGTAACAGGAATCCGAACCACAAATCACCTCTAGTCACCTGGGTCACAGCTAGGGCTTCATCGCTCTACACCAATATAGCAGTGGAGCTGGCAAAATGTCTCTGTCTAGGTGCTGTAATATTGATACACAAGGAATAACAAATATGAGCGCAATGATGCAATAACGGAAATGACATGGGGATGAAGGTCATTCTGGGACATATATGTACTTACTTTACAATACAATATCAAGATGCAATGTGGTGAATAGACTGGATAAGCTTTTCTGCTATGCAGTCCATTTCAGGAGAAGGCATACGTAACATTACTATAGAAATAACTGGAAACTTTATGTAATGGTTCAATAGATTAGTATTTTTTTTTTCATTTTTAGTAATTCAAGATATCTAGGCTAGAGTTACTTTGCTTAATGTTCTGAAGCTGAGTTGACTATCTGTCTTAATTATGGAGAGTATTCATGCTGCGGTTCAAAAAAGGGCTTCAGAAAAACATGGCAGGCTTGTCTAGCTATCCCTGCATTTCATACCTCATGGCACATCTTATTGCAGGAACTCAATTGTCATTGTCATTGTTCTGCTTCATTCCTATTCAGTGTACATTAAGTTACTTGCAAACTTTACTCCCTCGGCCCTTTGTGTCATGGTATTTCAAGTCTGTATATTATTTCCTACAGACCTATTTATTCCCTTCTCTCAACTTTTTCAACCTCCTCATTTAGTTTCATTTGAATACTGAATTCTGCAGAAAGTGCTGTCCATTTTGACAGAAAGTCTTAATGAGTGTTGACAGCAAATGGAGTCTTATGCTGTGTAGTGAAGTGTAGCATTTATTTTACTTCTCCACAACCTTCTGTTTCAGAAGGAAAGGTGAATTTCCTCATTATCTTTAAGAATTATTAAATTCCTAATAATCTGTACTACTGAGAATACATTTTAGAAAACTATGAACACTAATGCACTTATTTACATAGTAATCAATTTATGCTGTCATGTTTGATGACATGCTGCTCAGCTCATCCATTTGTCACACATCAGTCATTGAATAGTTGAGGCTTATGGATGGCCATGTAGTCACTGTAAGGGTGTTACAAATCACTCCATTAACCCATGTGGATACTTTATGAGATGATATCAATCTTACAGCTTGCTGCCCACAGCTCAAAAAGCTTGATATCTGCACTTCAGTACATTTTACTCCTCTGCAGTTTTGGCTTAAAAATTTGTTTACAGACAAAATGGTAATACAATTAAATTCATCTGTTTGAGACTGATTTCTTTTTTATGTTCAGATATTCACTGTAAGATGCCCATGAAGTTTCAACTCAAGCTGCCAAATTGTTTGCGTATCTACATGTGCTTCTATTAATCATTTGATCTTCACATTAATCCAGCTCAAATATGTTTGAGGTTGTTATGCTTCATTTACACTCATTTTGCTACGTTTTCAAAAATTACTTGTTTATATTATTTGCATGTTTACCTGCTTATATCTCAATAAATTAAAGGATTACTAAACAATGATCTGTGATCATTAGACTTATTTTATATATAAGAGGATCACTACTTGTATCTGTGAAATACAGATACTTGGATATGCATAGACACACACACACACACACACACACACACACACACACACACACACACACACACACACACACACACACACATACACACACACACACACACACACACACACACACACACACACACACACACACACACACACACGTCTATAGTTAGAATAACTATATAGTACAGCAATGCAGAAAGTCTAAAGTAGCTGTAAAATAGTTGCATTTAACAAACAACTGCAGACTAAGTTTTATAGTCATATGTAATCAGTGAATTTCTGCACCACTTTAATATCGAGATTAACATTTAAAACTGGTGTCACATTTCTTCATCATATTATTATAATGCCATTTTTGTGACAAATATAAATCAGATACAGAGCAGCATCATGTTTTTGTATGCTGATTTTCACCCATTCCTATTGAACACCTAATCTATTGCAACGATTGTGTCTATTAATTCTCCAGTGGGGGTAAAAGCAATGACAATGTTGCCATTATCAGAATATTTTTCTTTAACTCTGTTGGCTGACAAGTACACCTGCTAAAACAAAGACTTGCTATGTCATCCTCAATATGCATGTGTGCTTCCACATGAGTGATGAAGTTACTGCACAAACACAGCTTAGCAGAATCATGGACATGTCTCTGTCCCATATGCTGCATGCTGTCCATTTGATATCAAGTGGGTGTTAATATTGCAACTGACTATACTTGCCACCCTCTCACTAGAATGGGAGAGCTGGTATAGACTTGTAATGACCAGCCACCCTAGCTGAGTTCCTCCAGTACCAAGACCATTCTAAGATCAGCTGGGTCTCTGTTAAGACTTTATCCCTCTACACCATGGGAAAGTTCTAGACAAGCATCCCTTTTAATGATCATCCTGTAGAAATGACTGTAAAATAAGCTGATTGTTCTACATATTGATTGGTTGGTAACCTTTGTGAAATGTGCATGTGATTGTTAATGTTTTATTAGTAGAGAACATTGTGTTAGCAGCACCTGCTCTCATAGTATGCGTCACTCTGATGCCACTGAAAATACTTTCACATTTGTTTTTTATACAGTATTGGAAGTCAGTAACCAAAATAAAACCAAACGAAAAATGATCTTCACTAATTATTTTTACTTGTTTAATATTCTGAAATACATTGAATGAATTTTGTCACTTACAGAACAGGAGGTAGCAGGAAAAAAAAAAAAAAACAGATGAGATCTGGATGAAATTAATTACCAAGGAGAGTAATGTACTATATGAAGGAGAAGGAAAAACACTGCACCCTAGCTGCTGTTAACATAACTGAACTCATACACATTACATGTCAACAAACAGAACAGCTACTGGATACAGGGCAACAAGGCAGAAGTGTTCTGATGCTGCCATAAAGTATTTTTTGCAGCAATATTACAGCTCTTCCCATCTAAGTTATTTGTTATTATGATAAAATAAGTCTTATATTGGTTCTTTACAGATTTAGAAATGAGTAGACCCTAGTTAGAATAATTAGAATAAGGATATTAGCATATTGCAAGATGCAAAACAGCACTTTTGCTGATACAAATTTTATGACTGCAACAAAACACTGCCTGGTGTAGATTTGAGCCTGGTGGATATACACCTGGATGCATTAAGAAGCTATGCATAGTCCTCATTCTATTCTACTACCTTGGACAAGTAGTTCATTTATCTCCTTCCGCCTCATATACTGTTATTACAAGTTAAATTAAAGACGAAGTGTACATTATAACCATGATAGGATTAACCAGTTATGTATCATCAAATGCTTATCTATTTTTTTTTTGTATTTTATGAAATGTTACAGGGGATCAAATGAGTTGCTACATAATAAGTGACACCCCGACTCCATGTGCAAAAAATGGGAAAAGGGGTTGAGGATGGATGAATGGCTATAGGTAACTTTGCATCTAAATTCCACCAGCAGTTTTGAACATATAATTCAACACTGAGAGAATGACTCAGTAATGTACTTGCAGAAGTAGTGGCAGTTTGAAATGTATGTGGTCTTTGCTCTTCTGCCTTTCAGTTCAGCACCCTAGTAAATACAGCAAACTGTTTATTTGCAAAATCATGATGATGTTATTGCATCATGTAACATGAAAAGTGAAACAATCTGACACTTTAAACACAAGGTTTCACTGAAACCTCAATGATGTTTTGGAGCTATAGCTAGGATTCTGGTATGGATAACTGAAAATGGTCAATATGAATCAGTGTACTACCTTAGTTAGCAAACAAATATAAAGTGATTAACCAAATCAACCCCTTCACCTCGCTTCAAATTCCCTGCTGTAAAAGAACAAAGTTAAAAAGTTCTAAAATTGACCAAAAACAAAAAGGCCAAATTTCTAGAACTGACAGCCTAGAATTATTTGTTTCACTGTGGCTATAGTTTATATTTTGTTTCACTTTAACGGCGGCTTCCTGTTGTAATTTCTACACTCCTAACTGTGAGTCCCAGAATTGCAGAACGAAAGGAAAATACAGAAGAACAAATGGGAATGATTGCTGTTTTCCTTAAAGGATGTTTTTGTTTTTTTTTTTGCAGGAAGACACCCCCTCACAACCCAGTAAGGGTCCCAGACCACTGTTAATTAGCTAATTATACTAACTCCAGGATTGCCATATCTTGATAAAAATTGAGTGCCCTAAGACGCAGTGATCTTGAACTTCATATATATAAACTGTCATTCTCACATATTCATTCTTGTTACTGTGGGGTTCACACTAATGAATCTTGGAAATACAAATGGATATCCTTAAACAATGTAACTTTAATATATTTTCTTCTTCATTTCTGGTGATAAGCAGCAACTTCTCAGAAAACTGCTAGGCCTGGGTATAGTATGTAGCCGCAAGATATATTTATTTATTATTTGTTACTATGGATTAATAAATTGAATGAATGGCTTAGAGCCAGAGGACACCAGAGAAACTTCAAATACAAGCATGGTGACTATTTTATTGCAAACTTATGAGCGTAAAGTATCTGTTTAAACTGGCTATAGATTAATTTCCTCCTGCTATACTGTTGTTCCCTAAAGCAGCCTCAAAAAGAAATAACATAAATACTCATAAATATATTTATGTATGTGTGTATGTACATATATATATATATATATATATATATATATATATATATATATATATATATATATATATATATATATATATATATATATATATATATGTATATAGGTGTGTGTGTGTGTGTGTGTCTGTGGTTATATAACATTAATTCAGGACTGTTCTTGTGCTTCTGGGAGTACGGTATGTCATCTTTAGCTTTCATAATTTGCCAGTACCTTAGCTTTCTCTCAGTACGGTAACCCAATGTTTTTTACCTAACTGCAAAAGATGAATAAAACAAAAGGAAGAGGAATCATAAGCCAGTTGACACTCCTCTCTCAGTCTGATCCATCTTCTGACATGGCTAACATGTAGCATAATTTAACCCAATGATCCTCTGATAGCAGGTGACATTTGAGCACTGCAGGAATCTGGAGCAGTCCAAAAAAGGAATCAAGCAAATAAGGATTTATCACCTTAGCCGGACTGTAACCATATGTCATTGTCATATATATTCAATTTATTACTGACACGTCCTTATATACCAGAGGCTGTAGATTACTTGCCCTGTTTAAATTCCAGTTTACTGATATAAATCATGTGTAAAAAGTCAAAATCCTTTCACAGGAGTATTCTGCCTTTAGTCAGGATTAATATCTATGTGTAGAAAGAACTAGGTTTTGCGTGTTTTAACAGGTGCTGTGCACAGAACCAATCTATATGACAGTTGTAAAACTATTTGTTTACATGCTGCTATGTAATGAACATATATTTTATGCATTTCTGAGCTGAGTTGTCTCTCTTGTACATACGATTATTTATGGTATATTTAGCTTGTCAGTTTTTTAGTTATCTCTGTTATTAACAAATGTTTTAGATATCTCTAATACATGTAAGGATACCACTGGATGAATGAAAATTAAAACTGATTGTGCAGTACTAGCTGTTAAAAGTAATTTGCTGAGTTTTATGCACAAAGCAAATGAGGGGCTGGCATTTATAGCTACTAGACTGAATATTGCAAAACTGTCTCTCACCAAAGTTGGGATGCATAAAGAACATATTGGTATTAATTGTTAGAGGTCTTTTATGTCAGTTTTCACAATACAGTAGTATAATAGTACCATCAGTTTGACAGTGTAATCCTTGAATGTTCTTTTTGTAATGATACTGCATAATGTACACAGATCAGCACAATGGATATATGCTGATTTACACCATGAAAAACACTGTAGCTCAGCAGTATATAAACAAGTTTTCAAATGCGCTATTCCTCTCATCTTCCTGGCATTAAGGAGCTTTGTAGCTGTGGGGCTGTTTGTGTGCCATCATAGTACGGCATTCCGATGAGTAGGCATCATCTCTGCAATTCCCTGTGATATATGACATCCTTGCTGACTACTTTTTAGAGATGAGACCTAGCAAAACTCCAAGTACTTCCATTATATCTTCTCCCCAATACCAGCCACACTCCTTTCTATAATGTTTTGCATGCTATTCCCTTACATAAGGCATACAGCACTGTGCTGACTCAGCCATATGCAAACTGCTCTTTATAATGCACTAAGATGATCCAACAATATGTAATCGGCATGCATAATGATTCAGGCCAGTGAACTGCTATAGCAGTGACCAGGACTGGATCCAGCACAAAATGATGTAGGCAGCTGCCTAGGGTCTGTTGCTGACTGGGGGGGGGGGGGTGGTCTGGCCATACAACATTAATGAAAATATATGCCAGAATCAATGAACAAGTTTTACTGCCTTGCTCAGCTTCTCATTGTGCAATGCTCCATTTCTAGTTTACTGGTCTGCTCAGATTAGTGACAGCTCTACCGTCTATCATTGGCTTAAAATGCTTTTACATTTGAGCTAATGAGAGAGAGACTTCTTCAAATTGGAGCAGCTAGAGAACACAGCATGGAGATCTATTTTGCAAACAGGTTGATTTTGGACACATTTTTTTTCACCTTGGGCAGATATACTTACAGAGATAGACACCAATTTGCTGAGGTGTGTGTGTGTTTGTGTGCACGTGTGTGTGCAAATATCAACAAACTGTGACCAGATATCCACAAATTGCCCCTGACTGATTCTGCAAATGATGATTACAGACTTTACAATAGTCAAACATGTCAAATTGCACAACATGTATATCCTATTCTAGGAGCACTGTGTGGTCAAATTATTTGCTTAGAGTCAAACGGTAGGCAAAATGGTGGTAGAAAGACCAAAACGCTGTACCCTTGACTACAGGAAGTAGCTTATTAAACACTTACAGTCTTAATCGTCTGCATTATCTGCCAGATTTGCCATAAATTTTTCATTGTTTGAGAAATCACTAAGGATTACAATCAGTCTATAATACCAGTCATTAGAGTTGCATGTCTCTTGTTCAGAAAATGCACATCGATGCAACACCTATTTGCCATTTTCTTAAGTGAATTAGAATTGATTAGCACTTAAGGCTCTGAGGTAACAAACTACTTCCTACTGTCAAAAGTACAGGTTTCGAATCCTGACATTTCCATTTGTCTGCTATGTGACTTTGGACAAACGACACAGACAGCACTACTTGGTGCAGTGGATTTACTCAGTTAACAAATAGACAAAAGAAAATGGTATTTAAAATGTGTCCATTTTTAAGCCTTTGTCCATCCCCCGCAATTATTTTTGACTTTGTCTAGAATTCCTGTTCAAAGAAGTTATGATGTATTTTAGTCTGTTCTTTGTAAAAAGTGTAGCCATCTGGAAAATTGTTGTCTATTGCAATCATTAAATTATGCCAAACATATGACTGTCGGACTTTGCATCCTTCATAAAATGCTTGCTAAAGCAAAACGTAGTGTTCTAGTGAATTTCTAAGTATATAAGTAACAGTCTCAGTAGCACAACAGGTAGCACGATTGCCTTTAGTGCTGAATGGTCAGAAAGTTGTTTGTTTCATTCCCACACCAGGTAGCTGGATACTATAGTGCAGCATAAGGGGGACATTGTACTCCTGAGTGTGCTGTCCTTCAGATGAGATGTTAAATCAAGGCTCCATATACCTGAGTTGGTGGTAGCTCAAGTGGCTGTAAAAAATCCCATGGCACCTATTGAAAGGAGTGAACGTTTTCCAGTGCCCTGGCAAAATTTCTTCTAGTTAGTATAAATGACGCCTCAGGTCTTTCCTGTAAAGGGGCCATTGGGCTGGTGTATCTAACATGGTCAACAAAGTGTAAAGATTTAACTAAATAAGAGACATATTTAAAATCTGTTACCAATTTATTTGATCTTTGTTGCTGATTGTTGAACTAAGAAGTTGAAAGGGCAGAGAGATGAGTTGCAAAGGATTGCATTTTATGGTTCTGACAACAGTGAGCTGAGATACATTTCTTCCCACTATTTATTAATTTATTCATTTACTTGATATCAAGCAGATATCTGAAGTGTACAGTCATACAAGTGGCTGTGATCAATGGTTGTGTGTGTGTGTGTGTGTGTGTGTGTGTGTGTGTGTGTGTGTGAGTCTGTGTGTGTGTGTGTGTGTGTGTGTGTGTGTGTGTGTGTGTGTGTGTGTGTGTGTGTGTGTGTGTGTGTGTGTGTGTGTGTGTGTGTGTGTGTGTGTGTGTGTGTGTGTGTGTGTGTGTGTGTGAGTGAGAGAGAGAGAGAGTGCATACAAAGGGCATAGTTCTCTACTGTTGCATGTGTTTTTCCTCATAACTGAGGACTGCGAAAGACATCTGCCTAAAGTTCAAGGCATCCTGGATTCCCTGCATCAGAATGGCAAATGGTGAACCCTAACTGCAACTTATATATGGTTATGATCACTAATTTGATTATGTAATCGGTTGAGTGGTAGTAAATCTCTATGCTGAGAAGATGGATCTAATGCAAATCAGTCCTACACCAACAACTAAGAAGCAAATTAAGGCTTTATTGGCCTGGCAAGCTTTTATTGAACATGTATTCAGAATTTTGCTGGCATTGCTTGTCCTTCTCTGACTTGGCCAAGAGTAAAGTTAACTTGAGAATTGTGTAGGGCAATAAAGCAGAGTAAGCTTTTAAACAGTTAAAGGCACTTTTGTGTTTGGAAACAACTTTTATCACTCCAGACTTTTCCATAGAGTATCTGGTGCATACTGATGCCTCATGGGTAGGCATAGTTGTAGTATTGCAAAATAAGAAGCCAAAGTAGAAGCAGTTCCACAGCTCACAATAATCCACACCAGCAAAGTTGCCAAAGAATGTAGAATCAGTAAAAACAAAATGAAAACTCCAGCAAAGTTAGAACTTCTACTGAATAACCTCCCACATCTCTTGTATCAGAGGCACACAGGATATATGCAAATGACTCTTATGAACACTAGGTGATTCAGCTAATTGTTGATTCTGAATGACCATGTCTTGTTTCATCATTAATGGACAATTTCAGGCCAATAGAGACAAACCCCACTAGTTGCAGATATGCATATTACACCCTTATGACCTCTTCAACACAACACAAACAGAACATTTAACTATGCATAAGAAACACAGGGCTGTTACACCCAGCTGATGTTCATTATCATTAGGGTCACTGCAAAAATATCTCAAACAACAAACTAAAACAATAAGTAAGAAGGTCACTGAAAAAACAATCAGTAAAAACAAAATGAAAACTCCAGCAAAGTTAGAACTTCCACTGCGTGACCTCTCAAAACATCTTTTATCAGAGGTACATGGGATATATGCAAATGACCCTTATGAACATCAGGTGTTTCAGCTAATTGGCGATTCTGAATGCCCATGACTTGTTTCGTTGTTTAATCGAAATTTCAGGGCAATATAGCGAAACCCCACTAGCTGTGGGATATTTTTGCAATGACCCTAATGTTAAAGTTAAAATACATCATTTATTGTAAAAAACAGTAAAACCTAAGAGCTTTTGTCCCAGAGTTAAAAGAGACTTCATCATCACTTATTTATTGTATCAGTCAAGAGTTTACTAATGCTTAGAAACTAATCAGTATAACAGGGAGTCTTACCATTAAATGCTCCCCCCCACTACCCTTAAGTACTGCATATTAGGCAGAGAGTGACACCAATACAGTCAGACTTGTTGACAAGGAACACTTCAGCAACAGTGGAGCACGTCCTCTGTATGGACCTACAATTCCATAATTTTTTGTTACTTTTAAACAGAAAATGTAACACCATTTCTCTAAATTATAAGCAGCACCTAATAATAACTCAAGTAAAATAAGTATGAAAACAGTGCCATCATAATTTCATGAATGACAATATGCACATTGTCTTTAAGTCTTGTTTTAGTATAATCTATGTTTGTGGTAGAATCTAACAACACTGATGGAAGTGATTTGAAAGTTATTTTCTGTTGTCCCATGATTGCTGCAAGGAGCATTATTTTTTTCAAATCATATCTTAAAGACAGAAATTCATGCTACAGATTTCTTTGCTGCATACTTTGTCTCTGTTAATGTGCATATATGAGTGTGTGAATCCAGACACACATATACATTCATGCAGACATACACACACAAGCACATATATGTGCATATACAGACATGCATGCATATATGATATTTTATATATATATATATATATATATATATATGTGTGTGTGTGTGTGTGTGTATATATATATATATATATATATATATATATATATATATATATATATATATATATATATATATATATATATACACACACACACACACACACACACACACACACACACACACACATACACATACATGCACACTTCTAAGATTCAGAGTACCACAACATGGCATGTGCATGGTATTTTTACATAGTTTTACCGCATAACTAATGTTATGCATAAATATAGTGTATCAAGCATGAATAAGCAAGTGTAATAAGCTTGTGTAAATGTGATAAGTGAATGCTACTTAAGTGCAAGCATAAGACAACAGTATGTTAACGTGTAATAACTTTACTTTCAGTTTTGTTTTCCAGTGAAGGCTAGAATTCTCTCTGTTTTCTCCCTATGCAATACTCCTCTGTAGGGATAATCACACAGTGCTTGTTACTTCTTTTTCTTTCTAAAGTGACCAATTTTTATTCTTTTGTTATGCCTGAGTAGTACTCCTTAAACTCATCTCCCCTCCCCTAAACATCTCCCCTTCGTATCTGTCAAAGTGGTAAATTTGAGCTATTTGCTGCTGTGATTGATAGCTCACAGCAGGAGGCATGTGCTGTGAATACTGTTCTGTGTGATTATCCCAAGTAGTGGTTGAAAAGCAAGAAATGGTAATTAAGCCTGACTGACTAAAAGAAAGCAGGGTATATGTGAAAGCACATGTAAAGTCAATGCATTGACAGGAGATTAGGGGCTATGATGTAATATTTTAAAGCCAAACTTTAGTGGGATACCTGGAGATAGACTAAAAAATCAAGGTGCTGGACCTCATGTGGGCAGACTCTGGAATTACATTTAAAAATATAAAAAAAAAAACAGTTTATAGAGTCCAAAAGTAGTGTTAAAATGTAGGACTCATTGATGAAATAAACATGTTATTTCAGTCTTTGGGTGCGATTCTCCTTTAAGTGCTGAAACACATCCTGGTCTCCACCAGAGAGATTGATGCACCAGTGTACACCTCATCTACTTGCACCTGCAGGATGAGTACACCTATCATTCCTGCCAGCATCAGTAGTCTGAGCAGAGAATTACACTTGGATCACCTGGTCTGTAATTAGGGCTTTATCCTTCTTTAGCACTGGTGAAGATATAGCAATGTTGAGAGAAAATAAGGCACGTCAACATGGTTATGCAGCCGTTGTTTACTGAGAAAAGTTTAGCACTTCCTTTACCCTGGTGTAAAAAGAAACTCTATTAGAACTAAAAACAACTCGCTTACTCTCATTTGCTGTGAAAACATCCTGTCATGTGATCCTGGCAGTTACATACTAAGAGGACTAGCATTTTGATTTATATTACACAGTCATCCTTCAGACTATTATACATGTTGATGAGAACTGAACTTTGCACCTTATGTTTCAGAGGTAAACACTTTGACTATTATACCAACTCCCAAATACTGAACTACTTTAAATAATACCTCTACTGAAGATATCCTTCTGTTTTAAGATAAGCAGACATGTAAAATTTTGGTTCATACAAAATATTTTGTCAGTCATATCAGGTGGACAACTCCTCTCATTGAACATATTTTTCAGTTTAAGTAGTTTGATGGTAAATATGTCATCATTTGATAGCAATCTAGACAGTCAAGCCATATGGCCCTTAACAAGGTTCCTTTTGTGTCAGTAGGGTTGACTAGTGTAGCACAAATAACAATCTGGGTAAGTTTCTTTTCTAATAATACTTGAGTCATAGCATCTGTTGCTATTACACATGTGACCCTGTCCTACACAGCCATACTTTGGCTGAATATACCACATACATTTAAAGGACTATAAATATCTGGTGGTCTAATAATTCTGGCATGAATACCACCCCCTACTAATACATTTGTTACTTTAGGCTGCAACTCTGTGCATGCTGGTTTGCATTATAAATTGTTTGTTTATAATTTCAGTTTCTAGTTATGTTTGAATTATAGCTTAAAATTCAGATTCATTTCAGATTTATAGCTGTTTCTAAAACCTAGTTGCTTCATCAATTGAGCATTTCTATCTTTGTGGTTTAAAATATAAAGAATACTTGAATTACCACAGCTACTGAGTTCTTGTATTCTGCAGTATGATGGCTTTTGGTTTTATCTCTTTTGATGATTAAATTGCAGTCACTCTCTCACTGTTGTCTTGTTTTATGCCTACCAGTTGCCTGATTTAAAGTCCACAGTATTATCCCATTTCTCTTATGGCTTGATTTGTATACCAATAAAAGTTGGGCAGAATTAAAGGAAAACTCCACCTACAAATTTGTTGTTTTACTCTTTCCTGACCTATTTTAACACCTCAAAATCACTACTTGCTTCATATTGAATTTTAACCTATTTTCCATAACATGGCTGCCAATGGGGCTTGTCATATCAATGTGATCTTGTTCTTCTTCAACCCTTTCTCTTTCCCGTAACCCATTTCATGTCTGCTTTATATGAGTCGTGCTAAACATAAGGAAGTGTTTGTGAAGTCCCATGCCATTGACATATAATGAGATTTGTGTCAGTCACTGTCATCTTGTATACCTTCTGTAACAGGACTACTTCTTTTATTTCTTGAATGACTCTCATGTATGTGTGGCTCAGAGCTTGTTTTATACTATATTAAAACGTTACACAGCTACAACCAGAAAAGTAGCTGAATTGCAGGCCTGTGCTCACAGTATCCATTTGTAGTCCAAGATGAATTTACAGTTCCTCCATGCTACTGTTGAGGTGTTAAAACTGTCACTGCACTTAGACAACTTTGCAGAATCAGGTGCCGCTAACAGCTCATAATGGAAAGAAAGGGGCTTCCAATGGAAATCTGTTCCCCTCTACCTGCAGTAAAACTACAAGAAAAACCTAGCCAAGCTAGAGTTTCCACTGTTTGATTCATTAAAACCTCTTGTATTAGAGGTAACATGGGATAGTGTAACCTTGTTACTCATTTTTTTAATTTGTTAGTTGGGATATTTTGCAGACACCCTAATGGTTATGGACATCAGCTGGGTATGACAACCCTGCATTTCCAAATGTTAGCCAAACATTCCACTTATGCTCTGCCGATGAGATCATAAGAAGGTTGAAACATGCATGCCCACAGCTGGTGGGGTTTGGCCTTATTATTATTTTTTTATTTATTTTATTTTTTATTTTACATTTGTTTACCAGGATGGTCTGACTGGGGCACTTCCCATTTTCAGTGGAGGCCTGGGGAGAAAAGCTCCAGCTTAAGCTTACATACAAAGTCATCACATCAAGTAATACAAATTATCGATAAAAAAAAATGAGTGTTAACACATTTACAGGATAAAAGTTTAAAAATAAAAATATATACATAGTATCAAATAGAACAAGACTTTAAACACTTGAATATAGACAAACATATGGTTGAACTTATATATGTGGAGGAATATAACATTAGTTAGGAAATTAAGTAGAGAGAATCATTTAGGCAAAGTAGTGCATAGTTAGTAATACTTCCATGGTGAGAGTTGCAGCTAGGAATGTAACTACTTATAGACAAATACTGTTGTTAAAAGGGATATGTTAACAGAGTTAGTATGTACAGCCAAATTGTATGAGTAGTGCTAAGTTAATAATTAACCTGGAGTGTTACATGTGCAAAGCCAAGATTCAAATAAGTGTCTTTTAAGAGATATTTTGAAGTGATTATTACTCATGGATCTAATATAAGTGGAAGGGTATTCCAATTTTTGGCAACAAAGTTAGAGTAAAGAGAGTTACCTGCTGTATTGGATACTTTGGTTACTTGGAGTAAGTCTTTGTTAGATGATCAAAGATTATGAATGCTAGAATAAGGTTGTAGAAGATTTTTTAGGGAAGGTATGTTGTCAGGATTGTGTCTTATTTTGTGAGCCATTATTAATTGGTTATAGTTCATAACATGAGATAGTTCCAACCAAGAAAGATTTTTGAGGCATTGACAGTGATGGGTTGAATGTGTGGAATCTGTTGCAGAATTTGCAGTCTTATTGTAACCTGATTCTAATTTACTTAGTTATGACTTTTTGAGGTTGGTAAGTATGGGGGATGCGTATAAGACTGAGAAGAGAAGGTGGGTTTTAGATATGGCTATTCTTGCAGGTCTGATAAGAATTCTTTTTCTATACATTGTTCCCATTTTCTTGTGAACCTTTTTGATTGTGCTAGAAATGTGTATTCTTGTGAACCTTTTTGATTGTGCTAGAAATGTGTATTCCCGGGATTCAATAAAGTAATTTTTCCATGAAGGAACAGTATAGCCACTTCTGCATGGAATATGGCCACCAGGCAATCCAGTAAACCAGTGTCTTGACGTGCACGAGCCTGCCTACACTGTTCTTACATGGAAACCAGTGCAGAATGCTAATTACCTCATTTCCTGGTGAAAAGCATTCAAATGAGGTGAATTAGTGATTCAACAAGCAGGCAGGTATCCTTGCAAGAACAGTGTTAGTTACAGAAATGTATTCGGTTACTAACTGAATACATTTCTGCAAATAAAACAGAGGCATGACAGCTCCAAAAAAAGCATTTATTACAGTCTTTAAGCATGCCAATGGCCAAATATATGGCCATTGGCATGGAAAAGTGCCTCATTTTTATAAAAATTAAAGTTTTTTTTTGGCCTATCTTGGCCATTTAAGCAGACAGCAGCGGCGCACAAATGGGATTATGCCGAAAATAAAAAAAATGTGAAAACTCAATTCTAAGGGAAACCTGCATTTTGCCATTATAGTCTATGGCATTCAGAATCAAAACAATAGAGGGGGAAAAGTGGTGGTCAAAAGGAAAGGCTCTGTGTTATTGCAGTAACTATGGACTAAGGCAGTGGAGTATGCAAATGAGGGGAAATTTACTGAATCACAAAAATTTTCTAAGTGCCAAACTGCACCTAACTGTGTAGGTGCTATAGCACGATCGTGTAAATAGGAGGAGCAACAGACATGAAAATGGGGTGTGTCAGGCATGTTGTAAGCACACTGAAGCCCTATCGTTCACAGATAAGCTTAGCTAAGCACAGCTAAGCAAGGGTGTGTGTCTGAGGCTGTATTGACTTATTCCATGAAATGAAGTGCATGTTCACGTCCAGGGAGAGCCATTTATTCATGTTTACATTAGCTAAATGTGTATGCATGGCAAGCACCGGGTCTAAAATAAAACAAAGAAAAAAATGGAAATAGCAGGACTGTTTACATTTGGGCAACAGGTTTGCGCAGCGCACCTTGGGGCTTAAAAGGGGAGAAAATGGGAAAGGAAGAAAGGTAAAAAAAAAGAGAAATAGCAGAATAAAAGCAATCAAGTACAAATTACATAGCTAGGAGGTGGAATGCATCATAGCCAGCTAATTATACAGGCAGCATCTGTAGCACAACAGTATAAACTATGCAAACACCATACAGTCTGTTTGTTTCTCACAAACTTTGCATCATTGGTGCAGACATGCAGGGGAATTTTAACTGGAAAAATGTTAGGGGCTGCCATTGCTTTGATCCATCAATATGAGCTAGAGGCTGAGGGCACAGAGGAGGATAATGCTGACAACTGCCACAGACTGAGGAGGAGGAGAAGAGTGTTCAGACCCAGGGAAAACTTACCAGGGGCTACATGATCTGGATATAGTAGAGCACTACAGGGTGGACAGAGACCTACATCAGCAAATCACTGAGCTGTGCCAGCCTCAATTCAGACCTAGAGCCAACAGAGGGGGACCCATCCCAATGGATGTCAAGGTATGAGTAGCCTTAAGCATTCTAGCTACAGGTACATTGCAAAGACTTTAAAATACCACTAAGACCAACAATCCAAGAAGTAAGCAATTTTAATGAACAGCGCCTCGGCTTGCACAGCCTTCTAAGAGTAAAAACACTACAAAACACACTTTACTTAAATACAATAGGTTAATAGGTTCATAGGTTCGTACTAGGCTATCTGCCCTAGGGCATTTATAAGCCTAGCCAGAGTGTATGTGGCTTACACCACCCCTTAGGATGAGAATACTATGCCCTTTTAGGGTTTAGTTTACTATGCCTCTGTCTAGTAGTGACACAAAGATGACCCCCGGGGTAAACTTACGATCTCCCATCCACTCGTCAAGATTTCTCTTGAATAGAGACAGTGAGGAGCTCTGCCTAACATGGACTGGGATTCTGTTCCAGAGTGTAGGGAGTGGGTTATGAATCTGTCCCTCCAGCACGTTCTATTTATTTCTGTGTTGAGGTTTAAGTCACTTGTTCTCGTGGCTCTGATGGATTTGGATTTTCTGAGGTGGAGCATGTCCATTAATTCAGGATTGGACATGGCCTTGTACGTCAGGCACAGATCACCTCTGAGTAGGCGGTATGCAACTGAATAGAGCTGGAGATTTTTCAGTCGGGCAGCATATGACATATGTTTAAGACCCTTTATCCTCTTGGTGAGGAACTTTTAGGGTCTTTCCAACTGCTGCAGGTGTCGGGTGAGATACATCCCAAATGGGGCATTGTACTCAATCATTGGCCTGATAAGAGAAGAGTACAGGGGCACAATGACCTCTCTTGATCTAGATGTGAAACCCTTCATGATAAGGTGGGCAATATAGAAGGTCTTCCTAACCACTTTGGCAATGTGAGTGTCAAATGAGAGGTTACTGTCAACCTGGGTCCCTAGGTCCCTGATTACCTCTTCCGTACTTAATGGATTACCGCCTATGTGGTAATTTGTCGGTACCTTGTTTTTCCCAAAGGGTATGACTATACATTTCTTGGCGTTCAGCTTAAGGCCATGGCTCTGGCACCAATTATCCATTTCTATGAGGCCTCTCTGAAGGATGTTTGTGTCCGCTGGAGTATCAATTATTGCGCCCAGTTTGCAGTCATCTGCGAACTTTGTCAGCCACAATCCTCCTATGTTTGCCTGTACCTCGGAAAAATAAATGCCGAACAAGAGGGGTCCCAGGACTGAGCCCTGTGGGACACTGCTTGTGACTGGCTTAGAGTCTGAGATAGCTCCAGCAACTCTGACCCTGTGGGTTCTGTCCTTGAGCCAGTTTGCAACCCATCTTGTGACATATGGGTTTACATTTAAGCTGGTGAGTTTGTCTATGATGCCCGAGTGGGGTATTGTGTCAAAGGCTTTTGCAAGGTCAAGGTAGGCTGTGTGAACTGCCTTGCCCTCATCAATGGCCTTAGTGACTGTTTCAAAAAAGTCTACCAAGTTCAAAAGGCAGGATCTGCCCTTGACAAAGCCAAATTGGGTAGGATCCAATGTCTGTAGGTCCCCAATGTCTTTGTTTATGAGTTCCATAATGATCCTCTCCATAGCTTTGCAGACCAGGCTCATCAAGCTTATGGGGTGGTAATTTCCAGGGTCCGTAGAAGCACCGCCTTTGTGAAGTGGGACCACTGTTGCCGTCGCCACTCTTTGGAGTGCGTATCCTGTAGTAAGGCTAAGATTAAACAGCAGCCTTATGTGTGGGTTTAGTTCCTCTTGGAGTTCATGTAGCACACAGCCCGGGACACCATCCAGTCCCATTGATGCTATGTTTTTAGCTTTAGAGAGGGCGGCTCTCACCTGGGCATCTGAGATGTTAGGGAGGCTACACTCTGCTGGGATAGTTATTTCTCCTTTTGGGGGAGGGAGGAGAAATTTGCACTGAACCTGTCTGCCAGAATGTTGGCAATGTCAGTGGGTTCAGTGTATTTTGTGTTATTTTGGACTAACTCTGAGCATATCTGGGAGTTTCCACCCAGGTTTCTAACATAGCTAAAGAAGGCCTTGTGATTGTCTTTTGTGTCTTTTGCGATTTTTCTCTCAAAGTTGGCCTTGGATGATTTTATGAGTGATCGTAGTTTTTTGCTAGTACTGATCAGAGATGCCTTCCCTTTTAGGGATTTTGCTCTGTCATGTAGTAGCTTCCTCCTCCTGTTGTAAAGTTTGTTTATGGATGGGGTCCACCAGACCGGGTGCCTGCGTTTTGGGGAATGGGTCTTGGTTTTATTTGGGATTGCATGATCCATGCATTCTTGAAGGTGCCCATAGAAGGCATTTGCAAAAGATTCAGCAGTGTGGGTTGTGGTTTCCTCTGGCCCAGGGGCCTTGAAAGATACCACTTCAGTCTTAAGAAGTGTGAAGTTTGCTTTTGAGAAGTTCTTCACTGTGGTCTTTTGTGCAGGGGGTGGGGGCGGGATGTGGATTTCCAGTGGGATTAATTTATGGTCTGATCTTACCAAAGAGGGATGTACTTCTAGTGTGGAGCATTTTGTCCCCATGTTTGTGATGATCAGGTCTAGTATATTGTCTCCTCTTGTGGGAATGGTGACTAGTTGTTCCATTGCATTTGAGTTTATGAATTCTAGGAACCTTTGGGCTAGGGTGTTGGGGCTTGAGTAATGTTCCCAGTCTATGTTTGGGTAGTTGAAGTCTCCCAAAATTATGGTATTTGGAGAGACATTCATACTCTCCAGTGTCTTCAGGAAGGCTGTGTGGGGTTCCTGAGTTTGAGAGGGTGGTCTGTAGCATGCTACAAACTGTAAGGCAGTTTTGCCTATGGTTAGTTGCACCTGGATAGTCTCCGATGCTTCGTGCATTGCCACTAACCTGGAGGTGTGGGTATCTTTGATGAAAATGGATACTCCCTCCTTTTGTGGTTCGGTCCAAGTTTTGGGGCCAGAAAGCATGATATGAGGTAAAACCTGATAGTGCTGGGGTGCTCTCAGGAGCCTTGAACCAGGTTTCAGTCACTGCACAGACATCGATGTTCTCCATACTGAGGAGGGCTTCGAGGCGTGCATCCTGAGGTCTAGACTTCTGGCATTGAGCAGCATTACCCTTAGTTTTTTCCACTTGTGTTTTCTAGGGAGGTAGGTTTGTCATTTGAGCCTTGCCTAAAAAAGGCACTATGGGGGTGGCAAGAGCCTTGGCCAATATCCGGAAGCCCAGGGGTGACAGGTGCAAGCCATCCCTTGCAAAGCAGCGTGGCTTGTCAAGCATGTCATCCCAAGCAGATAGACACTGTATCCCCTTAGAATGACACCAGTAATTAAGCCAATTGTTAAAACTGATCATTTTGTCTTTGTACTGTGGCATCATTCTTGGTGAGGGTAAGATGCTGCTCAGAGTCAGGGTCATACCGGCCTGGGCTACATAATCAGAGAGCTCCTCTATGTCTCTTTTCATGTAGTCCAGGGAGGTACATCTCAGGTCGTTCACACCGGCATGTACAATGACTGAGTCATATTTGTACTTGCTGTGGAGTGACCTGAGTGCTTGTGTTATGTGGCGGATTCTAGCTCCCGACAGGCAGCTTACTGTGACCCTCTCCTTGTTCAGTCTGGTGAGCGGGACGTCAGTGTGCCTGACTATGGAGTCACCTATTACAAGTGTGTCTGGCATGTTGTTTGGCCTTAAGGGCTGTGACTGTTTAGCACACTGACTTTGTGAACTATGTGTTGCATGTGCTATGTCTTGAGGTGGTGGTTGCTTGGGTGGCTGCTTTGGAGGCCTCTGTTGTTTTGGTAGATTTTTAATCAGCGCCTCCGAGTATGTTTTTGTGTGTTTATGTGTTTGGTTTGCAGTTGTGATAGTTCTATGTGAGACTGGGTTTGTGGTGTGCGTGGTTACCTTCTCCTCCTGACTGGTCTTGCCAGTACTGAATTGAAAGAGCTCAGCCTCCAGTTTGGCTATATAGTTGCATCTCTCACATATATTTGTATTTGTTGGGAGGAGGAGGGGGTTGTCTGTGTACATGAGGCAATTGTAACATTGCCTCAAGATTCACAGATTCACCAGCTGAACAGGAGAGGATGCCAGCAACTGACCCTTTGACATGCTAGAAATAGTGAAAAAGATTGCTGTGTAACTGAATCAGAAAGGACCTATAGGGAAATTGGTACTCAACAGAATTTAGGTGAATGAAGTACTTTCGTTTGTTTAAGAGTGCTTTACCTGTATACAAAATGCTTTAGGAGCAAGTGCTGAGCTTTTCAGATAGAGTATAGGCTGTTTAGATTGCAAGTAGAACAGTTCTAAGGGAAAAATTGAAGAGCAGACTTGGCGGAGCCAGAAAAAGTTTAACCTTGTTTAACCAAGTTTAACCTTGTTTAACCGCGCTATGCGCGATCACAAAAACATGCAAGTGGATTTTAAGCAGTGAACTACAAAAGAGCTAGGAATGGTCCCAAACAACCAATTACTAACAGCTTCTTGTGCTGAGGTCACTTCCCCAAGGACAGGTAGGTTGCTCAAGGCTCCCCACTCCCACTGGTGAGCAAAGAAACTTCCTTATATCCAAGTAAGGTAATGGACAACACAGGAACTACACCACAGCCCAGAATACAGCAATGCCTGTATACTGGTCTAAACTAGTCGAGAAAGGCGGAAAACAAGGATTATTTTTTTTGTTTTTGGTTTTTGCAGAAATACACAGAAAATGCAGAGACAGTGATAAATTAGTTACACAGGCTAGCACACTTTAATGGGCACCCTCCACAGTTCAATTAAACAAACAAACAAGCAAACTTTCGACTAAATTCGATTAAATGTAACTTTAAGTGCAGATTTTAAAATAAATGCAGTAATCAGTAAAAAAACCAGTTCAGGCTAGTTCAAAGTAAGCAGCAGAAGCTATTTTCAGTGAAAAAAGCAAAGATACTTAAATCCAGAAGGTAGTCGCTTTTTGAGTTCCTTGCTGCTAGGACCACTCTGTAAACCCACGTGGAGCTTGTCTGAGCAGTATAGCCAGAAAAAAATGCCCAGAGGCGGATTTTAAGCAGTGAACTACAAAAGAGCTAGGAATGGTCCCAAACAACCAATTACTAACAGCTTCTTGTGCTGAGGTCACTTCCCCCAAAGACAGGTAGGCTGCTCAAGGCTCCCCACTCCCACTGGTGAGCAAAGAAACTTCCTTCTATCCAAGTAAGGTAATGGACAACACAGGAACTACACCACAGCCCAGAATACAGCAATGCCTGTATACTGGTCTAAATTAGTCAAGAAAGGCGGGAAAACAAGGATTATTTTTTTTTTTTTTTTTTTTTTTGCAGAAATACACAGAAAATTATATTGCACAAGACAATTAATCAATTAAGCATACAATTTAAATCACATACTTCCAATTACATTCCTTGTTGAGTCCCTGAGGCTCCAAAGTGCCATACTTTAAAATGAACAGGGTTTCTTTTTTTAAAAGTTTATTTTTTAAGGATACACATTCACCTATACCAACTTACAATTTTTCTGGAACAGAACCCCTAAGAGGATCAGGATCAGAATTGTGTGCTGTCATGAAACAATGTGCCACGTCCCTTAAGGGATGATACTACCGATGGCAGTCAAAGGACTGTTCAGCAGGTTGTTTTACAACTTAATAAGAAAGGCTCTAGAAATTTAGAAGCATTTGATACTTCTAATGTGTCCGGTACTGGTAATTCGGCTACTCTTGAAGTGGCTGTTCAGGATCTGGCTATGGCTACTGCTTGGGAGTATTTTAATGGGGAACAAGAACTTCGTTTTAACTGTTTTCAAACTTTGGGCTCTTCCACTATGACTACTTTATCAGCAGAGGCTGTAAATCTGAGGGAGAAGCTGGAAAACCTGCTGCAGAAGGAGACTAGTACACATATCAACATTCTTTGTCTTCAGCGGTATGTACAGCTGAACATTACCCCAAGAGGTCTGTGAGCATACAAAGCACCTACAACACGCTTTGAGAAGGGGAATGCTGAGGATGTGGTCTTTCGAAAGAGATGGGCACAGGCAGCTCACCAGTGTTCTACTGAGTGGGTACACATCCTAATTGAGAGGGGTGAGTTAAAAAAGTGAAGGCTTAAAGAAGAAATCAGAATGGTGAGTGTTGAACTTATAAACGTTTAACATCTGTTAAACTGACTAGTATGCTCTTAGAAATGAATGGCAGAAGTGTGGACTTTGAAGAATTACTAGTTGAGCATAAAAGCTACAAAATTAATAGAGACATTAAAGAATACAATCTTGATAAAGCGTTTCTTTGGAAAAGAAAAATAATAGATCTTTTTTATCTAGAAGCAGAAGTAACAATGGTAGCAATGATGTTAGTTGGGGTAAAAAATTTTCTGTTTCTTACTGTTTCTTTTGCTGCTTCTGAGGAGGCAGATGTGATTGCTGGAGCTGAGGGGAATGTGGAACAGTTTCCAGCCCTGCCCAAAGCACAAATTTCGAAAGATATGCAGAACCGCTTTTGGAATTCCAGTTCTGCCAGAACAGACTTTAACAACAGAAAGTGGGGTCACAATGAATGGGGCCAGCAAAAGAACTATAATAAGAAGGGACAGCATAACAAGAAAAAATGCTGGTATTAATGTATTTTGTGACAATTTACGTGTGTTAAATCTGTCCAAACATGACATTTCTGATGTGGTTATGTCTGTATTATATCTTGGCCTTAATTTATACCACCTGCTTTACCAAGAATACATGTACTTAAAAGTGAAATCTTTTCTTTCAGTAGAAAATTGCATTTGATGTCTTACTTTAAACAAGAGGGAGGGGTTGTGCCTACTGACTGTTATGAAAGTGGTGATGATGATTCTTTTCACTCATGTTTGTCATCTCAGGAAGATTTGTTTGAGAATGATTTTAATGCTTATTGCCAACTGAACACTGATGCTGTCTCTGTTAAAAGTTCTTTTATTCCACCTTTTCCAAACAGCACTTTGCAAGGATATTTTGCTACACTTAATTTTGAGGTTGAACAAATGTACTGGTCTTGCATAGAGAGTAAGTGTAATATATACTTTAATGTAACTAAGCAGCAATGGCAACCCTGTTGGAATTTGGTAATGACAGAAGATGGGTGGTTAAACCATCTGATAAGGGCAACCATATAGTATTCATGCATTTTACACAATATTTAGAGATGAGTTATAAACATTTGAACAATGTGGAAATTTATAGAAAATGTGATGTTTCTGATTACTTTGAAGCTATTAAGGAGTACCAACGTTTGTTAGACAAAGGTCTTAGGTTGGGGTATTTTACCTCTAAGCATGTGGAAAAGATGTTTGGAGTGGAAAACTGCTCTATGGCAGCTTTTTACTGTTTACCTAAGACACACAAAGGTCTAACTAACCTTAGTGGTCGACCTATAGTGTCTGCATAGAGGTATTTTTTGAAAAATATAAGTGTGCTGTTACATGAATAACTTAAGAAATATGTAATGAGTACAACCTCTTATATTAGGGATAGCCAGGATTTTTTGAACAAAATAAAAGGGAAAGTTTGGAATATGAACATGTTTTGGCTCTGCCTGGATGTCAACACTCTTTATACTAACATTAAGCATGAAATAGGCATTTGGGCCTTATTCCATTTCCTGGGGGATACTCCCATGTCTCATTTTTTGATAGATTTAGTTGTTTTGTTTGAAAAATATTTTTTTTATGTTTAATATAGATATTTTTCAGCAATTACAGGGCACTGCTATGGGAGTGGCTTTCACCCCCCCCCATGTATGCTAATTTAGTTAGGGCTAAACTTGAAGATGGTTTTGTTTATAGACATGATTTTTTTAGATCAAAAGTTGTTTTATATTTTAGATTTATTGATGATCTTATTTTTTATGTCAAAGAAGCCAGACAGAAGCCCTTGGGGTTGTCTATGACTTACAATCTAATACTTTGGGCTTAAGCTTTGATGGCATACAGCTTGGCCCACAAGTGAATTTTTTGGATATTAGCTTAGATGGATTTACAACTAGTCTCCATAGGAAATTTGAACATAGAAATGTATTTTTCTATGGGAGTAGTTGTCACCCCAAACATTTGGTCAAGGTACTGCCTTATAATGAATTCTTATGAATTCATAGGCTAAGTAGCCTTGATATGAGCTTTGACAGAGAGATAGTAGAAGCAGAAGATATATTTATTAAAAGAGGCTATGATGTTCAGTTGGTCAAAGAAGCTAAACAACAAATCATGGACATGAGATATTCTTCTAACCCACAGGGATACTCTCATTATGCCCATGTTAGTGGGAAATATAAAGTTGGTACATGTGGAAACAAATCCACCAACACAGTTGGAAATAATAGGGACCAGAAGAATGCTTTCTTAGTGACAACCTATAATGTTATAACTGAGGAAATAGTTAAAAAAGCACTTCGTCTGTGGCCCATGCTTCTAAGGGAAAAACATTTTGAACTGTATATTACCTGACTTTGTGTGTATTGCATATAAAAGAGCTAGGAATGTGGCTGATATTCTGGCACATAACCGATTGTGTTTACCAGATGTTAATGTTAGTCAGAATTTAAGCACAAATAAGGGCACTGTTCCATGTGATGGCTGTTCCATCTGTCCTTATGTAGTGAGTTCTTTTTCCTATATTAATGGTATTAAATTTACAGCTAGGTATGAATACAGTTGTAATACTGAGGGGCTAGTGTATGTGCTGAGATGTGGATGCAATAAGTTCTACATAGGGGAAACTTATAGGAGTTTTAGGGTCCGGTTACAGGAACATATTATGGACATAAAAAATAAAAAAAAAAATAGAGAGTCCCCTTGGGATCCATTTCAAGACAGCACACAATTCTGATTCTGATTCTCTTAGGGGTTATCTTTTGGAAAAATTGCAAGTTGGTATAGGGTGAATGTGTGTCCTTAAAAAATAAACTTTTAAAAAAAGAAACCCTCTTGATTTTAAAGTATGGTACTTTGGAGCCTCAGGGACTCAATAAGGAATGCAACTGGAAGTATGTTATTAAAATGGTATGCTTAATTGATTAACTGTCTTGTGCAATATGCTGTATTTAAATAAAGAGTGTTTTGTAGTGTTTTTACTCTTGGAAGGTGGTATTTTAAAATTTTATTTTTTGCTTTTATAAGTTGTAATGGTTACTTTCCAAAGACTTACTGGGGACATCATGGAGGCCTCACAGGCATCTGTATCCAGGGCACTCCACCAGTTCCTGAATCGCATGCTACAACATGCCGGTGAGCACATTTACTTCCCCAACACTCGTGAGGAGAGGACCAGCAATATCCATCTCTTCCACCATGTAGCAGAATACCCGGAGGTACTGGGTGCCATAGACTGCATGCACAACCACATCAAAGCACCACCTGGTGAACAGGGTAGGGTCTACATAAACCACAAGGGATTCCCCTCCATTAACTGCCAGGTCATGTGCAATGCCCAGGGCACTATCATGAATGTGTCTGCTGACAGCCCTGGAAGCTATCATGACTCCCACATCTGGCATTCATCACAGCTGTACCAGGCATTTATTGGAGCATCCCATATGGCTATCTGGTGGGGGATGCTGGCTATGCACTGGAGCCATGGATGATGACACCCATGAGAAATGCACACCCACCCACACAAGAACGCCATAATGAGGCACATGCACAAACCAGGATCATTATAGAACATGTGTTTGGGATGCTCAAGTCATGGTTTCTCTGCCTTGACATATTTGGTGGAGCCTTGCAGTACTCTCCAGTCACATGTGCACACATGTTTATAGTATTTGCTATGCTACACAATATGATCCTGTGGAAACAGCTGCAGCAGGAACAGCATGGGGAAGGGCCACACAGCCCAGCACCATTTCCAAGGTCCCCACAGGAACAGAGGGACTCAGAGGAGGAGGCCCTTAAGCCTGCTTCTGTAGGCAGATGGAGGCATACCCAGTATGCTCAGGCCTTGGCAAAGAGGCAATGCATAGCACACACTCTGACACTGTAGGGACCCCAGGGACTGACTCCTCTCTCTGACTTGCACACACAGTAAAATGGATGACACACACATCATGTTACCTGTAACTTACCATGTATAGGCAGTGAACTGTGTGCATCCAACATAGGCAGCCCTCAAGCACCATCCTCACAAATGCTGCAAGCACAAGGTAAGTCAGTCTTCTTAACAATAAAGGGGTGGCCTACTGGGATAGCAGCACACAACTGACAGCTAAGTGGGACCCCAGGAAACTTCTGGCCAAAACTGGTCTCCACACACTATGCAGTAGTACCCAAGGTGGCAAATCCCACTGCAGTATATGTTTCGGGACAACTAACTGGGGGATCATAGGTCACAGGCATGGATGTCAGTATGGGGGTCCCATACTCACCACTCACACCCACACAGCAAGTCAGCTTTAGAAAACCACAGAGATATGTCTGGTAAAGGCACGCAAATGGTGGCAATGTTGAATTACTGCCCTACAGACTCAAACAGTGATAACACAGCAGGGCCTGCAGTTGGAGTAAGGCTATGAAGAGTAAGAAGTCTGAAACTCAAATGTATACCATTACAATCTGACCTGTGCTCTCTACTGATATGCCTCTAATCCCCAAGACAGGGCACAATAGTATGGTAAATGGAACCAAAATGTAAAGCAAATATCAGCACAGTCTGTGCAAATGTGTACAGTTGACAGGTGGGCACCCCATATACCCACACAAATGCAGTCACATGTATGTTTGCAGAGAAATAGCAGCATAGCACACATTGGCAGGGCTGTACCAATACACATGAAAACATGCTGCCTGTCCACAATATGTAGGGATTAATGAGCTATGTATGTGTGTGGTTAATACTGTCAGGATCTGGCCATCACATTCTCCTGGCAGTCATCTCATATTGCCCTAGGTACAGTGCTGTCTTTGACAGGGCCATATGCAGATAACTGCAGTGCCAACTGTTATGCATGTCAGTGACACCCAATGCTCTTCCACTGACATACCTGGAAGTCACAGTGCTATGTGGAGTATACTACACATATAAGGGACATCTTGAAAGCTGTGTAGCTGAGGTGCCAAGGCTTTTGTGAATATAAGTGCTTTTTTGATACTGTTGCCAGAGGTTATTCTCAATAATCCCTTTTTTGTATGTTTGCTTTTACATATAATGGACATGCCTGTACAGTAGAATGCACTCTGTACCCACACCCATAACTCCCAACCTCTGACAGCAAGATGTCTGGACAAGGGCAGAAATAAAAATGGAACAAAGGCACAATGATAGGCATGTGTTGTAAATATCACCCTTACATACTAAGAAAGTTGGTAGGGTGAGGGGTTTGCAGTAGTGGGAATTGTCTGAAGGTTATGTAGTCTGAAACAGTAATGTCTGTCATTATTTTGTAACATCACTCTTCAATTATATGTAACTAACTTGCCATTAAAACATAACTTTATGTAGACAGGATTAAACCTCTAGCCAAACACCTGGACAACCTGCCAAAAAATGTACAGGTGAGAGGTATGCCCATACAAGGATATGACATCTCAGGTTAGAAAGATACCACACAAGCAGGAGATCCCCAGCCAGTATATTACCAGGTTGCTGGACTGTTTACACAGCACGTCATTACTGAAATGGCTGTAGCCACGCCTCACAAATGGAATTTGTTGGGCAAGAATGTACATATCTGCCCTTATAATAATGGTCTATTCATCATACAACTAATATTCCTCTGGTAAAGCACTGTAATGATTTGAGGATATCTGGCGCTAGGTAATGACACAAAATATTTAGGTGTCAGACTACAGATATGTCAGAAAATGTCTGCTAAACAAACCCACTGCCCTGAGGAAAGTCCTGTGTAGTCCCGAGAGGTATGGCTGTGGCACACAAAACCCTGGACTGGAGTACACCTATCTCTGGAATGGAGTCCCACTCTAACTATTGAAGGTCACACTGGGCATACTCCTACACTTAGAGAATCACAGGACATGTTGGAACCCACATTGGACTATATGACTCTATTGTGTATATGTGTCTGTGCATACAGACAGCTATGTACACCTCAACTGTCCCCACACACACACATCAGAAAGGATTACCCTCAGAAAGCTGTAGGTGGTCCATATGTTATATATCTGCATCTGTTGCATGAGATACACACACACACACACACACACACACACACACACACACACACACACACACACACACATATATATGGGCAGCAGATAACAACATATGTCAAGCATACACACACACACATAGCTATGGGGAAGTGAGAGACAGACAGTAATAAAGAGAGAGACACAGGAGAACACAGACAGAGTGAGTCACACACACTGATACCCTGAATGGCATGCAGTGATATTCTGCTGTGGACAGCAGCATACCAGTTGTAAACATTTGCATGTTCCAGCATAAAAGGTGAGCCCCATTGTGTAACAGTACTGAAGTTGGGTTCATAATAGCACATCACCTGCATGTGTGCGTGTGTGTGTGTGTGTGTGTGTGTGTGTGTGTGTGTGTGTGTGTGTGTGTGTGTGTGTGTGTGTGTGTGTGTGTGTGTGTGTGTGTGTGTGTGTGTCCATAGGTCTAAGTATTACGAGACTGTTCCCACTCAGTAAATTTCACATTGCCCTACTTCAATAGATCTGCTGCTGTCATTCACCCTAGAAGTACCATTAGATACCAATCACCCCTATAAGCTCTGTAGCCCAAGAGATAAGTGTGTAATGCTATAATGCAAATAGCTAGATAGGTAGGGGTTCTAACAACTGGCAACTGTGTGTGTGTGTGTGTGTGTGTGTGTGTGTGTGTGTGTGTGTGTGTGAGAGAGAGAGTGAGGGAGTGTGAGTTGTTTGTGGCTGAAACAGTTTCAGGCCCTTCCCACCCACAACACTTTTCAGTGTCCCACTTTATCAGTCCTGCTGATGTCATTCACCTTATCAGCATCTTTGGCCAGTTTTTCAGTCCAGTAAGCTCCGTAGCATGTGCGATAACTGTGTGACCCTATAGTACAAATCACTAGGTAGACAGGTGTTCTAATCTCATATCCAGCAAATCTGTGTGTGTGTGTGTGTGTGTGTGTGTGTGTGTGTGTGTGTGTGTGTGTGTGTGTGTGTGTGTGTGTGTGTGTGTGCATGCACGTGTGTGTGTATATGTTTGTAAGAAAAAGTCTTTTGATAAGTTTCCCACCCAGTGCCCTACTTTATCAGTCCTGCTGATGTCATTCCCCCTTTCAGCACCTTTGGCTAGCTGTTTTCCCAGTAAGCACTGTAGCATGTGCGATGACAGGGTAACACTGTAATGTAAATCACTAGATAGGCAGAGATTCTAATCCCAATACTGGCAAGTAGGTGTGTTTGTGTGTGAAAATCATATCCTGTGTGGGTTGTACCATTTTGAGTTATGTACCACGCTGTACACTTCCCATCACCCTACTTTAGCAATCCTGCTGATGTCAGTCACCTTTACAGATACCTTTGGGTAACCATCAGCCCTATAAGCTTTGTGGCACTTGTGATATCTGTGTGCTACTATAGTGGAATAAACTAGTTACAGGTTCTAATCTCAGTCCTGGCAAATGTAAAAGTGTGTGTGTGTGTGTGTGTGTGTGTGTGTGTGTGTGTGTGTGTGTGTGTGTGTGTGTGTGTGTGTGTTTGTAGGTTAATGATTTTGAGGCCATTCACACCAAGTACACTTCCTATTGCCCTACCTTAGAAGTCCTGCTGATGTCAGTCATCTTCCCAGATACATTTGTGCAACCGGCAGCCTTATAAACTCTGTAGCACTTCAGATATTTGCGTACTACTATAGTGCAACAAACTAGTTAGGTAGGGGTTCTAATCTAAGTCCTGGCAAATGTGAGTGAGAGTGTATTTGTGTTTATATGTGTGTATATCTGTAGGTTACAGTATTTTGTGGCCGTCCACAACCAGTTCATTTCCAATTGCCATACTTTACAAGGGCTGCTGATGTCCTTCACATTAGAAGTAACTTGGGATGCCCTTTACCATATAAGCTCCAGGGCACATGCAATAAATACATAACACTGTAGTACCAAAAACTAGACAGGTAGGGGGTTGAATCTCAGTCCTAGCAAGTGTGTGTGTGTGTGTGTGTGTGTGTGTGTGTGTGTGTGTGTGTGTGTGTGTGTGTGTGTGTGTGTGTGTGTGTGTGTTTGGTTGTGAACCATATCCATTGGGGGAATGTTTTGCAATCCTTTACTGTGGTCCACCCAGTACACATCCCAATGGCCATTGTACAGGGCCCACTGTTGTCAACCACTGTAGAGGTAGCTGTGGACACTCTGCAGCCCTATAAGCTGTGTGCTATGTGAATAAACTATATAATAGTATGGTATCAAAAAGAAAAGATAGGTGGGGCTTCTAATCCTTTTATACCATTCCCCACTCAGGAATAATAGATAAACAGACTCAGCTAGGCATCAATCCCTATGTCACTAGGTGGGTTACAAACTGGCTCATGGATGGAACCCACAATGTGAAGGCAGTGGAGTCCATGTCAGACTGCAGACCAGTCATGAGTGGAGTACCACAGAGTCTGGTCCTGGCTCCCCCCATGTACGGAATGTACGCCTTTGACATCCAGCCCAACACAAAGGGACTCTGGCTGATAATGTTTGCAGACAACTGCAAGGCAGGTGCTATGTTTACATCCCCAGATTATGTTGACATCCTTCATACAGTCCCCACTGAGACCGACTGTTGTCTGAACACTGGCCTTAGGCTAAATGGCAAGAAATGTTTTGCCATCCCCTCTGGGATCAATATGATTTCCATGAATTATCATGTCACTGGTAGTCTACTTGACACAGAACTCATTATAAGAGGTCTGGGAATACAGGTTGACAACGACCTCTCTTATGACCACCACATTCCCACAGTGGACAGAAAGCCCTTCTATGTGGCACTTCTCATAACTAAGAGTGTTGCATCCAGGAAGGAACAGGCCAATGTCTCCCTCTAATCTCCCTCATTAGGCCAAACATCAAGTACAATGGCCTATTTGCCATGTATCTCACTAGACACCTGCAACAACTGATGAGGCTGCAAATGTACCTCACAAATAGGACCCTAGGCTTTAAACAACTGTACTATATGACAAAGCCATGTCTGCACAGCCCTGTTAGGAATGCCACATCTAGTGAAATCCCAATCTGTCTGCACCACATGCCATGGAGACCACAACCTCACTACCATAATCAACAGAACATGCTGGGGGATAGGTCCATAACCCAGAGACTGGTCATGTTATGGAATATGTGTCACATATATGTCTATCATAGCACCTCACTGGCCCTCTTCAAGAGGAATATGGATAAGCGGATGGGGAATTTAACTGCCACCATGAGGATCATTCAAGTGGCAATAGTCAACAGATACACTGTGGACAAATGTCAGGTGGCATGATGTCAGGGTACTCCCATGGGCTAGGATTGTAATGGCTCCATGTCCATTAGCTGTGTATACACCTATGAACACATGAACCTATGAATCTCAGTACTGGCAAACATGTGTGTGTGTGTGTGTGTGTGTGTGTGTGTGTGTGTGTGTGTGTGTGTGCATGACTGTGTATAAAAGTGTTTGACAGCATGTAAAGTTGTAAGTGAAAGTATTTTGATGCCCTTTTCACCCACTACACCCCCCATTGCCATACTTTGCAAGAGCTGGTGATGTTATAAATGTTAAGGGTACCTTGTGACATTCTTCACCTTATAGGCTCCCTGGTGCTTGCGGTAACTGCATAACCTTATAGTATCAATAACTGCATAGGTAGGGGTTCCAATCTGAGTCCTGGAAAATGTGAATGTGTGTGTGTGTGTGTGTGTGTGTGTGTGTGTGTGTGTGTGTGTGTGTGTGTGTGTGTGTGTGTGTGTGTGTGTGTGTGTGTGTGTGTGTGTGTGTGTGTACGTGTGTTTGTGTATGTGTGTGCAACTGTTTCTACATGTGTATATTTGTAGGAGAAAGCATTTTGAGACCTCCCTCTTCAAGTACACTGCACATTGCCATACTTTACAAGGGGTGGTGATGTTGTTCACCTTAAAAGAGCAATGGAACAGTCTTTACGCCACAAGGTCCATCGTACATTTGATAACTGTACATCACTGTAGTACCAATAACTAGATAGGTAGGGGTTCTAATCTCAGTCCTGGCAAATGTGTGACTGTGTGTATGACAACAGTATCCTGTGTTTGAGGGAGTACTATATCCAAAGGGGGTGGGTTTTACATTTTTAGACCATGGTACTTGCAGTACATGTCCCAAGGTCCACTGTACAAGGCCTGCGGTCTCCATCAACCATAGAGGTATCTGAAGGCACTATTCAGCCCAATAAGGGACATGCTGTGTGTAGGAACTATGTAACAGTATGGACTGATTGACAAGATAGGCAGGGCTGCTAATCTCAGTTGTGGCAAATGTGTGTATGACTGTATTTGTGTTTGACATTGTGAATGTTTCTGTAGGTTAGAGTATTTTGAGTCCATGCCCACTCAGTACATCTCCCATTACCATACTTTACAAGGCCTGGTGATGTTGTTCACCTTGGAGGAACCATGGACTGCACTTCACCCTGCAAGCTCCGTGGTGCATGCAATAAATGCATAACAGTGTAGTAGCAATAACTAGAGAGGTAGGGGTTCTAATCTCAGTCCAGGTGAATGTGTGTGTGTGTGTGTGTGTGTGTGTGTGTGTGTGTGTGTGTGTGTGTGTGTGTGTGTGTGTGTGTGTGTGTGCGCGCAAGTCCAGTATCCCGAGTGTAATTGAGTGAGGACTATATCCATGGTGTATAATTGAAAGGAAAGCAAATTCTCCGCTTAGTAGACTTCTCACCAAAAAATCAGGAAAATAGATAGAAAGTAGTGAGCTTTCTAG